>NC_081415.1:67065917-67402917 GCF_030272615.1 Cryptomeria japonica | reverse complement strand
TGTGAGAATTTCTTGAGGGTCTGCAAATTTGAGAGTCTGCAAATCTGGGTTAAAGGAACAACAAGCTATCAGCAATCAACACACACATGACAGTCAACCAATCTGCCAGTCTTTCTGTGACAGCAACATCTACTTCTACAAGTTCTTAAGATACGTGTTGTAATGATTGCATAACCATAATCTATAATCAGATCCGAGGATCTTTTCTGGCTGGGTTTTTCCTCCTAGGAGGCTTTCCCAGGGTAACTGTGTCTTGTCTTTATTTCATTCTTTTCTTCACAAGTGTTTAAATCTGAAACTATAAATCTCCTTACTAATCAAACTAATTGGTAAACAAATTCTGATTTTCTGATTTTAGTTAATCTGAAAGTGTTAGAACCTGGGGGTTCCGAAGTTCCAGGTTTGAGGAATAAGGAACTTGGGAACCTGGGGGTTCCGGAGTTTAAGGGTAGAAGAACTAGGAACTTGGGAACCTAGGGGTTCCGGAGTTCCGGGGTTGAAGATTTAGGAACTTGGGAACCTGGGGGTTCCGGAGTTCTAGGTTTGAGGAATTAGGAACTTGGGAACCTGGGGGTTCCGAAGTTCCGGGGTAGAAGAGCTAGGAACTTGGGAACCTGGGGTTTCGAAGTTCCGGGGTTGAAGACTTAGGAACTTGGGAACCTGGGGGTTCCGTGGTTGAGGAACTAGGAACTTGGGAACTTGGGGGTTCCGGAGTTCCGGGGTTGAGGAAGAGAAGACTTAGGAACTTGGGAACCTGGGGGTTCCGGAGTTCCGGGAAAGAGAGAGGAAGAGAAGGCTTGGGAAAGGAACTTCCGACAAGGCAACACTACATACTTTATGATTCCATCGTCTTCTCTTGGATAAAATTGGGGCAGCGCTGGTCCATGGAACATATCTCTGATCGGTTCTCACTGATGGACCAAGGGTGTCATAAAATGACAACAGAAACCATATCTTTACCATCAATATGCAGTCTATAAAGTAAATCCTAGAAATATTGTCATAGATGTTAGTGAGAAAACATACCACATACCAAACGTGGTTCCTACACTATCACTCATTAGCACCAAATGGTGTAAGAAGTTGAATTATGGTAAGAAACTTTTCTTTTGATGTTGACAACTAATCTTAAGAACATCTTGATTCCTTGCAACACCAATTTGTATTGCAATTCCTCTGACAGCAACACTAAAGACCTCAGTTTAACCACAATCACTAAAGAAGGTGCCTACACATTATGCAATAAAGCATATTATTCATGTGATTTCTAAACTATCTATAATCAATGCCTCTTTGCAGTGCAAATCATTTCTAGAGAATGACGAAATTAAGAGGCAAATCCATGAATTTGTGGATAAAGGACACATCAAACCTAACTTATCATCTTGCGACATCCCAATTGTGCTTGCACAAAAGAATGGTCCATAGAGGTTGTGCATCAATTACAAATCTCTAAACAAGCTCACAATGAAGAACCATTTCCCTCTTCCAAGAATTAAACATGCTAGACCAACACCACAATGGAAAGTTCTTCACAAAAATTGACCTTTAAGTTTCGGACATTATCAGATTCTTGCTAAACCTATAGACATCTCGAGGATAGCCTTCAAGGAAAAAGAAGATTTGTTTGAATGGATGGTCATTCCTTTCAACTTAACGAATGCACCTACTACTCTCATGTGGATGATGCATGACATTCTCAAGCCATTCACCACTTCATTTACTGAATTCAACATCCTCATCTTTAGCAAAATGTGGGATGAACATCTATCCCATAAAGAGCAAGTCTTTGATAATTTGTGGAAGCATAAGTTGTATGCAAACATGGAAAATGATCATTTGCAAAGTTGGAGAAACAAGACTTGGGATACATATTAGATGCACAAGGAGTGCATGTGGACCCAACCACGATTCAAGTCATCCATGAATGGATAGGACCAAAGAATCTCAAAGCACTTATTGGGATTAGCAAAGTTCCATAAGAGATTTCCACTTGGTTTTTTCAATGACTTGGCCTCTAAACCAAGTTACCAAAGTTATTGCTAAAGAAAAGTTCATCTAGTCAACCACACAACAAAAATCATTCAAAGAATCGAAATGCAAACTAGGTTTTGCACTAGTGATTGTGTTACTAGATCTTCAACATCCATTTTGAGACAATGCATCTAAATATAAACTTGGAGCAATCCTCACTCAAAATGGTTACCCAGTTGCTTACCCCAATGAAACATTCACTACATCAATAAGTAGTGTTCCATAAGGATGCATCCCCTCCCCCAAAATTCCCACATTTTTAGGGCAGACATCCCCAAATTGCAATCCCACCACCACTCAAGAATTGAGGACATTTATGAGACATCTCCTAGTTTAGGGGTGGCTTGAGAACTCTGAGACATCCCCAAGATATCTTGGGAACTCCAAGGAGTCTCCCAACCATCCCAAGGACTTCCAAGCATCCCCCATGGCAAGAAAATAAAAAAGTCAATATTTTTTACAAGTCAAAAAGTGTTTTTTATTTGTGTGCCACAAACCACAACCCTAATGGCCTATGGGCTCCACCCAAACCCTAAGCACTCACAAAAAGCTTATAAATAGGCATATTATTCTAAACCTCATTTCAAATCACTCCTATGTTTCAAAAATCTAGTTAGGACTTGGTGTTGCAAAAAATAAGTGATAAAATTGTGAAAATGGCATTCATCATGAAGGTTTGTGTGGTTTTGAAGGCCTTAATTTGCACTTGGTGGCAATGCTTCCACCCCTCAATCTCACCTTACATTGCGATAGGGAACTAACCAAGGGTGTTGCCCCCAAAACACGAGAGTGGCATCGCCACTCATCCCCACTAGGGACTCAACCCCCAAACCCCCACAAGGGATGTTGTCCCTTGGCCCTACTAGGGGCTCTACACCCACAATGGGCACTGCCCCTTGACCCCATTAGGGGATCTACCCCTAAGAAGGGCACTACCCTTCAATCCCTAATAACCTCCATCCAACATTGTTGATGTTCAATGCAATCATTCCCATGTTTTTAACATTTAGTCATTTAAAATTTACTTAGTATTCCAAATTTTCATTGTAATTCTTATACTTATTCTATACACATCTTTTTATAACTAATTTTTCAAGTACTATATGTATTTGCACCACCCCTCTACCATCCCCACATCGTAGTCCCCAAACTTAATCTCTTGGTACCCCATTCCTGAAACAAATAATATGACAAGAAAGACAGACATCAAAAATTTGATCTCACATATATCATACATGAGTAGAATAATATGACTTTTCTTTTATAGTTCCACGCATACTGTCAATCGCTTCTTTGCTTTCCTTGTTCAATTGCATTTTGCATATCTTTGACCTCTATCATATATAAATTGTTTCCGCAGATAACTTCATTAAATCCATTTATTTGGATTGTCCACCGAGTCTTCACCTAGGATCTAGATCAAATGAACAAACACCACTCCTAGATGACTTAGCATACATGTATGCATACATTGTCGCTACATCTACATTGTTGTGAATCACCTTGTTGTAATATTCATATTGTGCGGTGTCCTCCACAATATTGCTTGTCACCTTATTGCAACATCAGCCACAGTGTTGTGAATCACTTTGTTGTAACATCCTTTGCATTGTTGTGAAACACCTTGGTTGTGGCACCCACATTGTTGTGGCATCCTCCATGTTGTTGTGAATCACCTTGTTGTGACACCCACATTGTTTTGACACACCTTGTTGCAACGCCCACCTTGTTGTGATGCCCCTCGTTCACCACTTGCCTTCTTGTAAGTCACTTTGCCATTGTGATTGCCTTGTTGCAGGTCATATTGTTGTTAAAAGTTGCCTTATTGCTATAATGAAGAAGGGATCGAAGGGTAGTTGTGACATGCCAGCAACGAGATGGGCATGTCACAACAATGCCACTTCATTGCATGCCTGCATTGTTGTGACATGCCCACCTCGTTGCAAGTTGCCTTGTTGCAGCAACCACCTTGCTGTGAGTTGCTTCTCCTCAATTTTGTGTCGTGAAGACACTTGACATGCTCCGTACCATGAATGTTCTAATTCACCATTACAACGCAACCCCTTACGACTTTTGCAAGTTCAATGTACGATAAACAAAATTGACAGAACAAGACTTGTGGGCAATGGCAAGAATAATTCTATGCAGTTGAGTCCAGAAGCTTATCGTACGAATTTGGGAAGTGAGAACACAAATTACACACTGTTAAAAATGTAATTAGAGTGCTTTACAAATGTGCATTGATAACACAAACTACGCACAATTAACGGACAATGAAACTTAATTACTTTTAAATTGACTTCAGATCTCAGCTGGTTCAGTTTAAGATTATAAACTGACAAAATTGCAGAAAAGATATAAGAGCATACCGCCGAAGATTCCTAAATCGTTACCGCACTATACACAACACAAAAACAAAAATTCAAGATCTGTATCAATTCTATTTAAATATTGAACACAAAGGTATCGAAAGAAAACAAAAATACAAAATAGCTGTAATTTTCGAATTTCAAAATCACATGAATTCAACCAATTGAATTTTAAATTTACGCACACATCCGCACAAAACAAAAACATGCAGCCAGATTACCAAAAATAAAAAAAATGTAGCATAAACAATTCACAATTAATAAGAGTAACCTACCTGTAACAATCTAAGATCTTTCTACGAGCCATTAGCAGAGCTCCGCTATGACGCATCCACAAAACTTGTCTACGATCTTTAGAGCCACTGCCAAAAACTAATCTAGAAGCCTGTCGAAACTTCTGGAATTTCTATAGCCTTTTAAAAGCACGTCGAAGTAATGAAACCCTAGCTGATATGTTATCAGTGTGTTTACCTAATAACAGGCTTCGCAGAAGATGAAAATTTCCCCGGCTGAAGCACCACTGGATTGGGCTTCTCGGCGCTTATAAATTATTTTCTACCGCTTCAGCTACGGGCATACCAGCCTCGTGAGTTAAAACTGCCTTTTTACCGGGGAAATAAAACCGCTTGGTTTTTAGAAAACGATTTCACAATATTATATTCGTTCTGAGGTACTTTTATTCTACCATTATAATTTGTTCCGTGTGTTCGAAGTTTCAGCTGAACGACACGTGGAGTCCTCAAAAGTTTGTTCGTTTCCACGTCAACATGAGGTTGATTGATATAGGACTCCACGTCAACATTAAGTTGATTGATATAGGACTCCACGTCACCATCTTTCTTGTCATATTAAGTAGTTGAGTGATACGTCACATCGAGAAGTTTGTGTAATGCCACGTCATTTTGAGAAACGAATCACGTCAGCCGTTGGTTGGTGGTACTTGTGTTTCGTAACTTTGAAAAAGAAATAATTAAATTGCCACTTTTGGTACGTGTTATGTATACTTTTAGGAATTCTCCAATTACATACGAAGGGTGGTATACTTTTTAAATAAAAATATATATATATATATATATTTGTTTGTGCAAAAGATAAATTGATTGTATATATTTGTTTGTGCAAAAGATTAATTTCTCATGTTTGATTGCCCCCGGTACATACTTGTTGCCCTCTCTATTTATCTTAAGGGGAGGAAAAGAATATTTCTTTGAGTTCAATTTAGATTAGTTCTTGTAATTATAATATATTTAAATACAATTTTATTTAATTAAATTATGTATGGGTAAGTATAATTTAAATGTTAATAGTTTCGTTAATTATTTTTATTTCTAAGTTATTTATTACAATTTATGTAAGTCTTATTAATTATTTTGTAATATAAAAAGGTGTTCTCGCAATTTATGAATTTTTTTAATATATGCTTGGATGAGTAGTGTAGGATGCCAAGTCAAAAATCTCTAAGTTCTTCAAGATTGCACTTTATTAACTATGTTCTTAAAAGCTAAAGCTAAAGACACTCTTACAACACAAGATTTTCCTTAAAAGAATCTATATTGAAAAACCTCCCATGTCTCCCTTAACCTACTTTAGGTTATACTATTCGCTATAAAGATATTGTCATGTCACGAGTTGTGAATGAGTTTGTTTGATGTTATATTCACCACATTTTTCTTCATATGTGTGTCAACAATTGTCTTTAAAAAGTCCACGAGAAGCATAATAAGTATTAAGAAGTGGAAGACACATTTAATTCTTAAATTTTATCTTTTGTTTAAATAATAGCAACCTCTGTAGAAAGAAAATCTAATGTAGAAGGCATGTAAAATTGAGGGATGCAAAAGTTTCATCGAATATTCTTTAGCAAGTTGGCTCCTTGCTTTCAAATGGAGCTCGACTAACCAAGGTGCCCTCTTTGAAAGGATTGAAGGGGTCAACTACACTTGAGACACTAGCACAAAACTTAAAACCCAAACACCAAACTATTGTAGGTGATCAAGGAAAGCAAGTTGATAGGAAAAAAATATTCAAGTCTTACATGCAAATATATGTTGGACCAAATAATGTATTTATGGTTTTTTGTACATAAGAGTCATTTCAAGATACTCTTCCCTATACTTCAATTCTTCCTTTTAATGTTTGCAAAAGGAAGTTCTATTTGAGTAAGAAAAACATGGCAAGTAGTCATTCATCCATAAGCTTTACTCTCTCACCTAGCTTAAACATGTTGCATGAGTGGATCTCTAACACTTAGAGCAAGCATATTCAACAAACCATAGAAAAAATTCCTTGTGCTCAAGGATTCTTTATTTTTTATTAGGGTTGGAAGATGATATGCAGTTTATTTTAGCCAAAGGTCCATGGTTATGAGAAAAGCATGTTTTATTATTAGAACCTTTGTTACCTTATTTTAATCATATGGCACGATTTTTTTTATGCATGTTGATCTCGATTCATCTCCATAATCTTCTTCTACAATATTGGGTAGATCTTATTTCATGGAATGAGAAAAAAATTATGTAGGTTTATGCTTATACATTCATAAATAGAGTGCATAGTATTATGGACTTCTACCATAATGCAAGGTGAGCTAAATATAGCCAAGGGATCGCTAACAGAGATTTAGTTACAAGTGAGAGAGTGAGTATGGAAGTATACATTAGAGTACAAAAGTGTCACTTTTAGATGCTATAAATGTTTCCAAGATAGTAATATTGCTTCAACATGCTCAATGGGAAAGAATTAGAAATCTAAACATGTGACTCAGTGGAAATTAGATTTCTATTGACATCTACTAATTAAAAGCAAGGCACCAAAAAGGGTTTAGAGACTAATCCAATGGTGGGTCTCCTTTCAAAAAAGATATAGTTGATAAAATTATAGAGTCTCTAGAATAATGTTGTAGAGATTGCATCCTCATTGATTCCAAAAGGCATCATGTCCTAAATCCCATCTTCTTCTTCTAGTGTATATATAGTTTGTACCTCAACTCCAAAGAATGTGTAGTTGATAATGTGTAACAATTTAATAAATGAACTAGATATAATGAAAAAGATAGAATAGGAAAAAAATAAGATTAAATGATTTTGCCAATTGCAATTAGAGCAAAAGCTATTTATTGTAGAGAAGTTGTAAGAATAAAAGACTATCTTGTATAGAGTTTTGAATTCTATGTGGAATGATATATTCAAACCAATAAATGAATAAGGTTTTGGTGAATAAATCCACAAATTTCTATTGGATAGCATCCTCCAATCCTTGCCTTATTTACCTTCTACCTTGGAATGTGAGGAAGATAATGATGCTAAATCTTGGCCGAAAGAAGTCCAGAGTAAAAAGATTTCTACAAAATGATCAATTCTATTTTTTTTGGGCACCTAACCTACTTTTTGGGGATTTGCATTTTATCATGTGCCAATTTAAATCTTATGGTGATAACCAATTTGAGATGTTCAATAATAATTTCTTGTTTAGAAATGTGAATATGGGCAACTGGTCTTAATAATTGTATGTCCTAGTATATATTCCTCTTTTGGTGTATTTGTTTTAGTTACCCTGGCAATGGCCAACCAATAATATCATTGGGTTGACCAAATTGTGTATTGGGTTTGTGTCCATTCCTTTAGTGGTAATATTGTGATTGACTCCAATTTTGAGCTTATGCTATTATGGATTGGAAGGACTTCCTTTATTCTTGGAAATGTCTCTAGTTTGAGCAAATATTTCTCATGGTAGTCAAAATCATAAACCAATTTTGGGTAAAAGCACAAAGTTGTTTCACACTTTTGGCCAACTAAATGGTTTCGTACCAAACAGTTTCATGTGAAACGATTTCACTCAAAATCACATGGTATACATGTGGCACATGAAGTTCAACCAAAAACCTTTTATCCAAAATATAAAATAAAATTTTTATCATTAAAATTTGAATCGTAATAGAATTTATATGTAGGGTTTCAAGTGAAACCCTTTCAATTGAATGGGTTTTGATTCAAACTCATTCAAACAAAACTATCTATGTGGTTGCCTATGTGGCAACTTAACCTCTCTTTTGAGGTAAATTTTATAAAACTTCTACATTGAATTTCTCCAAATAGGGGAACTTTCATAAAAAAATTGAAAATGCCCTTTTGTAGATTCAAGAGTCTAGAATCCAAAAGTTTTTTTTGATGTTTTGATTAGCTTTATTATGATTTTTTTAATTTTTGTAAGTAGGTTTTTATACTTAAACATGAGGCTAATTAGAAATAAATTAAAAAATAAAAAAATTTGAAAAATATATGATGCACTAGAGGAGATAATCATCTCCAAAAAGGTAAATTTATTTTTCTAAAATGATAAAAAATAAATTAGGCAACAGTTGACATCCCATGAAAACTATGACATTTTATTGAAGTTTGACTTTAGAACATTATTACAAGAAAAATATTCATTTTATTTTATTTTTTAAAATTAAGCACTATATATTGAAATTTTCTATTTGGAGAAAAAAAAAAAAAGGAAAAAAATGTTTTCTTTTTTTTTTTTTAACGCTCCATCGAACTCACCTTGTTTTAAAATTTTCAATCCAAATTATACTTTTAAATTTATAAAAAAATAATATCAAAATAATTGTTAAGAGTTTGGTTAAAACTTACAAGCATAAACTTCGTCAAGAGTTCTACATTTCATTAGTTTGCATTATTTTAAAATTAAAAAACATAAAGACCAATTTCATGTGGTCAAAGTTGAAAATTTATATTTGTGTTTTCCATTTCCTTTATATCACATTTGACAACCCTCTTATCGAAGTCCCTCTTCTTATATAAGCATCGTTGTCACCTAGCACTTAGCATTTAATCCAATTATCTCCTCCATCCATTTCATCCACCATTATATTTAGCCACTAGACCTTAATCATTACCTATGTTCATGTCGTCTTACTTCTGCTCTTCTCTCCACCCTCACCACACATCCTCTTATTATAGCCAAAATTAATTTTAGGTATACTTTGTAGCCCAATAGAGTGAGCACTATTTGGGTGGCTATGGATCAACCTTGCCATTCATACAAAATATTTTCTTCTCATTTAGTGTTTGTTTCTACCCTAGTTTACAACACAATATAGTATTAAAACTATTGCCGAACATCAAGGAAGGTTGTAGTTAAGTCATATGCGTAAAGGTTTATGCTCGCACAAGTCCTACTCATTCCCACAACCTAAAGCTTTTAGCCAAAGATATTATTTAAGAAACATGGAAAGAGAATATATATAAGATTGTATGTAATGATGTGGCCACAAGGTCCATGTGTGTATGTAAAGCATAAGGGGATTCATCTTAATACATTCAAACTTATTATATTTTTAGTTGTATGAGGACATTGTAATCAAAATCTAAGCCGTATTTCTTATTTATCTTTTTTTTTTTCTATTTATAAGACTTGAAACAATCACTCTACTAGGATTTATAGGTTTTTTCTAATCTAATTTTTGGTCTAAATTTATCCATCTCTTAAAGATGAATTTTTTCTACATCATTTTGTCTAATTTTGCATCAATAGTGAGTGTTTTCTCGAGAAAAATGGGTCTATATTTTTTATAAACAACATAATTAATGGGTGTTAAGATTGCATATCAAAAAACAATGTTTAATATTGATAGCTCTTACTAGTAATATTATTCATTTTCCTTTAGTAAGGAAAGTCCCTTATATTATACCCTCATATTCTTATATAATATCATCAAAATAATATTATACTTTATATTTAATAATAATAACTATTACACATCAAGGGTTGGGGCCTAGCTTGATTGGTGAAAGATTCTCGTGACCATTAATAGGTCCAATCTCCCCCTATTCCACGTGTTAACGAATAGCATGTCACACAAGCATCACAAGTCACATTAAAAAGTATACCAGGTGCATTACAATTTATAGGGGGGTTACCTGATTCCTACAATCTAAAAAAACACTATTACACATCATTAAATTCATATAAAAAAATAGCAATTGTTATTATCTATTAAAATTACATGTTAACGTATTACATATTACTATAAATATGATATTTATATATTTACATTTTGTGCTTTATTTTAGAATTGATATATGGATTTCAATATTTATTTTTTATATGAGATTTATCCCTTCATATATGCATTATTTTTACATGGATGTTATTTCATTTTTCTTACTAAAGTCACATCTTGTGTCACTATACTCTACAATGATATAGCTTTTTGTGAAATATGATAGTGGCTTAGCTCTTTGCATTTGGTAGTTGTTCTTTTATATGTATGGACCCTTCTCCATGTGATTCTTCAAATTCACTTTTACCTAGCGATGAGGATTCATGTGATACCATTACTATTCAAATGGGACAATTTATTTTTAATGACTACTCTAATGATAAACCTTCTTATATTGCTACTATTGATATGCATATGCGTACATGATACACATATTAGGGAGGTTAATCATTCTTCACTCCTCGTTGATTATAACATGTTACATATTTCAATTGTGGAAAATAGTAGTTGTGTTCTTGATTTTGGATGTATTTTTACTTTGACTACCTCTCATTCATATGCTCCATCTTATGAAAAATCTATTATGATTGATACACATGATATGCCTACACCTTTATCACTTTATTCAATATTCCATACAATGAAGTTACATTTTTTTTATATAAATGTGAAATTGTTGCACCTTACATGATGGTTATAGAAATCCATGTTCTAATGTTATGAAAGATTCTTTCATACACAATAGTTTATTTATAATGTTTAATCTCTAACACCTTATATGAGCCTAGGATATTCATGACAAAAAAAATTATGCAGAAATCTCTACCATGATTATGGTATGCTTATCAATAGTGTTTTATTAGCCTCTCTAGGTAGGCATTATTCATTCTACACCGACTTTTTATATATTACATGATGATATTATTAGGCTTTGTGAGGAATTATGGTATAATGATTATGATAGCCCTACGAATACCTCTTTGGATTGAAATCATTTCTACAAACTAATCGTGAGCATTTAAATATGCAACATTACTTAACAGTGAGCTTATATTATGTTTGACTGGTAAAACTTTTGAATTGCTTGATGCATCTCATTTCTTGTTTGTTTCTCTCTTCCATCACAAATTTGGCTCGATGCTAAAATTTGTTCAAATGAGAATAGTATGGACAAGCAAATTCTCTCGTGATTTGTTTTAATCCTTGTTCTCCTACTATATATATTCCTAATTAATCTACTAAATTTACTTAATATCATACATGTGGATAATATAATCAATTTCATTAAAACACAAAGTTCAAGACCTTATAGTGAGAGATAAACACTAAACAGACTAATGAGCACACAATTCTCTCACTTGATAAGATGAACGGTAGGGAAAAATCATGTTTGTCAAGAATTTAGGTTTGTTCATCATAATACACCCTATATTGAGGTTATAAATGACATAAAAGATAAACCATATGAAATTAGAGATGAGTCCATTACTTTGACATTCTTATGAGTATTGACCATATTTTATGATTTCTCTTTCTTTTATTCAATTTATATTTCCATATTCTTAATTAGTACGTGGATGATACAAAGACACTTCTAGTTGTGCATGTTGACACATATGACTTTTGACCATGTGTTGTATTCTTCATGTCATTTTTTCATTACACTTTTTTCAATCACTATTTAAGATTGTATATACTTACTCCATATGTTTTGTGTTGTTTCACCTATTATTCCATTTATTTGCATGTCCTTACATTTTGACCATTCCATTTACACCTTGTTTTTTTTATATATATACTCATATAGACCTTTCATTGTCATATTTTTACACCTTGTTCTATTATTGACATATCCTTCAACAAATGGGACACTGACATTCCTAACTTTGTACATTATTGCACCTTATTTTGTTATCTTTCCCATGTGAGACCTCTTATTTGGAACAACATTTGATAATTAAAACTTTAATTTTTTCTTCCTTGAGATATTGGAGTACCACTAAAAAGTATAATGCTTTAATTTCTCTACTATATTCTTGCACGAGCCCTTGCCCATTACCATGTGGCACTATGCCTTATTTTTATCCATTGCACATAGTTTCATTCCATAAACTAGAGACATATTTCTTATTGACCATTATTTTCTCATTCTCTTGGATGCCACATTTTGGTGCATATACCTATCCCAATGTTATTTGCATTTATATGGGTGTTTTTTCCTATTAAGTGTTGCATCGCCATGTTATTTACCATGTTAGGGGAAACATTATTATTCCTTGATACCATCTCTATTTGAATCATTTAGCTACACAATACATTCTTTATATTCATTGTCATTTCTTAATGTTGTTAAATGATTATATATTTCTATGATTACATGATTATAATCTTGTATACTTATGTCATTACATGTTTATACGTTTCAATTTTATTTATTTTTATTTACTATTTTTCCTTCTTTTAATGACCCATGTATCCTTTAAATACAACGAATCATCGGGGGAGACAGACATGGCATATCTTATCACTAATGTTATTATGTTCATATATGTGGATGATTATGTGAATCTTATAGAGATTCATCTTATGGAGATACATATACAAAAGATAAGAACATATGATCAAACACTCACAAGGTTCATTACTTTATATGGACTCCTTGTGTTATCCTTTAAGAGTCAAGATAATTACATGCACCTCAAAGTAAGGACAAATTGTAATGGTGAAATTTGCATGCTTTTGTTATTTTTTATTAAGTGTTGTTCCCATTTGGAGGGAAATGGTTTAATATGTAGACACATTCATAAATTGCATGATTTTGTGGGAATTTAGTTACATTTTCTTATATTATCAACCTACCTATTTACACATCCTCCTATGTACCTACTATTTATCCTATTTCACATATTCACACACTCTTATATGCTTCTCCAATTCAATTATTTATCACTCGTATGCCCATGCTTATTCCATAGCTCATGCTATTCATTGTGTTGTAGCTCACTTTATATCCAAAGGCTAGCTTGTGGCCATGTGGTCATCCTTGCAATCACAATCTCATCCCTCCCAAATATTTAGTTTTAATTTAAAATATGGTTGACTTCTCACCTTTACCCTTATTGCCTAGGGAAAAATAAACACAAGTTTACATGAGATGATGTTATGTATTCGCAACTAAAGGCATTTAATGTACTTATTCTAGCCATCCAAAGATCAAGCAATTAGTTTAAATTTTATTTTAATCTAAACACTTCAAGCGGTTATCCAAAAGTATACATCTCTACACAATAATTTTAGAGGCATTTGCATGATTGAATATTATTTTAAAATTTGTCAAACTTCTTCAAATGATTTAATTAAAACATCCTTCTAACTTAATGCAAATTATTAAAAGTTTTAAAATGCTATCAACGCCCCAAACATTTCAAAAAATTGAAAGAAGAAATATAAGTGGATTAGGAGAACTTAATTATATAGATTGATTGAATACCCAAAATAATTTTAGAAGTACATGATGATTTTATGGACATAGATTAGTCTTAAACTTCAATTTGTTCATTCACATGTTTGATACAAAATTTTGATCCCAAGGAAATTATTAGTCAAACACTCATAGATCCTAATTATAAGAATTACTAAATTCATATCTTCACTAGTCCTTTTGCATCCATCAATTATCAAGCCAAATAAACGTAATTCTCTTTATGTTTGCCCACATACTTTAATTACTAATTTCTCAATTTTCATGTCAACTCAACTCATTTATTCTAGGTTAATTATGCTTATGTGTATCAATGGACTTTATTCATATAACCCAGACTAATCCTAAATTAAAGAATATTTTCTTTTTTCAAGAACACATTCTTGATTTAGATAACTATATAATGTGACTCGCTAAATTTGCTATGTCTTTCAAGTTTCCTTTAGATATTTTATGTGGTACACTTACAATTCTTGATGTTTATATTTATTATTTATGTTCCCACATGGAAAAAGACATCCCACTTGAAGTTCCACTTTATGCCATGCATAATTTGTAATATGGATTCATATACAATATGTCATATCATGCAAGATATTAGAAAATATCAATGAAACTATAAAATGGACAAGGGATTCTATATAATACATGTAAGAGGGAGTTACAAAGTAAACTAAACAAGTCATTAAACCTTTTGAAGAACTTATGATTAACCATAGAGTATATTTTCAAAGGAGGAATAATTCAAAATGGAGCACCCAAGTTTCGTGGATGAATCATGACATGAGAGATATAATTTTACATATTTTTTTGGCCCCTCATCAAGGTAGGTGTTGGGATTTAAGCCATGAGTATTAGCACCATTTTAGTCTATGGGTTTTTGGCTCCCATTTTTTTGGTTAATAGTTTACAAATATTTTTCTCATGTACAAGCATCAACATGAGACCAACACAAGTTCTTGTGAGCATAAACATGAGACTAATATTAGCTCTTTTGAGAAACCACACTAAAAACAACATATGAAAGAATAAGTGTCACCACATATAAATCTGCTTATTTAGAAACAACCTCTACACAAGAAGCCAATTATGGAGGACCAATAATCACAGATTAGAATTTTATATTAGATGTCCCTTTAGGATTATAATTTAGGTATCCATAATAAGAACTCAATACTTTAACCAGTTAATCTCAACCCCTTGTACTTGGTCTCAACAATAAGAACTCAAGTCTTTAACCAATTAGGTTCCTAATTTTGGAAAACACCTCATGGTTTTTTATTTGAGCTTAGTTTATAAATTAGATCCTTAGCTTGAAAACGTGTAATAGTAATATTTGTAGGGGGTTATGCTACCAAAATTTCTCTACATATAGTTGGTACTTGGGTGAAGGGGACAATACTCAAGGATTATATTCTAACTATGGTGTTGGCATTTACTAAGAATACATTGATTACCCTTTTATTTGTGGGTTTTTAATTCAAAAAGGTTTTCCAACAGTATACACAATCAAATGTGATTTAATATGTTTCATGTTTAATTATCTTTTTTAAATTGTTTATATCCTATCCTTTTTATCATTTATCTCATATAAAGATTAAGTGATAAGTTGTTTAATTATGTTTTGTCTTTTAATTTGCTAATAGAACCTGGTCAACTCATGACATCCTTAGTTAGGAAACATGGTGTTTATATAATACTTGTTTAAGTAGTAAATGTACATAGGAATGATATTATTGTAGGTAAAATATGGTAACCATATCATGGTTGGAGATGGAAAAAATTAATGACACAAATTTTGAGTTGAAGAAATTAAAAATGAAAGACTTGTTAGTGTATAATGATCTATAAGTTGTAACAACTATGTAAGTTGGAGACTAGGTTGTTTTGGATTAGAAAGGTAGATGCTCAACTAGGATTTGTTAAGCAAATTTAGTCCTCCTAAATATATTAGGAGAGCCTCTACAAGAAGTTGATAAAATTGTATATGGATAAATCCCTACTAAATTCTTTAAGGATGAGTGATGAAACTCCCTTACAAATATTTTAAATGTATTTAATATCATTGTGACCCATTTATCATCCATATATATGCATATAGATGATGAGAACGAGTGTATTATATTATTGTGGTTTTTTCTAGATTCATGACATAATTTGGTGATGATGATTAGTAGTACCACAATATTTAAATAAGTTTGAGGAGATGGCCAGTTCTTTAATTTCAAAGGATTTGAAAAGGAAAACTTCAAATTCCATCAAATATGCATTGTTTGTTATAGGCAGATTGAAGGAGAAAGATAAGAACAAGAAGGATATAAGATCTAAATAAAAAAGTAGATCCAATTATCCTAGTAAATGGAAAGTTGAGTGTTAGAACTACGACAAATCAGGCCACAAATAAAGAAGGACTTCATGAAGAAGAAAAAGACAAATTAATTATTTTATGATGATTTTGAGTAAAGAACTTCTTGAGAAGATATAAATCATGTGATTGTTGTATACTTGGCTATGTATACATTTGAGGATATGTAGATAATTGAATTTGGAATTTTTTTTTTGTATAAATTCACATGGGGAGTTATAATCATGAGAGTACAAATGGTATTAAAGTTTACTCTCATGCCAGTACATTCTTAAGTATTATGGGATATAGTATAATCAAGGTTAGATATACTAATGGGAGAATTAAGGGTCAAGATTTTTTCACATCCCAAGTTTGACGAGAAACTATTAATTAGTTAGTGGGATGAATGTTCTAGATGTGTACGTAGAATTTGAAAAATAAGGGTGTCGCTAGTTTTTGGAACAATGGTACTTGCAAATGTTCATGTTGGAATGCTATTATACCTTGTCTAAGCACCCATGTATAATTCAATAACTCAATCACACTTTCCATTGATTTCTAAGCATGCTTTTACTTAGGAGATCGATAAGCTACTTTGAACCTTTGCATTTAAAATTCAAGGTGCCTTGCCCACCTAATCTTTTGTGACTTGACAATATTTCTAGTTGCAAGTTGACTTCTAGACTCAATTTTTGACCATTCCTCATATCTCCCAATTTTCTTTCAACCTTCATTCCTTGGTCTTCTTGTATTCATATTCCTTGTTTCCTCTTCAAGTCTAAAACTTTATTCCCTTTCACCTTGTAAAACCTTTGGGTCTCACTCAAACTTCTCACCTCTTTCATTTTCCCAGTTCCTTTTTCTCTTCTACCTTAACTCTTGATTCTTCTAGAGCATACTCCTCAAGTACCTCTCAAACCCAAACATTTTTCAAGTACCAAAACATTAAAATAGTGTGTCATAGTTTAGCATGCTTACCCATCTTCCCTACTAACTTATGGTTCACTCCATCATTGATTGATTCAACATATTCACAATTTTATAAGTTCTTCCCACCCTTGAACCCTAGTTTTTGGGCCATTGAAAATGATTTTAAATAAAATAATAATAATGAGAAAAAGGTGACCATGCTACCATTGTGAGGTTGTTGAAGTTCTTCCCACCTATATTTATTCACATGGATCTTTGTCACTTGTTTTGAGGTTGCTAAACACTTTGGAGATCACCAAACACTAGGAGATAGAAGCTATAAATAAAAAATATTTTTTTATTAGAAGGGTTGGTTTTGTCATTTTCATTCTCCACCCTCACACTTTCCAAAGTTATCAAGCAATTGAACTCACACCAACTCCAACTTATTTTGAAAGGAAAATCTTTGTGAAATTAGTAAGGATCTAAATTTGTTACTCTTTTTTTTTTGCAATAGGGTGACTCCATGATAGTTTGTATCAATCTAGAATATTCTTCTAGACATAGTTAAAGATCTAACATATTATTTTAAAAAAACATAAATTCGTATAAGAATGAAATTTTGGAGAATATTTCTAAAAGACAAATAAGTCTAAATGCAACAAACAATTTTGGTGGGTAAATTATGACATGGTACTTACATTCTATATATTGTGCTTGTATATCCGTTATGAAGGGTGATGTTGGAATTTGAGTCATGGTTTTGGGTGTCATATTTGTCCATGGTTTGTTAGCTTATGGTTTTAGAAAACCACTCATAATTTCTTGTTTGAACGAATAATAAAAATTAGATGTCTAGGATGGATGTTTAGTACTTGTATTTACAAGAGGTTATGTTGTAAGAGTTTCTCTAGACATATATGGTGCTTGGGTGGAGTGGCTACTTAAATATTACATTGTAACCATAATGTTTATGTTGTTGAGAGTACATTAAACTCTCTTTTGTTGATGTTTTTTCCTAAAAGAATTTCCCAACATATTTATAGTGTCATGTGAGACTTTATGTGTTCCATTATATTGGATTTTTATTATATTTTTTTAAATGCTTATATCTTAGCACTTTTAGGCTCACTTTAACTTGATTATTTCCTATATAATGAAAAATATATGTGGTATAATTCTCTTGAAGGTTGGCACACTCGAATCAAACCATACATGTTTCTATTTTCACTCACTCTTAGAGTCTAATATCAAACTCTAAATTTATTCACTCATCACCTAGGGTGAAATATGTGATTTATGCATGTGATAGGTTGGTCGTGTCATTTGTAGAAATGACCCTTGAAATTTTACATTTCAAATTTAAATTTGAGGCCAATCTAACCCTTCCAACCAGTCATTATGTGACAACCTAAAGTGTCAAACACAAATCACTCGTGTCCTTTAAAATTGTAATTAAGGTCTACCCCTAGTTCATTTTTTTATAATAAAAGATACCTATATTTTACAAGAGAATCCCACATCTATAATCTTTTGAATATTAAATCTAAATACTAGCTATTAAATTATCTACTTGCACAATAATTGAATTCGTCTCATAAAAGCTTACATGTTTTTTTATAAACATGTTCTTACCATGGGGATAGCACTCTTTTTATTTATAACTAGATAATAAAGGAATTAAATCTTATCTTTGAACAAGGATTCGGGAGGTCTAAGCATTGTTAACCACCTATGGTCAATGGTGCATCAAAAAAGGTAAAAATTTTGAGACCTTGAATGTATATTCAATTTGTGAATGAATTAGTATGTGGTTAGTGTGGGAAATGTAGAAGTTTAAGACTTTCATATTTTTTCTTTTGAGACCTTAAATGTATATTCAATTTGTAAATGAATTAGTATGTGGTTCGTGTGGGAAATGTAGAAGTTTGAGACTTTCATATTTTTTCTTTTCAATGCCATCATCAAATAGGGAGATTACTTGTTTGTGCTCCATAATTGATATTCTTAACAATTTGACTAAAAGGAGATATATTTGTACTTATTGTCAAACTTCTAACCACACAACCAAATTTTTTAGTGCAAAAATATACAATCAAGTATTTTAGTTAAAAAAAAAAAAAGCATTCAACACAAATCGAGAGCAAATATTAAAATATCTATATAAATCGTATTCATATAAGTAGATCATATTTATATTTCCAAATTAGATTTGTAGTGTGTGATAAATCACATAATTGTAGAAGTGATCTATAATAACAAACACCAATTTCATATATTGCAAAACATTCATTTAAAAATCATTAATTTCCAACATCTTAATGAATTATTTCAAACCTTTATCACGACACATCAAAATTGGTTTACAATTAAATTTCTAAAAAAAATTTTTATTTTTTTAATGGAGGCTCAAACCTATGAGCATGATAACCCAACATGGGTACAAAGCTTGTGAGCACACCAGTCCAGTGAGGACCTTTGGGTATGAAGAACCTCTCCGACTAAGAGCCAAGGATTGAAGGATATCCTTTTTCCCAAATTCTCTTGGGGTATAATCTCAACCTCATCCCTTATGATATTAGAGTCTTGCACTCAACAAGACTTGATCCCTAGTGGACTCATTTAAAGTCATATCAAAAACCCATTGACATATACATGATATTTCAAAACACTCATCTTAACTAATTATTTAAACTTTTATCACATTCCATCAACATTAATGTTAAAACTAAATATTCACACTTATTCAACCCATTACATTTATTATTTCTATTTAATTAATAAATAAAGAGATTTATTCTCCCTTTCATTTTTTAAGGAATCTCATTTTACTTTTTTAGGTGCGGTTTTCCTTATATGCCACATTTACCTTTGTTAAATATTAAAAAAACTAAGGAGACAGATTAGCAATCAGTTTTAACCGGACAAGCCCGTCGACCTCTTTGCTTGAAACTTGTATTTCAAGTTTCAAGACTCAATTGATGACACGTTGCGTCCATAAGTTTGGGTTCTTGGGATTCACGCTACAAGCGATTCTGTGACCCACGGCTTATTTTAATGAACATCCACGTCACCCGATGATAAGATAGCAATAGGAGTACACATCAGCCCAATGCGTAACGATAGAAATTAACACGTGGATTCTTCCTTCTTTCAATTGGAAATTGATAAGGACTAAATCGCGGGCATTTCCATATTTATGTATTGGAATAGCATTTTTCTTGCAAAACTTTTAGGATTAGATTGCACGTTATTTGTGGAAAGCTGAAGGGAGGATAATGAAAGGGAAATTCTTCCAAATATCAAGTTGTGGAAAGCTGCCCGGAGGATAATGAAAAGGAAATTCTTCCAAATATCAAGTTGTGGAAAGCTACATAGAGGATTTTTTTCAAATATCACGTGGGTACTGGTTAGAACTAATATATATATATATATATATATATATATATATATATATACTAGCAATTGCATCTTAGTGTGCAATGGGTATACCAAAGAGGAATGGAAGGTCAATTAGGAAAAAAAATGGTCTATTCCTTGCATGCATTTGTAAAATACATGAGGTCAATTTGTAGGTCATATAGCAAATGATGTTTGTGCAACAAAGGTCTCAATGAAGAAATGATTGCTTCAAATCAACTATGGATCCTCTCATAGCAATCAAAATAAGAGTGAAACAAAATCTCTAAATAAGGAAGATAATCACACTCCATTACCAATAGGATTGTGTTATGTTTGCAATAGAGAGAAAGAGAGGGGGAGGGGTGGGCGGGCGTGGCTGGAGGTAAGGAGATAGAGGGAAAAAATAGAGTGAAATAAAAAGAACAAAGAGAGAGGACCTAAAAAAGATAAGAGAGATAAAGGGAAAGAGGTACTAGGAGATGAAAGATAATAATTAAAATTGCATCTATGACATCTAACAAAATCTCCTTCCAAGATGTTATGGTTGATGCCATATCCTATTATAGAGCTCCTATTTTGACACAATTAAGGAGACTTGATAAGTAAAGTTTTTTGAGACTGATTTTATACATGTTAATTACATTTGTTCGAAAATTTTCAACTTTTTGGTAAAACCATTTTGTGGATATTCTAACACCATAGAAAACCATGACAACATATCTTAAGGGAATTGTACAATAGTTTGCTTCCACATAATTTGATCGCATTAAATAAAATAAAGATTGTCAAGCTAATTACAAAATAATTTGAATTAATCTATAATTACAATACCTTAAGTCATAATTATCATCATTGTGTTTCCTTCTTTTCTAGTCTTGTTCATGTGCAATTGTCATGTGTTCCATTACATTTTTTATGTGATTCAAGGCTACAATTTAATGGAAACTCCATTAGCAATTTTCTAAGTTCATCAAATTGATGTGTTTAAACGGTATTAGGAAAATTCGAACAAGTCGAATGGAAACATTTCATTTTCCCTTGTGCGATGAATGGAATAAGGACAGACGTCGTGGATAACAAGAAGCATTTGAAAAGGAAGAATTTTCACACATTGATTAGGAACAGGGAGATTAAAAGGCACATGGTGTCAAGGTGTCAAGGTAGACAAAGAGGCATTGACCAAGGATGTGAATGGATGCAAGCAACAGTGAAATGTGATATAAAGATAACAGATAGGACCAACTTCAAGGTGGATCTGCAATTGGGAAAGAATTGGCCCAAAGGAGAGTATAGGGTTGTGTGGTTGACAGAGGAGTGGCCAACAAAGAGGCATCGACCCTTTAAGTATAGAGGAGACTGCATAAGAGTTGCAGATTTAGAGGTGCGTGAGGCATCTATATATAAGAACAAACCAGTGTAAGCAGAAAGAGGTGTGTGGATGCATAAGGTGTGATGAAGAATCGATCCATGAGAAGTAAGGTGGTGTGTAGGGAAAGATCTGTATTGGCTGTAGAGGTTTAATAAGAGTGACAAAGAGGAGGTTACATAAGAGAGGCCAATTGAAGGCCCAATTTGTAAATATTGTTTTGCAGATTTGAAATGAATGAAATTATCATTTGTTATTGTAGTCCTAACGTTTCAATGAGAATAGAGGGTTTGTATTGTAGCTATGTGTTTTTGAGTTCTTGAGTTGATAGGATGAGAGGTCTTTTTGGTCGTCTTTTTGTCTTGCATCAAAATTTTAGTTTCAGTGATACCATGTTCATTAGCAAGTGATGGCGTGGCTGCAAAAATCTCCATAGTTATCGTTTCTTTTAATCTTCCCGCCATAAAAGCATTACTGTCTGATCACTTCCATCGTGTAACTAGCAAGTGCAAAGAGTAAATATTGATTTGGCATTCACTAAAGGAGCGCAAAGTCCCAAACACCAGCTACGAGTTCATTCTGGGGAGTTTGCAATGCATTTAACAACAACTGGACGAATGCAAAACAAACGAAATTCAACCGCCAGAATGATCTGAATCATCTTGCACTCTGTCTAGAAGACTCTGCACCGTAGATGCGAAACAATCAGCTGGTCCATTTCAGATAAAGAGTCGCCTTTGGCGAAATAAAGTAAACCAATCTATTATTTCAATAACTTAACTTTATTATATATTAAAAAATTATAGCCTCAATATCTCTCGACTTACTCTATATATATACATACATATTGTAGTCACATAAATCTGTCCATTTTAATTAAATGAATATTTCGTATTTATTTGATTAAAAATCCACTAGCCATCAGTTAATTAAATTAATATTTAATTAATTCATCTCCAAACATTCTTCTATTAATTAAATAAATTATTCAATTTATTTTAATTAATTCATTAAATCAAATTCACAATCAATTAAATAAATAAAATCTATTTATTTAATCAAAATCCCCCTATTCCTCTTTTAAATAAATTAAATTAAACATTTATTTAAATCATTATCCCCACCCCACTTGCATTTTCCTACAAATGCAACTTGCACACATTTATTGAAATAAATGAATTTTTATTTTAATAAAATCTTATTTTCCCTCACCCACCAAATCCACTTGCAAAATCTAATCCCCTTCTAGATTCTTCTAACCCCTTCCTAATTAACCTAATCCATCCCCTAATTATTGTCACATTCCTAAGCAAAATTGAGTCACTTCTCAAAAACTCCAAAGTCTTTGAAATGCATTTAATGCTTTGTGTGTTCAACAAATTAACCCCCAAAGTCTTCCAAGACCACTAATGGCTCTTACATGACCATTTATGGCTCTTACATAACCATTTATGGTTATTTCAAACTTGTCCCCCCAAACATTTATTGTTTTGACCATATTCATCTATTTCACATTTGCACAAGAGTTTATCCATTGGATAAAAGCTTTATTATTTGAATAAAGAGTTTATTCATTCAACCAACCTTGACTTTAACTCCCAAGGTCATATCAGGTATTTAATGCTTATTCCCTCTCCTCTCAACCTATCTCACATTGACACTTGTCATCTTGGGATTGGGTTGAAAGCCCTCACATGGATTTGAAATCATTCAATCCTGACCCTTGTTGAGATTACTCAATCTCAACCATCCATTGCTCCATTTTTTCTATAAATAGAGCCCATTTCTTCATAATCCAGATCCTGGCATTTAAGCTATAGGCATTTTAAGAGAGCATTTAGCATAGCAAACTCTTATATTGTCATTTTGGTTATAATAAATCATTTTAGCATCAATAGCATAGTATTAGCTTTTCATTTCACATGTAGAGCTATACTACAATCTCAATCCTCCATAAGCATCCATAGTGCAAAAAGCTGCTGAGAGCTACACTATTTTGGAACTTGGAGAGGAGAGGAACAAGGGAGAAAGAAACTAAGAGCATGTTAGGAGGTATTTGGAGATGCCTCATCATGTTTGCTTTGATAGTTAAATATGCTTGCATGTTTTTAGTGTCTCTCTTGGTATGCCTTTTTGGATTAGTTTTTGATTGACTAACACTAACAGTTTCGTGTCTTTTGTGTTATTGATCATTTGCTAACCTTGTGCCATTTAGGAAGGCATCATTTGGTGAACCCGACGTGAATCCAAGCACCAAAAACATATCCTTTTTTTTTACCTAACATGTTTGCTTGTTGAAAGTGTCACACAGGTTGCGCTTTAGTGCTATTGAACACGTTCTAGCACTACCGACATTTTTTCTTTTAGCGCTATTGTAAAAGCTTCAGCACTTTTGAAACTGTTTTAGAGCTTTGGCAGTTCTTCTAGCGCTATTGGAAAACTTCTAGCGCTTTTGCCTCTCTGTCTCTCCCCTTCTTTCAACGCTTTTGTGTAAAGTAGCGCTTCTGTTTAAAACACAGACTAGCGTTATTGCGACAGAGTATCGTCCAAATCGCATTGTAACCACAAAAATGGAAATTCTTAGGCTTGTGGAAGCCCCCCTTTAACATCGATTTTACTAACACGTTTTTGTTTGTGCAGGTTAAAAACTAACCCCTAAAATCACAAATTTTCCTTTGGTGCATTAAAAACTTGAAACAAAAAAAATTTTCATGCTTTCTAGTTAGGATAAATTGTCTTTTGGTGCTTAAAATCAACACACAAATTTGCTTTCCTTGCATCAAACTTAAAATTCACAAGCCACACTTCAATTTTGGGCACATAAAAAGAACAATCCACTTGTTTAGATTTTTTGCAAAAACAAATTTTACTTCAAGCAAACGTGTTTTTCATTAAGTTGACCAGGATTTTCGAATTCTAGATTACAAAACACATTGCTTTTTGAAGTTAAAAAGAACACCATGCCTGTTGGAGCAACATCTCCAAATAGTTAGATCACATTTTGAAACGATGGATTAAAACGAACAAGTGTTTTACGTGTTTGGCACGCTTGTGCACAAATATCAGTCGAGTGGTCCTACCTCTAACACACACTATCCTCTCCCTTGGCTCTCGCGGTCCTAGGTGCAAGAGAAAAGTGTTAGTAACACTCAAAAAAAATTATCTTTTAAGAGAGGCCTGCCAAGGGATCGATACTCTTGGAAACGACCTCGAGCGGTAAATCCTTCGAGCCGCTATAGAAATCAGGTGAGAGCGAAAGTTGTAGCCTTGGGTATAGCTGTTCCTACAGTGTAACTGGCCGAAAGGACAAATGGGCCCCACCACCAGTTACAAGGCTCTTAAGTGAGTCACTGCAGAATGAACTTATGTCCAAAAACATCGAACATGACTAAACGCCTTTAAGTAGTATCCCACCTATTCTATTGATTGAGAATATTTGCGATATAATTTAGTGCAAGAAAATAGATGGTTTTGCTCCCAAGATACTCACCATACATATTTCCTTGAGTAGAAACATAGCTTTTTGAAAAGTCACTTGTGGCTTGATAAAAGTGGTGACTCCCCCATCATAGAGATCATCTATTTGTTATGCTCGCGCAAGACTTAGTATATCACATCCTTACCTGCCACAGCGGGATTCATAAGGTATTTAGTACCAAAGTCGAAGAAATATCAAGATGTGGGCTAAATTTATCACAACTGGCCATTTGACCTTAGGGATAAAAAGTGTTTAAAGTGTGTCCGTTTTAAAGACCAAGTGCAAATTGAGCCGACTTCAGGCTTTGGAAATACACCTTAAAATACATCTAAAGGAAGGGTCATATACAAGTCCAAGGATTGGGTTGATCTAGACCCATACTCATTTGTGCCTTTGAGGCAACATTCTTGTGTTTGTGTGCTTGCTTTGTTTTCTTGTCAAAAGAAACATCAAATCAGAAAATCAGTTCCAAAAACAAAGTGTTCATCCAAACAAACATTTCTCAAAACAAACAAACACATCAAAAACAAAGTGCAAAACACAAAGAATCAAACTTTATGACCATTCTTCACATCCTCCGAAAGAAGAAGAGTCATCAGAATATCAACTTGAAAAGAAGACCATTAAGCTCAAAGGCTTTGATCAAAAGGAGGAAATTCTTCTATATTAATAGACAAATCTTTGTCTCACATAGAGTCTTTCTACATCGCATGCGTCTATACCTTCAAGGTAAAACAAACGAATTCAATTTAGAATCATTATACCGCAGAGCTTTTATGCAATATAGAGCTCTGAGTTATCACAAAAACCAAGGAGGAAAGATTAATCCAAACTTCTTCCCAAACGTCTGTATCACCTACATTACAGCTCGAGAAATACCGCCAACACCTGAAAGGGAAGAGATAGATTTTGTACCATTTGTAACACAAAGCTTTTATTAAAGTTGCAAGCATTTCATCCATCATCTTACTCATCCATCATCACTTCATCATCAATTCCGATCCCAAACTCTCAAAACATTAAGAGGTTCTTGTCCCAAGTTCTCTTTTCGATATTGCTTAAAATCAAAAACATCACATCACTTTTTAGATTGTTTCTACATCTAGGATAAGCTCATCCTAAGAGACACATCTACGCAGGTTAAAACTAGTTCATGAGTGCATCCTCTCATTGCTAAGTAGTCCAATCTGTAATACATCTCAGATTTCTCTACACCTTATCACATCAAAACTTATCAAACAAACAGGCAATTCAAAGAAGGAATTTCGGTTACATCTACCTTAAAAGTGCTAGAGATCTGCATACCACACAATTCACCAATCATCAAAATCTCTCATTTCATCACAAACTCATCATCATTTTCATGCAATTTCAACAAAGACTCATAAACAAAATGGCTCAAACCCGATCACAGTCAAGGCAACGAGAAATCGAAATAGAAGAAGAAGAAGAAGAGGAAAATCTCAATGAATTCCAAGAAGCACTTGGAGGAAATGCGAATGACGAAAACCCAAGTACTCCTACTCCTGCAACAATAGAAAGGGCTCAGCATAACCCTCTCTTTAACAGATTGTTTGACGAAATACTCAGGAGCAATGTGGATGCTCACTTCTTAAAACTCGCTCAAGAAGGAGCCAAACTCCCCTCAGACTTTGATCTTGCCCAATTAAGACAAGCATCAGAACGACAAAGTCGCCATGAAGAAGAAAGAGGTAGAGATCCCATCAGATATAACGTTCCTCGAGGTAACCCACCACCTCCTCCTCCAAATGAAATGGAGATGTTGTGGCAACAAGTCGAGAATCTCGCCCAACAACTTCATAGTGGTGTCAAAACTAACCAATTCTCACTCAATGACATCTGTCCCTATCCTTTTGATAGGAATCTTTATATGCCACCCTTTCCACGAGGATTCGAAACACCCAAATTTGAAAAATATAGAGGAAAGGGGGATCCCCGTGATCATGTCAGAGAATTTCATTCCGCTTGTCTCGAAGTGGCATATGAAGACACCTACCTAATGCGCCTTTTTCCCCAAAGCTTGGGAGGACCAACCACATCATGGTTTTCCCGACTAACAGGTGGCATTCGAACATTTGAGGAACTCATCCAGAAGTTCCTAGCTCATTACTCCCATAATATTGAACGCGACATCACCATGGCTGATCTGTGCAACACCAAACAAAAACCAGGTGAACTTTTCTCGGTATTCCTACAACGATGGCGCCAAATGTCTAGCAGACGTTCTCTTCAGTTGCCTGAACGAGAACTAGTGGAAATATTCATTTCCAACTTAAACGAAGAAATGGAATTTCACCTGGATGTCAAAGACACAGACTCTTTTAATGATATGATCACCAAGGGTTTAAAATGTGAAAGGGCACTCATCAAGAAAGGACTCATCAAAATCTTTAATGAACCAAAAGATGGTCCTCGCCCACGCTTCAATAGCGATAAACCAAACTTCTGGAACAAAAACAAGAATATCGTCAACGATGGGGTTGTGGATGCCCGGACTATCCAAAACGCACAACCTGTGGTTCGGTTTGCAGGACAAAATCCTCCACCTCAGAATAACACAAATGTTCCTTCCAATCAAGGTCACATCACATCTCATGATGAACCTAGACCTCGTTAGCAAAAACAAAAACGCACATACACTCCCTTAGGGGAACCCATTGAAATAGTGTTGCGACAACTCATTTCTCAAAATTTGGTCACTCTACCTAAACTATCAAACTATGAGCCTCAGGTCAAATCGGCATGGTGGAGAGATACTGAACACTGTGAATTCCATCAAGGAAGAGGACACAAGACAAGTAATTGTCACCGATTGAAAGATCTCATTCAGGATCTTATTGATCGAGGAGAAATTGAAATTGAAGGACATGACCCAAAAAAAACAAATAATGATCATCTGATGTTCAAAAATCCACTTCCATCACAAGATCAAAGGGGTCCTTCCACTTCCAGGTGAGGCCCTGATACCACAGATTATACACAAGTTGCGTATAATTACACTGTAAATCATTTGTATGATGCCAGTGAACAAGTTGCAACTATAACCTTCAAAAATCCCAACTCAAATTGCAATGTTGTTACACGTCGCGGTAAGGTTACCATAAAGGCAGCTCCACAAGGCACCACCTCCATCCCAAAGCAGTACAATCTTGTGGAACAATTAGACAAAACCCCTGCGCTTATATCCATTTTAGAGCTATTGCGCCTATCACCCTCTCATAAAACTATCTTGGATCAAGCACTCCAAGAGGCGTCAGTCCCTGCAAATCTGAATACCGACCAATTTCAAGCCATGGTAGGAAGTCTCAAGTCATCACCTTGTCTCACCTTTTCTGAAAGCGACAACTCTTCCTTCCAGCAACCTCATAACGCCTCACTCCACATCGAAGGATTTATTAACCAGCATAGGATCAAGCGAGTCCTGATCGATAATGGAGCAGGCCTGAATATTTGCACACTACAATTGGTCACAGCATTGGGCTATGCAGTAGAATCAGTGGATCCTCGTCAGAAGATCACAATTAAAGCCTATGACGAGGCGGAATGATCATCCAAAGGAGTTGTGGTACTACCAATCCGAGTGGGCCCTGTGGTAAAACACATCATTTGTCAGGTTCTGGACCTTCCTCTGCCATACAATCTACTGTTAGGGCGACCCTGGATACATGCCATGCAAGTTGTTCCATCTACCTACCATCAATGTATCAAGTTCCCACATAATGGTGTAGAGATCACAATCCTGGGCGATGCAAATCCCTTTGCATACTGTCATAATATCAACCATCAACCAGAGATTATTGTCCCTAATAATAGAGAAGCCATTTCCTCCACATCATATATAAGTCCCGCCTCTCTTGCCAGTTCAAACACCACTATGCCCAAGCAAGAAAAGCTTAAGATGAAGGTAGCAGAGGAAGGTCCTGGGGAATACAACTTGAGTCAACTCTTTTGTGTGGGACAAATGCCCACTTCTCCTAGAACACATGGTAAACAACAGCAGGTACTCCAGCAACCACTAATCACACCAGCATGTGCTTTGACGCCTTTCGTTCTTGGAAAGAGTCAAGAAGAAGAGACACAAGATGAGGACCTCGAAGAATGGATCTACAAAGATCCCATCACCACTAATATACCGCGAGTCACACTTCCTACGGATCAGTATGGCAAAGGTCTCCTCATTATGCAACAAACGGGGTATGATAGTCAGAGTGCTTTAGGATATTGCGAACAAGGATGACATGAACCCCTGCTGCCGGAATTAAAGCCCAAAGGTAATACAGGCTTAGGCTTTGAAAAAGAGGTCTTTCCTAAACTCAAATTCAAAGGAAAACCTAGCAAACCACTATGTCAACCTACTGCAAAAAGGCCACCTTTCATCATTAAAGCAGCCTCAAGCACCATCCCGACTGCCCCATCGAGGCTCACAAACCCAACACAACCATCTACAATACCAATCATCCCACCAATCAAACCAGTAATCCCATTCGCAACAGCCATTACATCCATAGTACCATTAGCAGCAACAACTGTATCAGAACCCACAATAGCATCTATGGTACCAGCAGTTTCAGCAGACACCACCAAGTCAATATTACCGATACTTCCCGTAACAGATTCCTTGATCCCCATCAAACTTCCTGCAGCACCGATCACTACAAAGATACATAAACCGATCACACCTGCAGTATTTAACTCCAAAGACATCCCAGTATGGTATAGTAATCGGATGCTGGAAAGTGACTCAGAGACCGACTCACATGAGTGGGAATTTGATTCCGTGCAGCTTAACACTTCAGATGAGGAAGACACATCACCACCTCCACCCCGCAAAGATATCCTTGTTTACGGAGAAGCACAAATAAAAATCACTTGGGTTCCTGAACTGGAAACATCTTCCACAGACCCTATGTCTCATCCTACGCCTGATTCTGACAGGGAGAGTACCATCCATGACCTTCACCATAACCTCTTAACCCTCACTGATACATCTAGCGCACTTAACCTAATCGATGAAATAATGCCCATTATCCACCCTGAACTCATCGAATGGAACCAACCGAATCCCCCATGTCTTGACTTCTTCCAAAACGATGAGGCCATCATTGACTTTTTGGAATTAAGGGATAACCTACCAAGCGGGGATCACAAAGCTGGATTCGCCATTGAACTTAATAGTGCAGCATACTTCGGGGCGGATGCCAAACCTTTCAGCTGCAAAAATATAACAAGAAAACATGGATCTTCCAGTGAAAACCACACTGTGGCACTGTTTGATCCAACAAAAGTCAAAAGAAAGAGCGTATCTAATGGTGAAAACCTCTCTGAGGCGCCTGAGGATGAAGGGTTTGACATTCTCCCTGATAGTACACAATAGGAACAATCCACGATTCTCATAGAGGAAACCAAAGAATACAATGTGGGGACTCCTGAAAATCCTCATATCATACATCTGGCATCTCTTCTTACTCCAGAGGAACAGCCTACGTTTATAGAGTTCTTCCAACAGCGTCAGATCAACTTTGCATGGTCATATGCAGACATGCCTGGGCTTGATCCTGATTTAGTCATGCATCACCTTACAGTAGCAGAAGGAGCCAAACCTGTCAAGCAAAAGCTTCGTAAGATGCATCCTCAAATTGCAGTGCTAGTCAAAACCGAACTCAAGAAACTCCTAGATGTTGGTTTCATTAGACCGATTGATTATGCAGAATGGATCTCCAATATTGTGCCTGTCGGCAAACCAAAAGGGGGCATCCGCATTTGTACAGACTTCAGAGATCTAAACAAGGCCTGTCCTAAGGATGACTTCCCCCTTCCAAATATCGACATCATAGTGGATCTGACAGCAGGACATGCCATGCTTTCACTCATGGATGGCTTTTCAGGATACAATCAGATAAAGATCGCACCAGAAGATCAACATAAGACAACCTTCACTTGTCCATGGGGCACATATTGCTGGAATGTAATGCCTTTCGGTCTAAAGAATGCAGGAGCAACCTATCAAAGAGCAATGACCACCATCTTCCATGACATGATGCATACTATGATGGAAGATTATGTGGATGACTTACTAGCAAAATCACTCACCAGAGAAGGGCATCTCCACATCTTAGATAAAATCTTTGATAGACTGGAACAATACCATGTTTGACTTAACCCAAAGAAATGTGTCTTTGGAGTAACCTCCAAGAAACTTCTAGGATACATTGTCTCAAGCAAAGGCATTGAGATCGACCCAGCAAAGGTCAAAGCAATCATGGACATGCCACCACCAAAGAATATCAGTCAGCTAAGGACCTTACAAGGGCGGCTTCAATCCATCCAAAGATTCATTGCACAATTGGCTGATAAGTGTCACCCATTCACACACCTGCTACACAAGAACATCTGCTTTTAGTGGGATGCTCGATGCCAGCAAGCATTTCAGACGCTTAAAGACTATCTCATGAATCCACCATTGCTGATGCCATCAGATCCAAGTAGACCGTTGCTACTCTATATCTCAGCAACAAGTACAGCATTGGGTGTATTACTGGCACAACATAATGTAGAAGGCAAAGAGTGCGCTGTATACTACATCTCTCGCACACTGGTGGGCTATGAACTCAATTACACACCTATTGAGCGAGCTTGCCTAGCGGTAATCCTGGCAGCCATAAAATTGAGACACTATCTGTTGACACACAAGGTACAACTCATTGAAAAGATTGATCCACTCAAGTATTTACTCAGCAAAGCAGCATTGACAGGCCATTTGGCCAAATGGGTGATGATTCTAAGTGAATTTGACATCGAGTATGTAGACCGTAAAGCTATCAAAGGTCAAGTTATTGTAGATCAGTTGGCCGATGCACCACTCATAGGCGATCATCCTCTCATTTCCAATTTTCCAGATGAAGAGATATTCATGATCACAACAGCACAACCATGGAAACTATATTTTGATGGTTCGTACACTAGGCATGGCTCGGGGGCAGGCATTTTGTTTATCACACCTCAAGGTGATAGCATCCCGAAGTCTTACAGGCTCACATTTCCATGCACCAACAACATAGCAGAGTATGAGGCCTTGATCACAGGACTCCGGTTAGCCGTACAATGGAAATTATAAGAAGTGCAAGTATATGGCGATTCCCAACTAGTCATTCGACAAGCAACAGATGAATATCAGACCAAAGATGATAAACTCATGCCATATAAGCAAATGGTGGACAATCTAAAGACATCATTTACCACAATTACCTTTGAGCAGATACCAAGAGATCAGAATCGAGCTGCTGACGCTATGGCTACCATCGCATCTCTCCTAGATCTTCCACAGAATTCAACACGCTACGAGTTCTTGGTCGAACAGCTTTGGATCCCCGCTTATGATATCCCTGAATCCGAAATGATATGTCGCCTTGTCGGTTCTGAATCCCCATGGTATGGTGAGTTCTACACCTATCTCCGCAATCACACCCTTCCTCCCAACCAATCAAATAACCAACGTAAAACCTTCATTCGCCAAACTGCTCGATATACCATTATTGTTGAAACCTTATACCGACGCAGTCTTGATGGTACTCTCCTTCGATGTCTGGAACAAGATGAGATAACAAAGGCTTTGGAAGAAGTCCATGAAGGAATTTGCGGGACTCACTCAAGTGGTCTGTCACTAGCCAAGAAACTCCTGCGCAATGGATACTATTGGCCATCTATGGAAAATGATTCCTACTACTTTGTCAGAAAATGCAAGAAATGTCAAGTTCATGGCGACCTGATACATGCACCAGCCCAGGAACTGCAACCAATCACAACACCATGGCCTTTTTGTCAATGGGGCCTTGACCTTGTGGGTAAGATTCATCCATCTTCATCCAATGGCCATAAATTCATTATTACTGCCACCGAATATTTCACAAAGTGGATCGAAGCTGTTCCACTTACCCAAGTCACCGGCAAGCAGATCGCCTCATTCATCCTCAACTACATCATCTGCCGGTATGGTGTACCCATGTCCATCATCACAGATAACGGTCTTCCTTTCAAAAATCAGGATGTCCGTGAACTTTGTGAGAAATTTCATATCCAACACCGCTTTTCCACTCCCTACTACCCACAAGGCAATGGTCAGGCTGAAGCATCGAATAAAAACATATTGCAGATCCTAAAGAAGACAGTTAATGATGCCGGCCGTGACTGGCATGTTCAACTAAATCCGGCACTATGGGCATATCGAACTAGCATTCGAACCCCTACAGGTGCAACTCCTTATTCATTGGTCTATGGTGCAGAAGCTATCTTGCCTATTGAGGTTGAGATACCATCATTACGGGTTTCCTTGCACAATCTCATCGATGATGAAGCCTACAGAGTCTCACGCCTTCAGGACTTAGAGTTACTTGATGAGAAACGACAAGCTGCATACAATCACCTCAAAGCCTATCAGCAGCGCATGAGCAGAAGCTACAATCACCGAGTTCGACCTCGTACATTTGAAGTAGGTGATCTTGTTCTACGAGAGAATCCTCGTAACCAACCAAATAGAGAACATCAGGGCAAGTTTGAATCAAACTGGCTGGGCCCATATGTTGTCACTGTTGTATTTGGGTCCGAGGCATATCAGTTGGCTACATCAGAAGGAGAACCACTTGTAGATCCAATCAAAAGCATGCACCTAAAATGGTTTTATACCTAAGTTGTACAGAGCATCAGGCTCCCCTGCATACCAGAAAATACCAAAAACATTCAGAAAAATGTCCTGAAGAAATATAAAAACATTCAGAAAAGTAAAGAAAAATCATGCATCCAAACGGTGAACAAACACTCCGGTGGCACCTTGGGTAAGTACGATGGTGAAAACCTGGCAAAGAGGCGCCACTCGTAAAAGGGCTATGGCTCCATTGTCTTTTAGACTTGTTTCAGTCACATCTACTTCATACATCCATCCATCCATCCAAAACCATGGCTTGTTATTCGTCTACCATTAAAAAAGTACTTCATGCGTCTTGCATCCCACTTTTTCATAGTCATGTTTAAAACTGGGGGCAATGCCCTTAACCTATTGATGGAAGTGGATTCTACATTGTCTTATGATTAATTAAGTTTTTCATTCAAGTAATCATCAAAAATCCAAAAACATTCAAAATTGTTTCACAAAATCCAAAAACATTCAAAACTGTTTCACAAAATCCAAAAAAATTTAAAACATCGTCAAAATACCAAAAACATTCAAAAATGACTCTCAGAAAATACCAAAAACATTCAAAAATGACTCACAAAATCCAAAAACATCAAAAACCATCAAAAATCAAACAAAAACATGGCAACACTTTGTACATACTCATCTATGCAGATACCAAAGCAAACATTGACAAACTACTCACACAATGACCATTTATCAATCGAACCACACAATCAACATCAACACTCAAAAACTGTCTTCAACAAGGATGCATCCTTCCTTACCAAAACAAAGACAAAAGTGACATTTTCTTTGACAAGAAAATTATGTTAAGCTATCAAATACTTGGTTGATTTGTGAGTATAATTATTCGTTTATCTGTATCGGGATCTTTCAGCATTGTTTTGTATTGTTTGCGCATTATTTTCAATGAAGTTCTGGGGCATGTACTAATGGTGTCTACGTGGGAAGTTCACCAAGCTATGTGATCTTATGCCAAATGCAGTCATGGATCATTACAGCTTGCTGACTACAGCGTATACCTCGACCATATGGGCATGAACCATTACCAAGGATCCATATTCTTTATTCTTTATGTATATACTGTTTGTTTGCAGGTGCAATGCTCATTCTTTGGTTCCTCCTCATCCAAATTGGATAAAGGATTTATCTCTTAGTACGGTATGCACTTGTCTCAGGATATGATCAGCCTAAGATCAAGGAGGACGATCCAAGTCATGCATGAACGGAGATAATCCTTGTCTGTTCCGCAAGCAATACTCTGGTCGACTTGACCCTTATATCAAGTTGTTTGTATTAACTTGCTATATTAAAATCCATGAAAGGAATACTCAGGTCATCTTGAATCATTATGTCAAGATGCTTGTATTCTCTTCCAACATTTTAAAAGCTCAATGATGTAAATAGAGCACTATGGATCGTCATTTCATCTCATCTGTTTATATATTGCATTCCGTTGCATATCACCCATCCATTCACTCATTCATATATAGGCTTTTATATGCAAAATGGGAAAATTAAGCTGGTCTTGGATACAATCACGATCAAGTACTCTGATACATCATCAATGCATCATGCAAAGGCTTACAAAACCTTGCATTCCTCATGCTCATATCATCCTTACATTTAGTTGCATTTTGCATTAAACATTTAGGTGCTTCTTACATTAAACACTTAGTTGCATCTTGCATTCAGTACATTCACGTCATTTTAACTTAACATTACATATAGTTCATTATACCATTAGTTTTGAGCAAATCATTTGCATCATTGCATCAATCATCAATAATTCTATTCATTCATGGGATCAAATTGTCTTTGATTGTTTTAACTCATTTATTAGGCATTCATTTAGTGTCAAATATCCATTATCATCTTATCATCTTTTATCATTTATTATTGCATACATTCATTTATCCATTTAGTGAAAAAGTGCATTCGTTCATCCATTAACTAAGTATCTTATTACACTCATTTTAGGATTCATTCACATTGCATCCATTATCCTCTTTTTAAATTGCATTAAGGTGCAGTTATTAAAACATAAGTTATAGTATCATCCCATTATCATTTGTACTTAACAACATATTTAAGCATTTAGAATCATAAATCCATTTGTTTACACAAACATTGGTTCATAACATTTTATATCCATTACACATATTGCATTCATTTAACACATTATCATATAAACATTTGTACTTTACATTTTGTTTATCCATATTACATTCATCTAAACACATCTAGATGCATATTCATACATAACATCATTCATTCAACCATTGCATTAACATCATCACATAAATCATCTCATCATTATCTCAAAATAGGAAACACCACAATCCTGTCCATAACATCATCGTAAGCATACATCATCATCATGGCATTCCATACATAAAGCATTACATCAAAAATCAAATACATCATACATATATAAACCTGCATTCATATGTCAGTATCCAACATCATAAATCATCATAAACACATGCATTAAAGAAACATCTCATCAAAATACATACATATACATACATCCATCTAAGCAAACACTCATCATCCTGCATAAACATCCATACATAAATCAACTGTATATCATCAAAATATGGGATCTCCTCATATATCTCATCTCATATATCAGAGTACAATGAAGTCTACAAAATCGGATACCAAGAGCCATCCAAGATACAGTCCAAAAAATAAATAATGATACAAATACATCTATGCATAAATGCTCTCTCAAATGCTACTCTGGCCCAATGTTGTCCCAACACCTCCACCTCCCCCTGCTCCACCACTGGTGCCTGCCCCACCTGATCCATCTCTCCGTGGAGGCCTCATCGAACCACCACTCCCTCCTGCATCCCCTGATCTCTCCCTCCTCAAAGGACCCATCACACCCCCACTGCTCTGCATCCTCTGTGATCGCTCTGATCTCGCCTGCCGCATCTGTGAATAACTGAGCGCTCGCTGACTCACTGGCACCACCTGCTCATATAACCCCCGCCAGTAATCTATCTCCTCCTGAGCTCGCTGCATCTCCTTCATCACCTCCACTGAAGGCCCTTGAGCTCCTACTCCAACCCGGACTCTCTCCTGCAGCTCCGCCAATCTCTCCACTGCAGCATCTCTCTCCCGCACCACCGTCAGCTCTGACTCTCATGCAAATAGCTGCACATCCCTAGCTGCCACCTCTGCCTCCAAATCCTCTATCCTCATCTGCAAGCACACTATAATGTGATCCCGCAGATCTCCAGTGGCTCCCTCCCTAGTGTCCATAGCTGCCTCCCCTACACCTCCCTCTCCAGTAGTCCCCTCCCCTCTATCCATCGGGATCTCCCTCTCCATCCCCCTCCCACTCAACTGAACTCCTCTCGATATCAGTAGTCCCTGTGATATTTGTAGAGGAAGTCCACCTCTCCCTCTCCGCTGGCTCCGCATCCCCAATCCTCCTCCACCCCCTCCTCCATCTCCTCCATCTCCTCTACCACCTCCTCCATCTCCTCCATCTCCTCCACCCCCACCTCCTCCTCCTCCATCTCCTCGACCTCCTGCCCTCCTCTATCTCGGTCCCCTCTCATCCTCAAAAGCTGGGATCAGCTCTGCTGGGTCCGATATCTGTAGGATCGGGTGCACCGCTCGGTACTGTGTGTACTCATCTGTCACACCTGCATCAATGACCCTCGGTCGTAGGTCCCATGGCCTCGCCTGCAGTGTCCGAAACTCTGTCAGTGTCTGATCATACGGTAACACTGGACCCCATGCATACCTCTCTCGAATCACTCGAGCATACTCTCTAGATCCGCTAGGCAGTCCCTGCTGCCGCCCGAACTGCCTCATCACTCTCCCCAGCACCTGTCTCTCTACATGGTATGAGGTCCTCCCAATGAGGAATCGGGTCATGAAGATATAAGGTAGTGCCTCTACGTCATCATCCCATGGCTCACACTCCAAGTATAGCCGCCATATCACTGCATCCAAGTCATCCAATGCTCGCCGCCACCACTCTAACTTCCCCAAGTGGGGCTGACTCATCATGCCACTGTACATAAACATGTACGGTTGGTCCATGGCCCAGAATCTAAGACTCACTGGTCGAGTCACTGGTAGGTGCTCCCAAGCCTAAATATGTAGCAGCGTCATGCCCACTGCTAAGGAACCCCTCTCTCAGTACACTACCTCGTGGAGCTCCTGATACATGTGCGCCAGCACGCACGACCCCCATGCAAATCGAGTCCCCTCGGTCATCATCATCTCTATCACCTGCCCCCATCCCACCGCCAAACCATGTGACCGCCTGTCTGGACACAACAGTCCTCCCACGATCCCTGACAAAACTGCTGGAAGTGGCTCATACAGTGCCGCTATATCCTCCCACGCAATCGAGCCATTATCAATACACACGTCCTCATCAAAAATCCTCTGCACTGCCACAGTCCCCCAGGATCTGTCATATGTGACCATCTTCTCTCGAATCAGAATCCGAAGAATGCGCCACACGTCCTCCAAAGTCACAGTCATCTCCCCCTGTGCCAAATGAAAGGTGCACGTCTCACTGTGCCACCGCTCTACCAGTGCTGTGATCAGGCCGTGATTCATCCGAATCACGGGCATGTGCATCACCTCGTAGAGACTAGTCGCTGCAATATAATCAATCTCCGTCTGCGTCAATCGGTCCCACAACCCCTGTGTCGCAGGATGACGCTCGCATAACTGCAACACGCGCAGATCCTCCTGCACATGGACATTCATCAATCACCATCAGCTGTTTTGTTTTCAAACTTTCTTAAGTTTAAACCTAGACTATCATCAGATACTTTGATCAAGTATCTTCGGGTCTCAACAGGTAAGCAATCATGGCCACCTAGACTCCAACAGACATTTATCCTAACAAATGACCTAAGTCTCATCAGGCTGCTATGGTTCAAAACAACTCCCACTTCACCTCGCCATCCATCAATCATTGGCATCGGGAGATTTTCTTCGTCCAAACTGGGGCATTTCTTTATCTTACAGCAAAAGCGCTATTTCATCAACAACAGCGCTAGTTTTAAACAATAGTGCTACAACCCTAACAAAAGCGCTCAATCAGCTATACAAAAGCTCTACAACTACAAAAGCGCTAAACCAACTATACCACGGCGCTACTTTAACCAATAGCGCTCAATTAACCCAACAATAGCGCTACTTAATCAATAGCGCTACAACTTGCATACAATAGCGCTAATACAGAGCGAAAGCGCTCAAACAAAAGCACAAAAGCGCCATTGCGGCACAAAAGCACTAATTCTTGGAGCAAAAGCCCCAAAACTAAAGTTCCAGCGCTCTTGCTCCGACTTGACTTGGACTCAGCTAAAAACCTATAAAAAATGCACAAAAATTAAGTTTTCGAATTTGTGTACCACTGGTCCGTAGTCATCTGGGTGCTGGAACCGTCGGACTCGCTCGAATCTGTGCTCGGTGATCGGAATCGGCATCGTAGCTGCTGCTCGCTCCTCCAAACGTCACTATCAGAGCTCTCGTTTTCAACTTGTCACGGTCACAAATGATCTTGTTTTCCCCCCTTTCACCTCATTTATACCCTTCACCATTACCGTAACTTCCCCCCTGCTCATCGCTGCGGTCCCCGTGAACTTCCCGAGCCCCTCATTTCTCCATGTTTCCTCCGATTTCTTCTATTTTTCACCAGTATAACTAACTCCTTCTCTTCTACCACCATGCCAATTTTCATTCTTTTTCGAGAGCTCGCCCGATTTTTTGAAATTTTTCGGCCTATCTCTCGAGGGGGCATACCACCCATTAAATTAACATGTTATGGGGCATTTTCTTCACACTAGTTTTTCTTTTTTTGAAACGATGCGATAAACCGCACCGTCTCAAAGAGGGGCAAATGTAGTCACATAAATCTGTCCATTTTAATTAAATGAATATTTCGTATTTATTTGATTAAAAATCCACTAGCAATCAGTTAATTAAATTAATATTTAATTAATTCATCTCCAAACATTCTTCTATTAATTAAATAAATTATTCAATTTATTTTAATTAATTCATTAAATCAAATTCACAATCAATTAAATAAATAAAATCTATTTATTTAATCAAAATCCCCCTATTCCTCTTTTAAATAAATTAAATTAAACATTTATTTAAATCATTATCCCCACCCCACTTGCATTTTCCTACAAATGCAACTTGCACACATTTATTGAAATAAATGAATTTTTATTTTAATAAAATCTTATTTTCCCTCACCCACCAAATCCACTTGCAAAATCTAATCCCCTTCTAGATTCTTTTAACCCCTTCCTAATTAACCTAATCCATCCCCTAATTATTGTCACATTCCTAAGCAAAATTGAGTCACTTCTCAAAGACTCCAAAGTCTTTGAAATGCATTTAATGCTTTGTGTGTTCAACAAATTAACCCCCAAAGTCTTCCAAGACCACTAATGGCTCTTACATGACCATTTATGGCTCTTACATAACCATTTATGGTTATTTCAAACTTGTCCCCCCAAACATTTATTGTTTTGACCATATTCATCCATTTCACATTTGCACAAGAGTTTATCCATTGGATAAAAGCTTTATTATTTGAATAAAGAGTTTATTCATTCAACCAACCTTGACTTTAACTCCCAAGGTCATATCAGGCATTTAATGTTTATTCCCTCTCCTCTCAACCTATCTCACATTGACACTTGTCATCCTGGGATTGGGTTGAAAGCCCTCACATGGATTTGAAATCATTCAATCCTGACCCTTGTTGAGATTACTCAATCTCAACCATCCATTGCTCCATTTTTCCTATAAATAGAGCCCATTTCTTCATAATCCAGATCCTGGCATTTAAGCTATAGGCATTTTAAGAGAGCATTTAGCATAGCAAACTCTTATATTGTCATTTTGGTTAAAATAAATCATTTTAGCATCAATAGCATAGTATTAGCTTTTCATTTCACATTTAGAGCTATACTACAATCTCAATCCTCCATAAGCATCCATAGTGCAAAAAGCTGCTGAGAGCTACACTATTTTGGAACTTGGAGAGGAGAGGAGAGGAACAAGGGAGAAAGAAACTAAGAGCATGTTAGGAGGTATTTGGAGATGCCTCATCATGTTTGCTTTGATAGTTAAATATGCTTGCATGTTTTTAGTGTTTCTCTTGGTATGCCTTTTTGGATTAGTTTTTGATTGACTAACACTAACGGTTTCGTGTCTTTTGTGTTATTGATCATTTGCTAACCTTGTGCCATTTAGGAGGGCATCACATATATATATATATACACACATATATACATATACATATATATACATATATATATACATATGTATATATGTGTATATATATATATATACATATGTACATATATATATATATGTATATGTATACATACATATATACATATATATGTATATATATATATATATATAAAATGTCATGCCCAAACTTTTGGGTTAAACACAACCAACAATTTTTTTTTTTTAAACACTTATATATATATATGATTTAAATATGAATATAAATAAATATATATGTATATATATACTTTTTATTTATATACATATATTTTAAATATAAATATAAATAAATATATTTTGAATGCACTTAGATTTTGGGTTAAAGTTTCTGTTAAGTAAGTATGTACTATTATTCCAGTCCTTTGAACAGATTGATTAAATTCTCCATATTTAGATCAATGTTTTTTTTTTAAAAAATAAATAAATATATATATGTATATATATGTATATACATATACATATACATATGTATGTATATGTACATATACATATGTATACATATGTATATGTATATGTATATGTATATGTATATGCTAGCATTGGCAGTTGCAACACATAAGAAATTAAATAAAAGATAATACAACATAATAATTTTATAAGTGAAGAATAATTTATTTGAAATCAAATGAAATACAAAACAATAATTTTTTTTATTCAATGATTCAATGGTTAATATGTTTAATTAGGTTTAGGGTGAGTATTCAATATGATTAAAGGTTATAGTTCACTTTAATATAGCTTTAGGGTTAGTGTTCAATGTGGTTTAGGACCATCATGGAATTTAGGTTCACTATTATTATTTTGTTGAACAATTTATTTGAGAGTTAAGATTAAATTTGATTTATGTTTAAGATTGGGTTTTAATTTGGTTTAGGGTTAGGGTTCAATTTCACTTAATTTTAGAGTCAAAATCAAATATAGAATCAAAATAAGGTTTGGAATATAACACTAACCCTAATAATAAGAGTTATAGTTGAATTTGGTTTAGTGTTTAGTTATGTTTAGAGTTGGGATTTGATTTGGTTTAGTGTTCAGTTATGTTTAAGTTTATGGTTCAAATTTGGTTTACTGTTAAGGTTATAATACAAGTTGGTTTAGGTTTAGGGTTATGATTCAATTGGTTTAAGATTAGAATCATGGTTCAATTTGGTTTAGAATTGGGGTTTAATATTATTTAGTGTTAATTTTCAATTTGATATAGAATTTCAGTTTAATTGGGTTTAGCATTAAGGTTCAATTCGGTTTAAGTGGAAGGGTTAGCATTAGGGTTCAACCTGGTTTAGGATTAGGGTTATATAGGTTTAGTTTTAGAGTTATTATTTAATTAAGTTCATAATTAGGGTTCAACATGGTTTATATATTGGGGTTGTTTATGGTACAATTTGATTAATGGTTACAGTTTAATTTGGTTTAGCGATCAATTAGTGTTAGGGCTAGGGTTGAATTTGGTTTAGTGGAAGGGTTAGGGTTGGCACTCAATTTGGTTAAGGGTAAAGGGTTGAATTGGGAATAGGGTTCAAATATGGATACAAATAAATTAAAATTAGGATCAAGGTTATGTTTCAAATAGTCTTAGAGGTACAGTTAGGGTTAAAGTTTAATTATAGTTATAAAGTAAATTTAATTTCATAATTTTATGAAATTTAATAATATTAAAACTTTTTTTGTTATGAATATTAGCTTGATTAATATGAATTTATTAATATTAATATTAACATTAATTTAATTAGTAATTTTATATTATTAATAAAATTAAATAGTTTATTAAAGTAATTATCCTAAATTTTATAATTTTGATAAATATTATTACTTTAATAATTTAACTCTTTATGAATTTATTGTTGGAGTTGAGAAAATACAACACCACAGGAGCCCAAATGATCTCTGCAAGCTGAAAAACCTGTTACAAGGAGAAGCAAGGAAGCAAATCACAGAAGGAACAAAAACATAGGAAAAATATGCTCCAAAAGATGAGAGTTCAATAATCTCTAAAAATGTATCGTCAATAATAATCCTTCTTCATACAATGAAAAGAAATAAATCAACCTTTAATAGGTCAAGAAACCCTAAAAGGGAAAACCCTAGGCTTGCACATAATAATTAATAAAAGAATTAATTATTATGCACCTAAAGTTAGCTTAAGTGTAAAAGAGATAAAGGGAACTTAAACAATTAAACAAATATTGTTTAATTAATCAAGTAAATACCTGAATACTCTAACACCCCCCCTTAAGCTAGACTTAAGGAGAAGTTAAAACCTAGAACAGCTACAGAAAGCAGGAAAGATGGGTCCCGACAACAAGGCTTGATCAAGTACCAAAATACAATGAAATCTCTATGAACTGGAGAAATAGAGAAAACCACGTGGGAACAAAACTCTACTCCAAAAAGAGATGGAAAAGAACACCATTGAAGCATGAAGAACCTGCAAACTCTGTCGAAGAATAACCGTTGATCTGAAAAACTTCCACTGAAATAGAACCTGACCAGGTAGAGAAGACTATAATCTGTATGAGTGCCCTCAAATGACACTACTCGAATCAGAAGGCAAACAAGGCAAACAACTGAAATTGAAGATACAGATGGCATGAAAACACCAAAGCCTGAAGAGTTGATCAATCGAACTACGGAAGCCTTAGAACCAATAGGACAAACCTCCCCATAATGCTGAAGAGGGAGAGGGACAGGTACACTGAAAAGAACGACCAACAAGAACTGCATGACGAAGAACTAGGAACATCAAAGGTGCTGAGAAAAGTATAGGGTGTCGTTGAAGGAACACTCACTTGAAACACATCATGAGGTGAATGTCGTGGAAGGAACACTCACTAGACAAAGAGAGATGGCAAACAACAGACAATCATCAACCCCCTCATGGCACTGTATAAGTAGTGCATGTACAACAAGGCACAAGAAGTGCAAGATTCCAAGTAAACAATGCATGATGGCACTTTATCTCAGTGTGTTAGCATAAATACAAGCTACAATGATAAGAAGACGGGAAATAGAAATGTGAACCAAAATAGAGACATCCTACCCAGAGAAGAGATCCCAGGACTTGAAACAACCAAGATATCCACCAGAGTGCTGAAAAGAAAAAAATTGAATAAAATATGCATGGAGTAGAATCTGGAAATAAAAATCATATGTTTGTAAAGTACACAGCACACGCTTTCCAAAAATATAAACTTTTCAAAAAATGGAGTTCGGATGCTCATTCTATGTCCCCTGGAGTGCAAAAATGAGACCTCACTTTGAATGGAAAAAAACATAGTCAAACAGAAAAATTGGAAAAAATTACCAACATGAAGAGGTCCGGCTTGGAACCAGCTTTCTAATGCCTATTCATTTTCAAAAAAAAGACTCCATATGCTCAAGATATGGCAAAAAAAAAAAACCCCCTCCAAAACAAGAGGAAGGGGTAGTCTGGTGGCTGTTCGGGCGGAGGTGCCTAGGGAGCGGCGCTCCGGTGGTGGCCTGGTGGAGCTCCGGTGGCACGGTGGTGGAGCTCCAGTGTCAGACGATTGAAGTGGGGCCAGCAACGGCAGCCGGGGAGCGGAGTGGCGACCAGGGCGGTTTCCGACGGCAAGAGCCAGGCGAAGGTGCTGGGAGTCGGCGGGGCTAGGAGGTGGCTGGAGCTGATGGGCCGCAGGGAGGCCGGTGGCTGGCAGGAAGCAGTGGCTGTGACAGAGGCAGCGGGGGCCGGTGGGAAGCAGCAGCTACGGCGGAGGCGGCGGGGAGCTGCCGGCGGGGGCGGAAACCAGGGCGCCGACCGGGAGAAGCGCCGGCGGTCGAAAACGGAGCTGCGGGGTCGGAAACCAGGGCGCCGAAGGTACTGCGTGTCGGAAAATAGGGATGCAGAGGACAGTGTCGCGCACTTGAGACTAGGGCAGGACTGCGGCAGCGTTAGGGTCAGAGGGCCCCACGGTACCTTGCGTACCGTGAGGAACCCCCCCCCCCCACAAAAAAAAAAAAAAAAAAAAAAAAGATTTTTTTTTTTTGAAAAAAAAACAACTATCGCCTTTTTGATTTTTTTTTTTCAACTTTTTTACAAAAAATCAAATTTCGGCCTGCATGCCGTAAAAAGGCAAAAAATTATTTTTTTTTGAAATTTTTTTTTCGATTTGTGTGCCAGGGTCGTACGACCTGGATCTGGAGAAAAAATACTCCCAGAGGCTTAGGAACCAAAACAAGTCAAATTTTGCATGACCATAGGGGTTTTCGGGCCTTCTAAGCACGATGGTGAGGTTTGTTTAGATCCAAAGTGCTTAGAAGAAAAACCTATCCCTCGATGCATAAAAAAATTTCTGAAACCCCAGATCTGCTTTCAATGCAAAAATTCTCAAAACAAGAACAGATCGCTGTAGATCTGAAGCTCTGATACCATGTTGGAGTCGAGAAAATACAACACCACAGGAGCCCAAATGATCTCTGCAAGCTGAAAAAGCTATTACAAGGAGAAGCAAGGAAGCAAATCACAGAAGGAACAAAAACACGAGAAAAATATGCTCCAAAAGATGAGAGCTCAATAATCTCCAAAAATGTATTGTCAATAATAATCTTTCTTCATACAATGAAAAGAAAGAACTCAACCTTTAATAGGTCAAGAAACCCTAAAAGGGAAAACCTTAGGCTTGCACATAATAATTAATAAAAGAATTAATTATTATGCACCTAAAGTTAGCTTAAGTGTAAAAGAGATAAAGGGAACATAAATAATTAAACAAATATTGTTTAATTAATCAAGTAAATACCCGAATACTCTAACATTTATATGTTCAACAATTTTGTTTATTAATTTAATATTAAATTAACATTTAATTGATAAACATTTCATTAATATTATTATTTGTGTTAATAATTAAATTATAAGTTAAGATATATTATATAATGTTAATATTATTTATATTTCATTTATAATAACTTGTTTAATATTAAGTTATCAATAATGATTTAACATTTGTTACTTTAAACCCGTTAATGGGTCCTTGTGGGTTGATCATTTTTTCTGATATAGGTGTTGTTAAATGGGAACCACCTAGTAAAGAGTGGATAAAGGTCAATTTTGATGGCGCTTCAAGAGGAAATCCGGGAAACTCAGGTGTTGGGGTGGTGGTGAGGGATGATAACGGGTCTATCCTCTTCAAAGGAGCACAACGTTTGCAGGATGGTACGAATAATGAAGCGGAAGTCCAGGCGGCACTTTTGGCAACTGAGTTGGCTTTAAATATGAAAGTCCAACGACTGCATTTGGAAGGAGATTCTCAGGTAGTTATCAACGCAATTGCTAAAGGCAACACTCCATGCTGGAAAATAAACCACTGGGTGTCTACGATCCGAGAGAACCTCAAATCATTTGTGGAATTTCGTGTCTCCCATGTCAGGCGAGGAGAAAATGCAGTGGCAGATTTGCTATCTAATATTGGATGTGATATCGATAGTTTTACGACGAAGTGGTGGAAAGGAGATGGAAGGCTATGGAGGTGGTCTTAAATGCAGTCTTTTAGGAATTTGTTGCTTGCAATACGTAAGCGAGGGAAGTTTTTTGGCAAGTACACCACGCAAGTTGACGCTTGCTCCTGAATGTGGTAATTATCTTTGGCAGGTTGCACGTTTGGTGCAGGTGGAGGATGGCAACAAATCTTTAGTGCAATCTCATGGCATTTATGCCATCACTTCTATATTCATTACCCATCCTAAATGATGGTGGAGGAATTTATTTCCCTTTGGTTTGCGAGCTAGTGTTTGTGTTTTTTAATTGATTGCATTACTTTGTGGCTTTTATGACATTGTCATTGCAGAAGCTGGTGCAGTTTCAATTTACAGGTGACTATGGAAGCAAACTTCACCCTGTTCACAAATAAGAAGTTGGTGCCATTCCTGGGCAAGGTGACGGAGAAGAGGACGCAGGGACTTTTCTGTTACAAGGAGGAGAAAATGTGGAGTGCGGCTCACCTCATGCTTGTAGAAGAGGTGGTGTATGTCCATCATCGATACCAGACGAATATAGAGGTGTACTCCTTGATTCTGGCATGGGCATGCGAGTTTGAGCTAGAGGTGGAGAAGATTAGACTCACATTGACCAAACTAATTGATGGGGAGTACTTGCCCAATCTCGACTCACTTCTAGAGTGGGTTGTGCCTCGAGTAAGCATTCGTATCAAGGAGGGAGATGACCAAGAGGAGCTCCTACCCTTTGTCCGTTGGCCGGAGGATGACATAAAAGAACAATGTCATGAACGTGCTCATATTGGATGGGAAGCTATGAAGTTATGTGTGAAACTAAATAGGGCAGACGAAGTCCTGAAGGCATTATAGGTGGTAGCATGGATGAAAGCCGGTAGAGACCTGAGAGACAGGTTTGAGGAAGGACGGGTTGTTCAGTTGCTAGCGAGCTTGGAAGGTGACCCCAATTTTGGATGTTTGGATTGCATCCCAAAGATGAAATGTGAAGCGGTAAGAGGTAAAGCTCTGACCACCAAGGAGGGAGGGGAGAAGGAGAGCCAGGGTGACAACGAGTGAGTGGTCATTCGGCCATTTTTTTTATATGCTTTTACAAATTTTATGTTAATAGTTTCCTGTTAAAACTAAACTATTTCTGTAATATTTGGGTTTGGCGGGAGCAACTTTGAATTGGTCTTTTTTGGACTTGCATAGGTTGTATGGTTTTTTAGAACATACTGTATGGTTGTGTGGATAGTATGGGGGTTTGCTGCCTACAGTATGTGAAGGGACTATGGGAGACTGCATTTCTGTATGCTTAAAATTTTGCATTAATATAATACAAAAACTATTATCTATAAAAAAAAATATATGTTACTTTATATTTTCAATAATGTAGATATTGACGTGATTAATGATTTAACATTTATTACTTTATACTTTTATAATATGAATAATATAGATATTGATGTGATTAATTCCATTATGTTATCATATTTTAAATTATTAATATTAACTGCAAATAATAAATTTAACATTAAGATATATTCAATATCATCATATAAATTTGTATAGAGGTTTTTTTTAAAAATAATTTCATAAAATTATTGTCTTATTTAAGTTTAGTATTGAAGAAGTTGAATTATTATTTTATTTTTTAATAAAATAAATTTCAAATTTATTTCAGCCCTTTAATAAATTTCATCTTAAATTTATTTAAAAACTTAAATAAATTAATTCTAATATTAATAATTTGAATTAAGTTATGAAGTTGCTAAATTTAATATTGGTAAGTTTGATAAATTTCAAAACATTTAATAGTTATTAAATTTAATATTCAATTATTAATATTAATAGTTTCATTCAATTAATAATTTAATAATATTAATAAGTTTAAAAACTTTATTAAACTAACTTTAATAAATTTAATAAGTATAATAATGTAATAAATTTAATAAGTATAATAATGTAATAAGTATAATAATGCAATAAATTTAATAAGTATAATAATGTAGTAAGTATAATAAATTTAATAAGTATAATAACTTTCTTTAAATACATTTTATAATTTTAATATATATATATTGAAATATGTATATAGTAGTGTAAATTTAATTAATTTGAAAATAATGATAACAATAGAACATTAGTATAGTTTCAAAATATACAAATATAAAAGTACATTTGAATTATAGAAAGTCAATTGCAAAATTCTCATTCCACATTTCAAAATATAAAATTTTACAAATAATTGTGGCTACCATATATTCACACAATCTAGTGGAAAAATTAGTGTGGTCACCATATATTCGTATAGTCTACCGGCATGCTAAATAATGGTATATAAGTTCCATACTTATTGGTTTCAATAAGTTGTGGGTTAAACTCTGACAATTCAATGGTTTGTATTATTCTTCCTTCAATATTATATAATGATACTTTCTCTCCCACAATTAATATGCTTCCATTGTTATTTACTGTCATCCTATAAATTGTCTGAGGTAAATCAATTTATAAAGGATCTACCATTTATTTATTTCTTCACCTTCTTTATCATCTTTTTCTAACTTCCAAATTTGATGATATTCTTTGTCAACCAACACTATGCAATTGTCACATCCAGCTATTTCCCAAGACATAGTTAAAATTTTCCAATGAACCATAACATCATAATAGTTTTCATAAACTTTTGTTTGTACTTCTTCAGAGGCAAAATCTGCAATCGGTGTGTACTTTCTAGTAGTATCTGCTGGTGATGGAATTATAGTCCAAGTCAATGTAGCATAATCGAATTCAATAACCTCACCATTGTTTGTATGATTTCTCATCCAATAAAATCTTCCTTTACAACAAAAACCTCTTCCCAAAGGATAATAGGAATTTTCAACAAACAATTGATTCCATGAATCAGAATTTGACTCATAAATTTCAACATAGCTTCGACCATTACATTTTATGTAGTATTGTTCAAGCAAGATTATAAGTTGATTGTTGGAGGAGACATAACTTATTGTCATTAAATCAGTACGTATAGTTGTTGTAATTTGTCTTATAGAAGAAAGTTATGTCCATGTTGGAGTGCTTGCATTTGATTTATCATATATGTAGAAATCAAAATCAAAATCTTTTACCCATTTTGAGCAGCAGTAGATATTGTTCGAAACCATTTCTATGCACTTACAATACTTTGGAAATTTTATTGAAGGTACCTTATAAAAATCTGCATCACCTTCGAAGACCCATGATTGTATCCTTTTGAACCCAAATGGAAAAAAGTGCAATAAGAAATTACTTCTTGGAGGAGAATGTTCTGCAAACATGATTTTCAAAGAATTGGGTGAAGAAAGGATCTCCTTCCACCTCTTACATACCAACTTCATTCTTGAGAAATCCCTGGTAGACAATCTTGCTATAATAATCAACACCAACTGTTCTGGTAGCTCTTCCACATGCATTTTAATATACTATTCTCCATGAAACTTGCAACATGTGAACATATCCAAATTTTGTAGAAGAGCATTTTTGAAAAGCATATAGAGTATGCAATGGTGTGAACTTTAATTTCAATAGATCTTATGAAAATTAAGATTTGAGTTAATGTTAGGGTTAGTGATAGTGTTAAATTTATTATTAGTAGCTATATAAATGATAGGGTTACAATAAGGTTAAAAGTTAGCATTTATATTAAATTAATAATAAGATAGTATAGCATGGTAGTTATTGAATAAATGTCTAAATGTAATTAAATTGATTACAAATAGAATGATACAAACAGAATACAGATTACTACTTAATCTAATAAAGTATGCAAATTTCATGTTGATCACATGAAATAGTGAATGTTTATGAAAAAGTATTACATCAACTAATTTCTAAAGCTTTCAATCTACTTCCTTCATCTTTTCTCTTTGCAAGTTGTTTTCTCTTTCTCATTTTTTCGTAGCGATCATATGTGAAAGGTGACATTATTCTCACTCCTTGCAAAGACTTTACATGAGATATAGCTACAAATGTCATTCATGTTCTTTCAGGTGGTCCTATATCAACTGTGTCTTTTCCAAGTGTCAAACCTTGTGACTTACGTATTGTCAATACCCAAGCCAATCTCAATGGTATTTGAACTGTAGAACCTCTTTGTCTTACACTGATTGGAACTGTTTGTGGATTGTGATCATTAAACAAAAATCCAGAGTAGTTATCAAACTTAACCATTACATATGTTGGTGGTTCTGGTGGCATACTTCCAGGTTTGTATACAATATTTTGAATGTAACCTAATGCTCTATTTACAAGACTCGCTTCTATCCATAGATTAGAAGTTAGCATTACTCTTGCATTCTTTCTAATCAATAACTCCATATCGAGCTCATCATGAGAACCTCCTTTAGTTGCATTAACAGTTCCAACTTTTGTTGCAATGCTATGTGCAATAGGTTGTTTGAGAGAATATAATTTTTTCTGCTATGATTTTGAATATTATCATTTGTTGAGAACAAATGAACATCATTGTCAAAGTCTTCATTTATTTGTTGTAGTTATGTTATTGTTTGTCCTTGACATTAGCAACTTCCAGTCATCAATTGTAGGTTGTTTTTCTCTCAAGTTTGTTAACAATTGATGAAATTGACAAAAGACGCAGTCTAAGGTAACCACAATTTTGAAGTCTTGCCATAGTATCTATGCTCGTCTATTGCTATCATATTACGGTTTGTCTTTGACAGGAGGCAACCGACCTAGACCTCCAACTAAAATGATTGAAACACCTGACAATAATTGATAAATATAATTTTAAATGTTATATAATGCAAATATGTAAATTTAATACGTTTAAATTATATTTATCATATTTTGTTTCCTCCAAATTTGAGCTTCACGAGGAGTTGTTGGTTTTATTCCTGGCATCCGTGCATGTAAATCTGGCCAATACAAATCCAATGCATTGAGTGTAAAGAATATTGTCAGTGTTTCAATTTGATGAAGCATGTCAGATAGTTACGCTTGACATTTTTTCCAATATGATCTGGTTCCTCTCAATGTTGTTTCAAATCGTATATATTTATCAGCTAGGTGTGAGTTTGGCAAGTTCTCCATGTGTTCACGCAATTCATTTATTGTGATAGGCAACTCTCGAAGGTTCCTTTTTGCAAATACAACAGTTAAATTTTGGACTTTGTGCCTCATTATCATGTTCATCATGTACTATCGAAACCTTGAGTGTTTGCCAAAGCGGTGGTCCCTATAGCGAAGCAAATGCTTCACCTACTCATGTAGGTGTACTTGTCTTATTCTTGGTTCCAACCAATCACATCTACCATCAACAAATAGAGTTGGAAATGCCATGTCAAGTAAACCTGATGTTGTATATTCATTGATTAGAGATACACCAATTGCAGGCCAATCAATCAATCTGGGAGGATCTGCATTTGGATTATTCATCCATGCCTAGATTAATTCCATTTCTCTTTGCACATTTGGTGATTTTGAAGCCATTTATGTGTGATCTATGATATTAGAATCATTTGTTTCTACAATTGGACCAACAAATATACTTTGATTTGAGTCAGAATCAAATTCCATGTGCACAGTCCTTATTTTGTCAAAGATATTGTGATCACAATCTCTGTCCAAATCATGTAGAGCATTATAATCAATTGTAACATCTGAATAGAACTTGTCATGCTCTATTTTGTATTTTAATGCTATATAGAAACATTCTCTATTTACTATAAAGTTTTAATTCGTATCATGCTGATCTTTTCTTCGAACAATGATTATTAGCAAGTCTTTGATTGGATGTGGGAGAATCTTGGAAATTTGCTCAATATTTTGTGGAAAACTTATTGTGTGTCATTTATATTTATATTGACCCCCTGTTGCATGTGTGACTTGTGAAATTGGACTTACACATGCAATCAACATTTCTTCTACTTGTGTCAGGTTGGCAAGTTCTTGTGGCTGTGGTCCTGGATCCATATTGTTTGATGAAGAGAATTTTTTATTTCCTTGTTCCTGACGACACCTACCACATACAGGACCTTGTGAAGTGCAATACACTTTTATTCCAAGGCAACATTCTTCACATATATAACACATTGCGGAAGAAATAAAGTTGTCTAATCGATGTCGAAATGCAAGTTGAATATTTTTCAAATCATTTTGAAGAATTCCATTAGGATTGCTTATATTTTGTACATTATTTTCCATTCCTCCATTTCTTTCAAGTTGAGGAACATTTTTTTTTAAAGCAAGTTCTACCTAGGGGGCAGTACCCATTATATTGCCTTCAAAAAGAACCTTACAAAGGGATAAGAGATGATCTCCTTTGGCTACATCCCACATTGATCAACTATACAAATACGTGATCCCATTGGCCATAGCCACTAACCTATCCCCTACTCCATCAGTAAATAGATCAACATATCCCTGCAGGAAAGCTTCAAACCTTTCCATGTTATTCTCCTTAACAATGCCTGCCTTGAACATGGACCAGGCCTTCTGCATCTTCTTCTTCTTCCCTTCTACCTACAAACCAAAATACCCCAACATGCAACCATCTGTTGGGCTAGAGACTATTCTGTCCAATTCTCTCATGACTTCAAGATAAATGTCTTCATCCACTGTCCTGCACAGGATGCCATTGGCTGAAATGGGGTGACCCAACACCTAAATAATTGGCTGAAATAGATCCTCCATCAGACGAACGTCATGAACATGTCCCCCAGTCCAATATTCAGGACCCAGAATGTCTACCACTGTTACTTTCTCCTGCTCATTGGCCTTTTTGATCAGTCGCTCCACCTGTTCTTCGAGCGTTTCCTCCAACCCGACAATCTTGCTGCATTTGCATATGATGCCTAAGTGATCTGCCATGCTTTCGAGAACTGCGTATGAGACCCTGGATAATTTACTATATACTGATCTCTGTCAATGCTCCCCTTCCAATAAAGCTTGATGCGATCCGACTGACGACGTTCTGTCTGTGAGGGGATTTCCATATCCTCAGTCATCACCACCAAAACCATCCTATCTATCCAACTCAATGTCCTGCTACCACCTCCATTTCGTACTTCGCCAAAGTTTTACCCTTGCAGCCGAAGGGTAATGGTCAAGTTATCCAGTCCCCTGACAAAAAAATCTTCAACAATCTGTAGATTCTCAAGAATAATTACCGATCACTGACAAATCAAGAGCATGGCAGACCTCGAAGACTATGTGCAATCATGTCTCTAAAACTTTATTGCCTATCCTTGATGCACATAGCCTTTCTCAGACAAGATCTATGCTATCCGATTCCGGTTCTAGGAATCCCAGATTTGTCTGCAGTAAGGACTGAAATTAGACCGTTCGACAATTCCTCCATATGAGACAGCTGTGTAGGTCCTTCACAATCAATTCCACAGTTTGCCAGCCAATCCACTGCCATGTTACCCTCTCGATATATGTGTTTAAGAGAATATCTGTCTAGGCTATCACATAACCCCTGGATCTTGGAACAACTCACCTCCAATTTCTAATTCTCGAACTTCTGATTGATTATCCCATTCAAAACAATTAGAGAATCGCCTTCTATTTCTAAGGAGCGAGATCCTCGGCCCACGCTCCATTCCAATCTAGCTAATAGCCCTGCAATTTCTGCCATATTGTTTGAAGTGATTCCTAAGGGGCAGAAATTTGATCCAACAAAATTGCCAAATTCATCCCTAATAATGGCACCATAACCCGATTTACCAGGATTGTCGCGGCTGGCCCCATCAAAATTAACCTTCAAGCTTCCCGCTTTGGGAGGAATCCAAACTGTACTTGCTCTGTTCTGCTTCTTATCGAAAAACTTATAGCTACTTATCTTCGTCAAATTCCATAGCCTTTCCATCTCTTTGTCCTAGAAAGAATAAGTACAATACTTCCTTCCCACTACTTTGACATTAATGACTTCTTCGATGGCAGTTTTGATTTTAGGAAGTAGTAGTTCTAAGGACAGGGCTTCCTCATTGAAGACTCTTTGATTTCTCTCCTTCCAAATATGCCATACAAGCATGGTCGGACTAACCACCCACAAGATGCTCCATTTTGATTTCTTGTAATAGGTGGGCCAAGCCAATAAGAACTCTTGTAGTGATTGGCTTCTTACCAATCCAGACTGCAAATCATTCAATAACCAATCCCAAACTCTTTTAGTGTATGAGCACCAGAATAAGAGATGCTCCACAGTCTCTTCATTCTCCTTACACAATAAACATACACTTGGCCCTGCAATTCCAATAAGTTTCAGCCTTTCACCTGTTAGAATTCGACCATGAAATGTTGTCCAAAGGAATGCCCCTGCCTTGGGCAATACCATTTTGTGCCAACATAGAGCCGAAGGCCATTCCACATTCTGTGCTCTGCTTCTAAGAATCTCATAACCCAAATTAACCTTATATTTCCCGAATTTGGATGCACTCCATAATAAACAATCTACTTCTTTTTGGTAGATAATTTTTTTCTTTCTGCTCAAGATATCCTTCAACTTTATGCAATTTTCCATCTTCCATTCACCCACTATTTTCCATTCAATCCACTCATCCTCCAATTGCCCTTCCAAAATGTAATCAGCCACAAAAGGACCAACCAGTGCTTCCACTTCATTAGTCCACACTGGGTCATCAATTTCCTCAGCTAAGGAAATGTCTCCATTCCAAGAATCTCTCCAAAATTTTGCCTTTCTACCGTTACCAATTTTCCAAGTTAAATGCTCTATTATGATATTTCTACTTTCCCAAATAAATTTCCAAATTAGTGATCCACTGATCGAGTTTGCCACAGTGAAAAACCTTTTTGAATCATTTGAGTCCAAATACTTTGCAGTCATAATCTTGCACCAGGTTTTTTTTGGCTGCTCGTACATCCTCCATGCTAACTTAGCACCTAACGCCATATTATGCAAATCCATTTTCCTTAAGCCTGCTCCCCCATCCATTTTAATGAGGCAGGTCGTATCCCAATTTATGAGTGGAATTTTCTTTTTCTCTTGCGCCCCTTCCCATAGGAACTTTTTAAGCAAACTGTCTAGCTCTTTTGCAGCTTTATAGGATAGTCTGAAGCATGACATATGGTAAATAGGGATCACTGATAAAACAGATTTAATCATTTGAATTCTCCCTGCCTGTGTTAACCATTTGTTCTTCCATGAAGATGCCTTTGCTTGACATTTGTTAATCAATTCCTCCCACATTTTGTTTTGATATCTGCTAGGATCTAGTTGCACCCCTAAATACTTCACAGGAAAACTGCCAGTCGAAAATCCCAAAATCTCACCAATCTTACTTTGCATCCTTATATTAGTATTAAATAAATATATCAAAGACTTATTAGTATTCATGCTCTATCCCGATCCTTTTTCGTAATCACTCAGTAACAACTTCATTTCCATAGCTACCTTCTCTGAGGCCTCCCCAAAAAGAACTGTATCATCGGCGAATTGAGAATGGGAAATTGGATCAATGCTACCGTGGATGAGAACACCTTTCCATAGTCCCGTTTCTACAAGTTTTTTAATGTTTCTTCCCAAAATTTCGGCCATTAATACAAACAAAAATGGAGACAAGGGGTCACCTTGTTTGAGACCATTCATGGCTTGGAAAAAACCATCTATAGATCCATTTACAATAATAGAATATGAAACAGAAGTAACACAATGCTTTATACAATTTATCCACCTATGATCAAAACTAAATCTTTCAAGAATAGAAAAGAGGAAGTGCCAAATCACCCGATCATATGCCTTGATGACATCTAATTTGACCATCATCCCCTGCATTTTGCTCCTTTTCATCGAATGCATGGTTTCAGCAACTGTGATTATACTATCTGCAATTTCTCTATCGGGGGTGAATCCATGTTGCTCTAGAGATATAAGCTTGTCCAAAATAGACTTCAGCCTATTGACTATTACCTTGGATATAATTTTGTATAATGAATTACACAGAGAAATAGGCCTATAATCCACAATGGTCAAACAACTTTGCTTTTTTGAGATCAAAGTAATAAGCGTATTGTTTACTTCTTTCATGAATTTACCTTTCCTGGGAAATTCCTCCACCACCAGCCATATGTCCTCACCCGTGAACTTCCAACACTTCTGATAAAATTCCATAGTTACCCCATCTGGTCCAGGAGCCTTATGTGGATGTAATGCAAATGTAGCCTTTTTGACTTCATCCTTTGTAATTGGAACCATTAGCATAGCATTATCCTCCTCCGTAATCTTCTTGTCAATAATGTCCAGCAAATAGCCAGCAGATTCCTCACACTCCCCTACTGCAAATCCCAAAATTTTCTCAAAATATTTTACTGCTATGCATTCCAATTCCTTTACTTTACCAACCATTCTACCCGAATCATCCAGCAAATGACTGATTCTATTTTTGTTCCTCTTTGCTTTTAATGAAGCATGAAAGAATTTTGAATTTGAATCTCCAGCTTCGATCCATAATTCTCTAGATTTGTCCCGCCAAAACATTTCTTCTCGTTGGAGAATCTCTGCCAATTCCACTTTAAGAGAATTCTTGGTTTTAAATTCTTCGGTAGACATCCCCTTCTCAATTACCAAGTTATTGAGCCTATCAAGTTCCACTTCCACCCTAATTTTCTCTGAAAAAATATTCTTAAAGGATTCCACATTCCATATTTTAATCTTATTCCTCAGATATTTCATCTTCTAGACAAAACAAAAACTTGGAGTACCTCTATAATCTGCGTATTCTACCCACCACTTCTCAATGTTTTTTTTGAAGTTAATATCTCTCCACCACATGCTCAAAAATTTAAAATTCCCTTTCACCTTTGCCATTGGAGTGATACAATTCATTTGAACCGGGAAATGATCCGAGTGTGTTATGGGCAGAATTGATGACTCCAATTCAAATTGTCCTCTGATCCAATATGTTCCTGTGAATATTTTGTCCAACCTCTCCAAAATTCTACTGAAATTCGCCCTCCTATTAGTCCATGTGAAGTTACCTGATTTAGGGATAACATCGAAAAAGTTATTATCTGTCACAAAATATCGGAAATCTTCCATCACACGGGCGTTCATTCTTAATCCTCTAGATTTTTCTTCATTATTGAGAATAGCATTGAAATCTCTCGCTACTATCACTTTCTCTGAATCCACCAATTTAATTTGTTCTGAAATTTCTTTCCAAACCCTCTTCTTTTCTTCTGTCTTGGTTGGGCCATAAACGTTGAACAAAGAAAACTCCAAATCTTCCTGCAAAAATCTTACATTACAATGCATCCAATTTTCTTGCTTGGAGATTGTACAAACTGAAACTTTATCAGGGTTCCATAGAACCGCCAAACCACCCATAGATCTATTCGCCTCCTGAGAGTCTCTGTCCCACAACCTACTAAAAGATTTGAAGAAGGAAACTTTTTCTATATTTAGCTTGGTCTCTTGCAACAATATAATATCTCCTGAAATTCTTTGCATTGCCCTTTTGACTAAGCATTTTTTGTCAGGGGCCGATAAACCTCTGACATTCCATGTTGTTATCTTCATTTTTTACCAAGGGAGATTCCTTCTCCCTTTGTTTTCTTTATGAATTCCATAACCCCAATAATTCCTTTCTCTTTTGCTTTGTCCTCCCTTTTCTGTTGATTACTTCTTCTGCCCCTTACACCTTTAGCTTTCCCCAACAGAATGTTTGCCGACTGGCTGATGCATCTGGGGTCAATATTAACCAATTCATTAGTTTGAAAAAGTTCATCATCTGAACCTCTTTCATAATCAAATTCAGTATCTGACAATCCTTTATCTCTCGAAGATATACCTCTACAATCCTCCTCTGTATTGTTACTACTACCAATTATGTTTCCTTCCAAAGATTCAAAATTATTTTCCTTACCCTTATTCCCCCCATCTTTCTCTTTTGCTATCTCCATATTTTCCATCCTGTTCTCCTTGTCGCCTTCATTTAAAAATGGAAATATTTATGATTCTTTACTTTCTTTCGTATGTGTCTGTACATCTTCCTTATTTATTTTGTTTACTTGAAGTTCAACCGTTTTCTTGCTTTCCTTTGTTTTTCTTCTCCATGTTTGTATAGGTTTTCTTAGAACAATTTTTGCCTTTCTGACAAACATTTTACATTCCTTCTCACCGTGGAATTTGCTTCCACATCTTGGGCATCGAGATAAATGTTTTTCTATCTCTACTTTTTGAATCCGTTCCCCACATTCAGATACCAAAATTATGCTCTCAGGAATTCTTTTCACTGCTGCAATTCTCATTCGGGCACTTTTGCAGATATCTTCTTCATCATCATAATATGTTTCCAGCAAAGTGCCCAATGTTATACCAATTTTCTCCCAAAGTTCCTCACTCCAGTATTCAATTGGAAGGTTGTATAGCCGTATCCAAACTGGCTCTGAATAAAATGCCAACGGAGTTGGATCAAAATGGGGCGTCCATGGTTGAATGTATACTGCGTGTGAATTGACAAAGCAGTTCCTATCGGTAAGTGCACGATTTCTCTCCTCCTTTTCTTCAAACAAAACTACAAAGAAACCCTTTGCAATAAATTTAACCACCATTCTGCTTCCCCAATTGCATTCAATGTTGGTATTTTGGTATGGTTTTGTCATTGATGTCAACACCTACTGAAAACAAGCACTTTGGAGATCAAGTAACTATTACATAGTTACTGGTATATGGTTCACCGGTAGGATATAATGTTCAGCGGCACCTGGAATGATATGGAAGACACTTGGTAATGTCGAAGACATCGTGTGGACACTTTGTTTTGAAGAATTAATCATTGGTATATTCATATTTGCATATTTTCTTTTACGGGCAAATAGGTCCAGGGTTATATAGGGTTACACCGGCAGGTTTATCTTTTCCAAATCAACATGGCACGCTATGGAGATGATTTATTATGGATGTAAATGCATTTAGCCAACATGTTTAATTGATTATTGCATCAGATATTATATTGTATGAAAAATGTTTTATTGTAATATCTTGTAGAGCCGACCTACTAAAATTGGTCTTAGGGTATGGTATAAGTGTAAGATCTTATTTGTAAGATCAAATGTGGAATGCGAAAAAGAATTAAGTGAAGGTATATGCGAGATCAAGCAGAGGTATACACGAAGACATCATTTGAAGGTGAAGTTAGGTTTTTGTAGAAGCATATCAGTATTACACTGGTACTAAATCCAGCATATGAAGATGCTATTTTGTGCAGTACATTCTTATTGGATTTAACCATCCAACTGTAGTCAGTGTGACTCCCATTTTGTGATTGAGTAGTGAGCTCTAGGCTGTTGGCCTTTCTGCATGTGCAGACCCCATTTATGTACACTTACTATCTGTAGTAGTATCATCTGATTGTGGGTAAGGTTTCCCACCGTGGTTTTTCCCCTTACAGGGTTTCCACGTACAAATATTGGTGTTATGTGTTGTGGATGACTTTATGTTTATGTTTCATGCATTAATCTTTACCGGTATAGCAATTTACTGATAACACTTTCTACCGGCACACTTAACTGGTTTACTGATATTAAGCATTAAGTTGGTTAATTGGTTTTTGGTTTGAATTTATTAGACAACCGATTCACCCCCCCCCTCTCAGCTGTCTCCAGGACCTAACATTCAACCCATTTTTAATGTCCTTTCTCGGCCAATTCAATCCTAAAAATTTGGTGATTACCTCATACTCCTCCCAGAACACCACATCCTCCTGCAGTTCCTTAGAGAAATCTATTCAAATTTTATTTGCGTGCCCTTCCTTTCCGTCATTAACAGGTAACGACATTGCAGAGCTATTTTCTATACAACATTGAATTAAAATTTCTACTTCAGGTTGAGGAACATGTTGAGTATTTTGAGGTATATACTCAACAGATGCAGATTCTTCATTCTGAAAATTAATTTGAATGTTTGCATCTGATTGAAATTGTTGCATTTCGATTGACTGTTGATGAACTTGTTGCCTATCCTCCCTTTGAGAATGAGATTATTGTTGACAAGTTCGTTGACGACCACTTCCCATTGTATTTTCACCTTCTATTTTCTCTACGTCTAAGATATCCATGCCTTCCAATCACATTGCATATTTGTCTTTGTTCCTTCCTTTCAACATCTTTCAATTTGTTCACGTAGTCTTCTACGATATTCTCTTTAATAATCCCTTCAATATTGCCTCTGTTGTTCCTCAAATTCAAAATTCATTATTTTTCGTGGCATGACTACAGGACATTTCATATTTCAAGAAAATTAATAAATGCATTATAATTTAAATAATATGAATATTGTATATTGAAACTTAATAAATTATATTTGTGAAAAAAAGTTCTAAATACAATATTTGACACAAAGATACATATGATTGATGCAATTATTAAAGAAAAATTGAATAAAAGATTTTTTTATCATACATCCAATTAAATCTACATATTTCATGTATGCATTATATCGATATATATAGGAAATTTACAAATGAAAATATATATATGAAATTATCCAATTGACATCCTGAAGTGCAATTTAAATTATAGTATAACAAATTAGGCAATTTCATCACATTCGTAATGCTCAAGTTTTATAAGTCTATTGTGAATGAGCATGATTGAGAATTATAAAAAGGATCCCAAGGATTTCATATATAACAACAATACATTACAAAACCGTATCATATATTTTATGGAAAGTTTTGTTGGAAATCATCGATAACAGTATTCAAGAATATTGCATCTGGAGCCATGTGATATTTCAACTTAATACTCTGAGACAAAACTTTTTGTTTGATCTTATTTGGAAACTCTGCTAAGTCTTCTTCAAACTTGAGTAATGCAACCTTTCTCTTCATCATTTTATAGATACCTTATTCACACATTTTCATATGAAGGGATGATGTGAACTCTTTTATGATAAATGTTGTTGTATGAACCACTAAGGATGTTTCCCAAAAATTGCATTGAAGATCTTTCACAAAATTTTCTATGTTGGCCATAATCTTATCACTGGATTTCTTGATCTTGTTCAACTTGTCCTTACATATTTTAAGTGTCTTCATCCTTAATTTGCTAGCTTTGTACCATTCAGGCATCAAATCTTCATCTTCATTCTAAAAAATGGTCAACTTGGCCAATTCAGTGTAAGGAGTGGCATTCATTTTTTCCAAAATTGGGATGGTCTCATCCCACATCAACAATTCTTTATCAATTGTTTTGTTATCACTGGATTTTGGTAGTGTCTGCGTAGTTTCATGAAACTAACAATTCCAAATTAAGGCATTTTCTTTATATCTTATTAAGGAAACAGTTTCAAAAGTGGTTCTGAGAATATAGTGGCTATAAACCAGCTAACTTATGTAATCACCAACTTTGCATGCTACATTGTATTATTTTTTATAATATATTATAACACGTACACTACTTTCACTATTGAAATTGTATACTACATTCCATAATTATCCCATTCTCCAATCAACCACCTAAATATTATTTTTATTTAGCATGAATTACTTGAACTATATTCTCCAATTACGCACTTGTATTGCAACATTTATTAATTGTTCGCTTTGTTATGAATGCTTTCCTAAATGAGCGGTGGTTATATTCGCTTAGTTATTCATTTTATAACTTTAATAAATGAATGGGCCTGTTTATATTCTATATAAATGGTGGGGATTTGAAATAAATTCTGAATTTTAAGGAGATAAAAGTGTCTACACGGATGGCTGACATCCATAATGAGACTGTAGGAAGCCTCTCGGCTTAATGAGATATACATATATCATGTAATTTTGTGTTTTGTATAATATTTCTGAGTTATATTTGATGCTCTGCAAAAAGGAAGGATTAGTAAGAACCTGGTTTGATAGCTAAACACATACAAGGAAACACAAGAGACAAGAGTTAGTCATTAGTGTTAGCAAATCAAAGATTAAATACTATCATAAGCAAGTATATCAAGAAAGACACTACTAAACAAATAAAAAGCTTAAGGAATCTACAAAAAGTAACTAAACTTCTCCATATGCTCTCTACCATGTTGATAGCTTCTCCTTCCCTGTTCCTCTCATCTCCAAGTTCCAAATTAGTGTAGCTCTCAGCAGCTTTTTGCACTATGGATGCCTTATGGAGATTCAAGATTGTAGATGATTATGAAAAGTATGCAAATGCAAGCTTAATAACCAAAGAAAGATGAGTTATCTAAATGCTATTTGTTTATTTTAACCAAAATAGTGAATATGACTAAAATATGCTAAATGCTCTCTAAAATTCTCTATAACTTAGATGCATACAAGTTTTCAGGATCCGGATTATGAAGATATGGGCTCTATTTATAGGAAAAATGGAGCAATGGATGGTTGAGATTGAGTAATCTCAACAAGGGCCAGGATTGAATGATATTCAATCCATGTGAGGACTTTCAACCCAATCCCAAGATGACAAGTGTCAATATGAGATAGGTTGAGAGGAGAGGGAATAAGCATTAAATGCTTGACATGACCTGAGAGTTAACTTGGGAGTTAAGGTCAAGGTTGGGTTGAGTGAATAAATTCGTTATTCAAAGAATAAAGCTTTTATCCAATGGATAAACTCTTGTGCAAAGGTTAAAGGGATAACCATGGTCAAAGCAATAAATGCTTGAGGAGACACATGAGTCACATGAGGGTTGAGTTAGGGGTTAACCATAAATGGTCATGTAAGAGCCATAAGTGGTTTAAAAGACTTTAGAGGTTAAATTGTTGAACACACAAAACATTAAATGTTTTTCAAAGACTTCAAAAGTCTTTGAGAAGTGACTCCAAGTTGCTTAGGAATGTGACAATAATTAGGGGATGGATTAGGTTAATTAGGAAGGGTTTAGAAGAATCTAGAAGGGGGTTTTAGGAGTGCAAGTGGATTTGGTGGGTGAGGGAAAATAGGATTTTAATTAAAATAAATTTAATTGATTTCAACTTGTGGTTGTAACTTGCATTTTTAGGAGAATGCAAGTGGGCGGGATTTTAGTGATTTAAATAAATATTTTATTTAATCTATTTAAAAGAGGAAAGAGGATTAAATTGAATAAATAGAATTTATTCATTTAATTGATTGTGATTTTGGTTTAATGAATTAATTAAAATAAATTAAATAATTTTTTTAATTAATAGGAGAATGATTTGAAGATGAATTAATGAAATGTTAATTTAATTAACTGGTGGCTAGTGGGTTTTTAATTAAATAAATAGAAAATATTCATTTAATTAAAATGGACAGATTTATGTGACTACATTTGCCCCTCTTTGAGACGGTGCAGTTTATCGCGTTGTTTCAAAGAAAGAAAAATAGGTGTGAAGAAATGCCCCATAAAATATTAATTTAATGGGTGGTATGCCCCCTCGAGAGATGGGCCGAAAAATTTCAAAAAATCGGGCGATCTCTCAAAAATGAATGAAAATTGGCAAGGTGGTAGAAGAGAAGAAGTTAGCAATACTGGTGAAAATAAAAGAAATCGGAGTTAGTGAGCGAGGGAAAATTAGGGTTACGACGAAGGGTATATATGGGGGGAAAGGGGTGAAAACAAGCTCATTTGCATTCGTGTCCATAGTGAAATTTGAGCTCTGATAGTGACCTTTTTGAAAAGCAAGTAGCAGTCAAGATGTCGGTTCTCATAGCAGAGCATCGATTAGAGAGAGTCCGATGATTCCAGCGGCCAGACGACTACGAACCAACGGTATGTGAATTTGAATTTTTGAATTTTATGCATTTTTTATATGTTTTTTGCTTAGTCCAAGTTGAGTCAACACAATAGCGCTAAAACTATGTTTTGGCCCTGTTGTCAACTAAATTGGCGCTATTGTGCCGCTATAGCACTATTGCATAGTGGTTTCAGTGTTGTTGTCAAAAGTTGCGCTATGGAGTAGTTGATTGAGCGCTATTGCTATGAAGTAGCGCTATGGTATAGTCATTGTAGCGCTATTGTTGGTTTAGTTCTATTGCATAGTTGCTTTAGCGCTTTTGTGATAGTATTAGCGTTGTTGTGTTCAAAATAGCGCTTATGTGTAGAAAGATAGATGCCCCAGTGTGTTTGAAAAAAGGATCTCTTAATGCCAATGATGGATGGATGGAGATGTGAGGTGAGAGTTGTTTTGAACCATAGCAGTCTTGATGAGACTTAGGTCATTAGGATAAATGCATGTTGAAGTCTAGGTGTGACAATGATTGCTTACCTATTGAGACTCGAAGATACTTGATCAAAGTATATGTTGATAGTCTAGGTTTAAACTTAAGAAAGTTTGAGACAAAACAACTGATGATGATGGTTGATGCATGTGTAGGAGGATCTTCACGTCTTACAGATGCGTGAGAGGCATCCTGCCACATAGGTGATGCACGATCGATTGACAGAGGCCGAGGTGGATTGCATTGCAGCGACAGGCATGTATGACGTTATGTATATGCTCATGATTTGGACGAATCGTGGGTTGATCACAACATTGGCAGAGCGATGCCATAGTGAGACATGCACGTTTCACTTGGTGCAGGGGAAGATGACAGTGACACTGGAGGATGTATGGCGCATCCTGCACATTCCTATTCGAGGAGAGCTGGTGAGCTATGACTGAGTGTGGGGACATTAGCAGTGCATAGATTTTTTGAGGAGGATGTCTTCATTGATGATGGGTCGATAGCCTGGGAGGACATAGCAGCCTTATATGAGACATTACCAACAGTGCTATTAGGGATTGTTGGGGGACTGCTTTGTCCAGATCGACGATCACATGGACTTGCCGTTGGTTGGGGTCAAATGATCGAGTAGATGATTATAAAGGGGACCCAGTTTGCATGGAGACCGTGCGTGCTATCGTACTTATATCGAGATCTACATGAGGTAGCATACCGAGGGAGGGGCTCATTGGGAGTGGGGATCACTCTGCTACATATTTGGGCGTGGGATCATCTACCTGTGACTCGACTAGTTAATCTGAGATTTCGAGTAGTGGACCAGCCATATGTATACATGTATGGTGGTATGATGAGTCAGCCCCACCTGGGGAAGTTAGAGTGGTGGCGGTGGGCACTGGATGACTTGGATACAGTGATCTGGAGGCTGTATATTAAGTGTGAGCCATGAGAGGATGATGCGGAGGCATTGCCATATGTGTTCATGACACGGTACCTCATTGGTAGGACAACCTTCAATGTGGAGAGATAATTGCCTGGTAGGGTGTTGAGACAGTTTGGGCAGAGGCAGGGATTGCCTAGTGGTTCGGGAGAGTATGCACAGGTAGTACGAGAGAGGTACTTATTGGGGCCAGTGTTACCTTATGATCAGGCATTGGTAGAGTTTCGCACCTTATAGGCAAGACCATGGCATATGAGGCCAGGGATGGTAGATGCTGGGGTGTTAGAGGAGTATATGCAGTATATTGCGGCACATCCGATTTTGCGGATATCAAATCCAACATAGCCGATTCTAGATTTTGAGGAGGATAGGGGATGGACACGGAGGAGGAGAGGAGGTCGCAGAGTAGTAGGTGGACTAGGGAGAGGGGATGGTGGTGGTGGAGGTGGGGATGGAGGAGGAGGAGGAGGGGGTGGAGGTTTTGGAGGAGGTGGTGGATTCGAAAGTGGAGGTGGGGGTGGTGGATGATTACAGCAGAGAGGGAGAGGTGGGCAACCATTACGGCTATTGCATGGATATTTGATGCAGGGAGGCATGAGATTAGGTGGCAAGGATGAAGGTGAGGGACAAGCACCTATGGATACAGGGGAGAGAGCTATAGGTGAGGGAGCCACTAGAGAGGAACCTATGGATATGGGGGAGGGAGCGATAGGTAGAGATCTGTGGGATCATATGATACTAGTTTTGCAAACTCAGCTCGAGGATATGGAGGCAGAGGTAGCAGCAAGAGAGGTGCAGTTGTTTGCATGAGAGTCAGAGCTGACTGTAGTGTTGTGGGAGAGGGATGAGGTCATGGAGAGATTTGTGGTGTTGCAGGAGGGAGTATGGGTGGGAGAAGGAGTAGGAGCATAGGGTCCTACTGGGGATGCTATGAGGGAGATGCGACGAGCACAAGATGAGATAGATTATTGGTGTGGGTTATATGAGTAGGCGGTGCCAGCTATTCACAGATGCGACGGGCGAGATCAGAGTGGTCTCAGAGGATGCAGAGCAGTGGTAGTGTGATGGGTCCTCCATGGAGAGATAGATCAGGTGGTGCAGGGGGAGTGGGGGAGCAGGTGGTGATGGTGGTGCAGCATCCGGTCAGAGTAGCATCTGAGAGAGCATTTTGTATGCATATTTTTGCATTGTCAATTTGGACTATGTCTTGGATGGCTCTTGGTAGCCGATATTTTGGACTTCATTATACTCTGATACATGTATATTTTTGGCAATATGATATGATATATGAGGAGATCCCATATTTTGTGCTGATATGTATGGATGCTTATGCAGGATGATGATCTTATGATTTATGCTCAGATGGATAGTTGTACTTGCTATATGTATGTGTTTATGAGATGAGTCCTATATGCATGTTTTATGATGATTTATTTTTACATGATGTCTATATGCATTTTTTTATGAATAGGATGCTAACATGTGGATGCAGGTTGATGTGTATGATTTGTTGTTGTCATGCCTATTTTAAATGATGATTATGTATGCATAATGAAATGATGATTATGATGGTACTTTGGTTTTTTATGTTTGATGAGACAATGAGATAATGATATGCAATGATGTTATGATATAATGCACTAAATGAAGGATTTATATATGTAAATGCATCTAGATGGTTTTTAGATGAGTGGAATATGAATAAACAAATGTAAAGTACAAATGTTTAAATGATGATTTCTAAATGAATGCATATGTATAATGTATGAACCAATGTTGAGGCAAATGGTTTTATTATGATTCTAAATGGCGAAAAATATGATGAAGTTAAATGATAATGCAACTTATGGGTAATGAATAACTGCACCTTAATGCAATTAAAAAGGAGAATGAATGCATTTGTAATGAATCCTAAATGAAATGAAATGAATGAGTATAAGAATATACTAAATGGATAAATGAATGCACTTAACTAATGGATAGCTAAATAAATGTATGCAACTATGGAAATCTAACAAATGTATGGTACACACGTGTTTAAATGATGATAAATGGTGATTGGTAACTGATACTAAATGAATGCATAATAATGGCTAAATGATAGTAAATGCAATGATGAGGCATGTATAAATCAATCTAAAATGTCATGATTATGCAATGATGAAATGATATAATGAGACTAATGCCAATAAATGATAATGAACTATATGTAGTTAAATGCAACTAAATGATATGAAATTTACTCTATGAAAGTGCAACTAAATGTAATGATGAAGATATGATCATGATAGATGAATGCAAGGTTGTGCAGATTTTGCATGATGCACTGATGATGTATCAAAGTACTTTGTCATGATTGTATCCAAGGCCAACTCAATTTTTACATAACTGCTCATATTAACTTCGTTCACACTTGCATACAAAATTATACATATGAATAATGAATGAGTAAATGGATGGGCGATATGCAACATAATGCAATATAAACAGATGAGATGGAATGACGATCCATAGTTCTTTATTTTCATCATTGAGCTTTTAAAATGTTGTAAGAAAATACAAGAAACTTGACATAATGATTCAAGATGACCTGAGTATTCTTTACATGGATTTTGATATAGCAAGTTAATACAAGCAACTTGATATAATGGATCAAGTTGACCTGAGTAGTGCATGCGGAACAGACAAGGATTATCTCCTTTCATGCATGACTTGGAACATCCTCCTTGATCTTTTGTCGATCATATCCCGAGACAAGTTCATACTATAGTAAGAGATAAACCATTATCGAGTTTGGATGAGGCAGTAGGAACCAAAGATGGAGCATTGTACCTGTAAACAAACAACATAAATAAAGAATAAATAATATGGACCCTCAATAATGGTTCATGCTCATATGGTCGAGGTATACACTATAGTCAGCAAGCCGTAGTGATCTATGACTGTATTTTGCATAAGATCACGTAGCTTAGTGAACTTCCCACGTAGACACCATTAGTACATGCCCCGGAACTTCATTGGAATAAATCATAGAAGACATACAAACAATGTTGTAGGAACCATCTCGGCTACTCTAATTACCTATGGATATCCAGGAGTAGCGTAGGAACCTGATATATATGAATGAATAACCTACAAATCAACCAAGTATTTGATAGCTTTAAACAAAATTTTCTTGTCAAAGAAAATGTCATCTTGTCTTTGTTTTGGTAAGGAAGGATGCATCCTTGTTTAGACAGTTTGCGTGTTTGATGTTGATTGTTTGGTTGATCGGATAAGTGGTCATTTGTTTGAGTATTTCACAATGTTTTCTTGGTATCTGCTTGAATTCATATGTACAAAACGTTGCCATGTTTTAAATGTTTTTTTGTAGTTTTTGTGAGATAGTTTTCCAATGTTTTTGGTATTTTGATGATTGTTTTGAATGTTTTTGGTATTTTGTGAGACAATTTTTTGAATGTTTTTGGTATTTTGTGAGATAGTTTTGAATGAAGAACTCAGTGAATCACAAAACAATGTAGTATCCACTTCCATCAAACTAGATTAAGGGCATTGCCCCCAGTTTAGACATGACTATGAAAAAGCGGGATGTGAGACGCATGAAGTACTATCCTTGATTGTGGATCAATAAGAAGCCATGGTTTTGGACTGATGGATGAATGGATGAAATGAATGTGATCACAACAAGTCTGAATGACAATGGAGCCATAGCCTTTACGAGTGGTGCCTGTTTTCCAGGTTTTCACCATCGCACTTACCCAAGGTGCCACCAAAGTGGTTGTTCACCATTTGGATGCATGATTTTTCTTTACTATTTTGATTTTTTTGTATTTTCTTCAGGACATTTATTTGAATGTTTTTGGTGTTTTGCTGGTATGTATGGGAGCCTGATGCTCTGTACAGCTTATGTATAAAACCTTTTGAGGTGCATGTTGTTGATCGGATCTGCTAGTGGTTCTCCTTCTGAAGTAGCCAATTGATATGCCCCGAACCCAAATACAACAGTGATAACATATGGACCCAGCCAGTTTGATTCAAACTTCCCGTGATGTTATCTGTTTGGTTGGTTATGAGTATTCTCTCGAAGAACAAGATCACCTACCTCAAATGTGCGAGGTCTAACTTGATGATTATAACTTCTGCTCATACGTTGCTGATAGGCCTTGAGGTGATTGTATGCAGCTTGTCGTTTCTCATCAAGTGGCTCTAAGTCCTGAAGACGTGATACTCTATATGCTTCATCATCTATCAGATTATGCAAGGAAACTCGTAGAGATGGTATCTCAACCTCAATAGGTAAGATAGCTTCGGCACCATAGACCAGTGAGTAGGGAGTTTCCCCTATAGGGGTTCGAATGCTAGTTCGGTATGCCCATAGTGCTGGATTCAATTGAACATGCCAATCACGACTGGCATCATTGACTGTTTTCTTGAGGATTCTTAATATGTTCTTGTTTGATGCTTTGGCCTGACCATTGCCTTGTGGGTAATAGGGAGTGGAAAAGCGGTGTTGGATGTGAAATTTCTCACAGAGTTCACAAACATCTTGATTTTTGAAAGGAAGACCATTATCTGTGATGATGGACATGGGTACACCATACCGACAAATGATGTAATTAAGGATGAATGAGGCGATATGCTTGCCGGTGACTTGGGTAAGTGGAACAACGTCAATCCACTTTGTGAAGTATTTAGTGGCGGTAATGATGAACTTGTGGCTGTTGGATGAAGATGGATGGATTTTACCCACAAGGTCAAGTCCCCATTGGCAAAAGGGCCATGGTGTTGTGATTGGTTGCAATTCCCGTGCTAGCGCATGTATCAGATCTCCATGAACTTGGCGTTTCTTGCATTTTCTGACAAAGTAGTAGGAGTCTTTTTCCATGGATGGCCAATAGTATCCAGTGTGCATGAGTTTCTTGGCTCGTGAAGGACTGCTTGCATGAGGTCCACAAATTCCTTCATGTACTTCTTCCAAGGCCTTTGTTATCTCATCTTGTTCTAGACATCGAAGGAGAGTACCATCAAGACTGCATCGGTATAGGGTTTCAACAATAATGGTATATCAAGCGGTTTGGCGAATGAAGGTTTTTCGTTGGTTATTCGATTGGTTAGGAGGAAGTGTGTGATCACAGAGGTAGGTGTAGAACTCATCGTACCATAAGGATTTGGAACCGATAAGGCGACATATCATCTCAGGTTCGGGGATATCATAAGAGGGAATCCAAAGCTGGTCGACCAAAAACTCGTAGCGTGTTGAATTCTTTGGAAGATCTAGGAGAGATGCAATGGTAGCCATAGCGTCAGTAACTTGATTATGATCTCTGGGTATCTTCTCAAAGGTGATAGTAGTGAAGGATGTTTTTAATTTGTCCACCATTCATTTTTATGACATGAGTTTGTCATCCTTTGTTTGATATTCATCTGTTACTTGTCAAATGACCAGTTGGGAGTCGCCATATACTTGTAGTTCTTGTAAATTCCATTGTATGGCTAGCTTGAGTCCTGTGATCAAGGCCTCATATTTAGCTATGTTGTTTGTGCTTGGAAATGTAAGCCTGTAAGACTTCAGGATACTATCACCTTGAGGTGTGATAAACATAATGCCTGCCCTCGAGCCTGCCTAGTGTATGAACCATCAAAGTATAGTTTCCATGGTTGTGATGTTGTGATCATGAATATATCTTCATCTGGAAAATTGGAAATGAGATGATGATCACCTATGAGGGGTGCATCGACTAACTAATCTGCAATTACTTGACCCTTGATAGCCTTACGGTCCACATACTCGATGTCAAATTCACTTAGAATCATCACCCATTTGGCCAAACGGCCTGTCAATGCTGCTTTGTTGAGTAAGTATTTTAGTGGATCAATCTTTGCAATTAGCTGTACTTTATGTGTTAACAGATAGTACCTTAGTTTAGTGGTTGCCAAGATTACTGCTAGGCAAGCTCGCTCAATAGGTGTGTAATTGAGTTCATAGCCAACTAGTGTACGAGAGATGTAGTAAACAACACACTCTTTCCCTTCTACATTACTTTGTACCAATAGTACACCCAATGCTGTATTTGTAGCTGAGATATAGAGTAATAAAGGCCTACTTGGATTTGGTGGGATCAGTAATGGTGTATTCATAAGATAGTCCTTAAGCATCTGGAATGCTTGCTGACATCTATCATCCCATTGAAAGTGGATGTTCTTGTGTAATAGGTGTGTAAAGGGGTGACAATTATCTTCCAATTGTGCAATGAATCTTCGGATAGTAGCCGCCCTTGTAATGTCCTTAGCTAACTGATATTCTTTGGAGGTGGCATGTCCATGATTGCTTTGACCTTTGTAGGATCGACCTCAATACCTTTGCTTGAGACAATGTATCCTAGAAGCTTCCCTGAGGTTACTCCAAAGACACTTTTCTTTGGGTTGAGTCGAACATGATATTGTTCTAGTCTATCAAAGATTTTCTCTAATATGTCCAGATGACCTTCTCTTGTGAGTGATTTTTCTAGTAAGTCATCAACATAATCTTCCATTATAGTATGCATCATGTCATGAAAGATGGTGGTCATTTCTCTTTGATAGGTCACTCTCGCATTCTTTAGACCAAAAGGCATTACATTCCAGCAGTATGTTCCCCATGGACATGTGAAGGCCGTCTTATGTTGATCCTCTAGTGCGATCTTTATCTAATTGTACCCTGAAAAGCCATCCATGAGTGAAAGCATGACATGTCCTACTGTTAGGTCCACTATTATGTCGATGTTTGGTAGGGGGAAATCATCTTTAGGACATGCTTTGTTCATATCTCTGAAGTTAGTACAGATATGGATGCCCCCATTTGGTTTGCCGACAGGCACAATATTGGATATCCAATCTACTTAATCAATTGGTCGAATAAAACCAACATCCAGGAGTTTCTTAAGTTCTGCTTTGACTAGTACCGCAATTTAGGGATGCATCTTGCGAAGCTTCTGCTTAACATGCTTAGCTCCTTCTGCTACAATGAGGTGATGCATGACTAAATCAAGATCAAGCCCAGGCATGTTTGCATATGACCATGCAAAGTTAATCTGGCGCTTCTGGAAGAACTCTACAAACTTAGGCTATTCCTCTGGAGTTAAAAGAGATGCCAGATGTATGTGGTGAGGAGTTTCAAGAGTCCCCATGTTGTATTCTTTTGTTTCCTCGGTAAGAATTGTTGATCGTTCATGTTGTGTACTAGAAGGGAAAATGTCAAACCTTTCATCCTCTGACGCCTCAAAGAGGTTTTCACTATTGGATACGCTCTTTCTTTTTACTTTTGTGAGATCAAATAGTGCCACAGTGTGGTTTTCACTGGAAGATCCATGTTTTATTGTTATATTTTTGCAGCTGAAAGGTTTGGCATCCACCTCGAAGTATGTTGCGCTATTAAGTTCAATGGTGAATCCAGCTTTGTGATCCCCACTTGGTATGTTATCCCGTAGTTCCAAAAAGTCAATGATCACCTCATTGTTTTGGAAATGGTCAAGACATGGGGGATTAGGTTGGTTCCATTCGATGAGTTTAGGATGGATAATGGACATTACTTCATCGATTAGGTTAAGTTAGTTAGATGTGTCAGTGAGGGTTAAGACATTGTGGTGAAGGTCGTTGATGGTACTCTCCCTACCAGAATTAGGCGTACGATGTGATGTAGGGTTTGTGGAAGAAGTTTCTAGGTCAGGAACCCAATAGGTCTTTATCTGTGCTTCTCCGTAAATAGGGATGTCTTTGCGGGGTGGAGGTGGTGATGTGTCTTCCTCATCTAAAGTATTAAGTTGTATGGAATCAAATTCCCACTCATGTGAGTCAGTCTCTGAGTCACTTTCCAGTAGCCGATTACTGTACCATACGAGGATATCCTTTGAGTTAAACACTGCAGGTGTGATTGGTTGATGTACCTTTGGAGGCGAAATGATTGGTGTTGTAGGAAGGATTATGGGGATCAACGAATTTGATATGGGGAGTATTGGTAGTGTTGAATCTGTTGCTTTTGCTGGAATTGCCAGTGTTGTTGATACTATTGGGGGTTCTGCTAGTTTGATTGGTGGGATGATTGGTGTTGCAGATGGTTTTGTTGGGATTCTTAGCCACGATGGGGCAGTTACTATGGTGTTTGATGCTGATTTTATAATCAAAGGTGACCTCTTTGTAATAGGCTGATATAGTGGTTTGTTGGGTTTCCCTTTGAATCTAAGCTTAGGAAGGATCTCCTTTTGAAAGCCTAGGCCAGTGTTATCTTTGGGCTTTAATTCTGGCTGTAGCGGTTCATGTCTTCCTTGCTTGCAAGGTCCCAAAGCACTTTGACCTTCATAACCCATTCTCTGCATAATGAGAAGGCCTTTTCCATATTGATCTGTGGGAAGCTTAGCTTGTGGGATTTCTATGGTGATAGGATCTTTATAGATCCATTCTGCTAAGTCTTCATCTTTGGTCTATAACTCTTAACTCTTTCCAAGGATGAATAGTGTCAAAGTACATGTTGGCTTGACCAGTGGTGTTTGAAGTAACCGTTGAGGTTTACCATGAGTTCTAGGAGAAGTAGGCATTTGTCCAACACAAAAGAGTTGGCTCAAATTGTACTCCTCAGGACCTTCCTCTGCTATCTTCATCTTGAGCTTCTCTTGCTTGGGTATAGTAATGTTTGAACTGGAAAGAGAGGTTGGACTTACGTATGATGTGGATGAGATGAATTCTCTATTGTTGGGAACGGTAATTTCTGGTTGATGACTGATATTATGACAATATGCAAAGGGGTTTGCATCTCCCAGGATTGTAATTTCCACACCATTATGCGGGAACTTGATACACTGATGGTAGGTGGATGGAACGGCTTGCATGGCATGTATCCAAGGTCTTCCTAATAATAAATTGTATGGCAGAGGAAGGTCCAGAACTTCACACATGATGTGTTTCACCACAGGACCCACTCGGATTGGTAGTACAACAGCTCCTTTGGATGAACGCTCTGCATCATCATAGGCTTTGATTGTTATCTTCTTGTGGGGATCCACTGATTCATTTGCATATCCCAATGTTGTGACCAATTGTAGTGTACATATATTCAGGCCTACCCCATTATTGATCAAGACTCGCTTGATCCTATGTTGGTTTATAAACCCTTCAATATGGAGTGAGGTGTTGTGAGGTTGCTCGAAGGATGAGTTGTCACTTTCAGAGAAAGTGAGACAAGGTGATGACCTTAGGTTTCCAACCATGGCTTGGAACTGGTCTGTATTTAGGTTTGCAAGGACTGACGCCTCTTGGAGAGCTTGATCCAAGATTGTTTTATGGGATGGAGATAGGCGCAATAGCTCTAAGATAGATATCAGTGTGGGCGTTTTGTCTAACTTTTCCACAAGGTTATACTGTGTTGGGATAGATGGGGTGCCTTGTGGAGCTGCTTTTATGGTAATCTTGTCGCGACGTGTAACAACATTGCAATTGGAGTTGGGATTTTTTATGGTAATAGTTGCAATTTGTTCACTGGCATCATACAGGTGATTCACAGTGTAATTATATGTAGCTTGCATATAATCAGTGGTATCTGTGTTTCTTCCTGAAGTGGAAGGACCCCTTTGATCTTGTGATGGAAGTGGATTTTTGAACATAAGATGATCATTGTTTTTTTTTTTTGGGTCATGTCCTTCGATTTCGATTTCACCTCAGTCAATCAGATCCTGAATAAGATCTTTCAATCTGTGACAATTGCTTGTCTTATGTCCTTTCCCTTGATGGAAGTCACAATGTTCAGTATCCCTCCACCATGAAGGTTTGACTTGAGGTTCATAATTTGATGTTTTGGGCAAGGTCACTAGATTTTGAGAAACCAACTGACATAACACTGTTTCGATGGGTTCCCCTAAGGGAGTGTATGTTTGTTTTGGTTTAAAATTTTGTTAACATTGTCTGGGTTCCTCTTGAGATGTGTTGCGGCCTTGATTTCGAGGAGCAACCATGTTATTCTTGGGTGGGGGGTTCTGTCCTGCAAATCGAACCACAAGTTGTGCACTTTTGATAGTTCTTGCATCCACAACCCCGTCGTTGACAATTTTTTTGTTTTTATTCCAGAAGCTAGCCTTGTCACTATTGAAGCGCGGGCGAGGGCCATCCTTTGGCTCATTATATATCTTGATAAGCCCTTTTTTGATGAGAGCCCGCTCACATTTCAAGCCTTTTGTGATCATGTCATTGAAAGAGTCTATGTCTTTTACGTCTAGGTGAAATTCCATTTCGTCATTTAAGTTGGAAATGAATATTTCCACTAGTTCTTGTTCAGGTAAATGAAGAGAACGTCTGCTAGAAATTTGACGCCATCATTGTAGAAAGACTGAAAATAGCTCACCTGGTTTTTGTTTAGTGTTACATAGATCAACCATTGTGATATCACGTTCAATGTTGTGTGAGTAATGTGCCAAGAATTTCTGGATGAGTTCTTCAAATGTCCTAATGCCACCTGGTAATCGGGAAAACCATGATGTGGTTGTTCCTCCCAAGCTTTGGGAAAAAAGTCGCATTAGGTATGTATCCTCGTATGCCACTTCGAGGCAGGCTGAATGGAACTCTCTAACATGATCATGAGGATCTCCTTTTCCTCTATACTTTTCGAACTTGGGTGTTTCAAACCCTCGTGGAAAAGGTGGCATATGAAGATTCCTATCAAAGGGATAGGGACAAATGTCATTGAGTGAAAATTGATTGGTTTTTACACCACTATGAAGTTGTTGGGCGAGATTTTTGACTTGTTGTCGTAACGTGTCTATTTCATTTGGATGAGGAGGTGGTGGGGGATTACCTTGATAAAGGTTATATCTGATGTGATCTCGACCTCTTTCATCCTCATTACGACTTTGGCATTCTGATGCTTGTCTTAGTTGTGCAACATCAAAGTCAGAGGGTAGTTTAGCCCCCTCTTGAGCAAGTCTTAAAAAGTGAGCATCAACATTGCTCCTGAGTATTTCATCAAAAAGTCTATTAAAGAGAGGGTTGTGTTGTGCCCTTTCTATTGTCATAGGAGTAGGAGTACTTGGGTTGTCATCATTTACGTTTCCTTCAAGGGCTTCTTGGAATTCATTGATATTTTCTTCCTCGTCCTCTTCAATTTCTTGTTGTCTAGACTTGGACCTGGTATGAGCCATTTTGTTTATAAGTTTTTGTTGAAGTTTGATGAAAATGATGATGAGTTGGTGATGAAATGAAAGATTGATGTTTGGTGAAGTTTTTTGCATATGAATCTCTAGCACTAAAGGTAGATGCTACCAAAGTTCTTTTCTTGAATTGCTTGTTGTGTTTGATTGACAAAGGTTGATGTGATAAGGTTTAGAGAAATCTAAGATGTATTACAGACTCAACTACCTAGTAATGAGAGGATGCACTCATAAACTAGTTTTAACCTGCATAGAAATGTCTCTTAGGATGAGTTTATCCTAGATGTAGAGACACTCTAAAGTGATGTGTTTGTGTTTGTTTCAAGCAATATCGAAATAGAACTTAGGACAAAAACCTTTTGATGTTTCAAGAGTTGGAATGGAGTTGATGAGATATGGATATGATAATGGATGAGATGTTCAACTTTAATAGAAACTTTGTGTTACAAAAGGAGCAAATTCTTCCTCTTCTTGTTCAGGGGTTGGTGGTTCTACCCTAGCTGAGTTATATGTGATACAAATGCCTGGAAAGAAAGTAGGATTGATCTTGCCTCTTTTATTTTGATGATAACTCAAAGCTCAATATTGCATAAAAGCTCTGCGGTTTAATCTCTTGATCAAATTCATTTGATTCCCCTTGAAGATATAGACGCATGTGACGTAGGAAGGTTCTATGAGAGACAAAGAATTGTCTATTTAGATAGAAGATTTTCCTCCTTTTGATGAGAGCCTTTGAGCTCAATGGTCTTTTCTTCAAGTTGATGTGTTGATGAAGATTTTGTTTTCTCAAGATGTGAAGAATGGTCATATAATTCGACACTTTTTGTTGTTGCTCTTGGTTTTTGATCTTTTGTTTTTGAAAATGTTTGTGTTGGAGGAATACTTGTTTTGGATTTTGGTTTTCTTATGATGTTTCTTTGACAAGAAAACAAAGCAAGCACACAAACACAAGAATGTTGCCTCAAAAGGCACAAGTAAGTATGGGTCTAGATCAACCCAATCTTTTTGAACTTTTTATGACCCTTTCCTTCAAATGTATTTTAGGTGTTTTTCCAAAGCCTGAAGTCAGCTCAATTTGCACTGGTCTTGACTCAAAAATGAAAACACTTCAAACACTTTTTATCCCTAAGGTCAAATGGCCAGTTGCGATAATTTCAGCCCACATCTTGATATTTCTTCGACTTTGGTACTACATACCTTATGAATCCCGCTATGGCAGGTAAGGATGTGATATACTAAGTCTTGCACAAGTATAACAAAAAGATGATCCCTATCATGGGGGAGTCACCACTTTTATCGGGCTACAAGTAACCTTTCAAAAAGCTATGTTTCTACTCAAGGAAATATGTATGGTGAGTATCTTGGGAGCAAAACCATCTATGCTCTTGCATTGAATTTATCACAAATATCCTCAATAGAATAGGTGGGCTACTCCTTAAAAGTGTTTAGTAATTTTTGATGTTTTTAGACATAAGTTCATTCTGCAATGACTCACTTAAGAGCCTTGTAACTTGTGGTGGGGCCCATTTGTCCTTTCGACAAGTTACACTGTAGGAACAACTATACCCAAGGCTACAACTTTCGCTCTCACCTAATTTTTATAGCGGCACGAAAGGTTTACCGCGCGAGGTCGTTCCCAATAGTGATGTATCTCTTGACAGGCCTCTCTTAAAAAGATAAAATTTTGAGTGTTACTAACACTTTTCTCTTGCACCTAAGACCACGAAAGCCAAGGGAGAGGATAGTGCGTGTTAGAAGTGGGACCACTCGACAAACTCTTTTGCACAAGTGTGCCAAACACAAAATACACTTTTTCTTTTTAACTTGTCATTGCAATGATGTTCTATCTAATTGGAGATGTTGCTCCAACAATCATAATGTTCTTTTTAACTTCAAAGGCAATATGTTTGAGTAAACTAGAATTTGAAATCCTGGTCAACTTAATAAAAAACACGTTTGCATGAAGTAAAATTGTTTTGCAAAAAAAATGAGACAAGTTGATTGTTCTTTTATTTTGCACAAAATCGAAGTGTTGATTGTGAATTTTTAATTCTTGGATTGATGCTAGGAAATCAAATTTTTGTGTTGTCGATTTTAAGCACCAAAAGAAAATTTTGATTCCTAACTTGCAAGAAATAAAGGTTTGTTTTGTTGATTTTAAGCACCAAAACGAAATTTGAATCCTAACTTGCAAGAACTAAAGTTGTTTTATTGAATTTAAGCACCAAAATGAAATTTGAATCCTAATTTGCAAGAAATAAAGGTTTTTTTGTGATTTTTAAAGCACCAAAAGAAGTGTTTTTGATTGTTAAGTACAAAAAAGGGGGGTAGTTTAAAACCTGCACACCAAACGAACAGTTAGAAAAATACGAAAACATGGTGGGCTTCCACAAGGCTAAAAAAAAATATTACTGGTTACAAGGCCTTTCTTTTACAACGTTCTATTACAATAGTGTTATTCTGTGTGACAACAGAAGCACTACTTAACACAAACGCGCTAAAGTATAGACAAGTAAAAAAAATTGAAAAACAAATACAAGTGCGCTACAACATTGACAAAAGCGCTATAACATGGGCAATAGCGCTAAATTTGAGACAATAGCGCCATTGTAAGAACAATAGCACTAAAATATCAAATTGCAATAGTGCTAAAGCGTGAACAAAAGTGCCAAAGCGCGACCTGTGTGTCAAGCTAAATAGTAAAAAAGTTAGTTTAAAAAAAAAATGTTGTTGGGTTCACGTCGGGTTCACCAAATGATGCTCTACAAAAAGGAAGGATTAGTAAGAACCTGGTTTGATAGCTAAACACATACAAGGAAACACAAGAGACAAGAGTTAGTCATTAGTGTTAGCAAATCAAAGATTAAATACTATCCTAAGCAAGCATATCAAGAGAGACAATACTAAACAAATAGAAAGCTTAAGGAATCTACAAAAAGTAACTAAACTTCTCCATATGCTCTCTACCATGCTGATAGCTTCTCCTTCCTTGTTCCTCTCCTCTCCAAGTTCCAAATTAGTGTAGCTCTCAGCAGCTTTTTGCACTATGGATGCCTTATGGAGATTCAAGATTGTAGATGATTATGAAAAGTATGCAAATGCAAGCTTAATAACCAAAGAAAGATGAGTTATCTAAATGCTATTTGTTTATTTTAACCAAAAGAGTGAATATGAATAAAATATGCTAAATGCTCTCTAAAATTCTCTATAACTTAGATGCATACAAGTTTTCAGGATCTGGATTATGAAGAAATGGGCTCTATTTATAGGAAAAATGGAGCAATGGATGGTTGAGATTGAGTAATCTCAACAAGGGTCAAGATTGAATGATATTCAATCCATGTGAGGACTTTCAACCCAATCCTAGGATGACAAGTGTTAATATGAGATAGGTTGTGAGGAGAGGGAATAAGCATTAAATGCTTAACATGACCTGAGAGTTAACTTGGGAGTTAAGGTCAAGGTTGGGTTGAGTGAATAAATTATTTATTCAAAGACTAAAGCTTTTATCTAATGGATAAAATCTTGTGCAAAGGTTAAAGGGATAACCATGGTCAAAGCAATAAATGCTTGAGGAGACATATGAGTCACATGAGGGTTGAGTTAGGGGTTAACCATAAATGGTCATGTAAGAGCCATAAGTGGTTTAGAAGACTTTAGAGGTTAAATTGTTGAACACACAAAGCATTAAATGCTTTTCAAAGGCTTTTGAAGTCTTTGAGAAGTGACTCCAAGTTGCTTAGGAATGTGACAATAATTAGTGGATGGATTAGGTTAATTAGGAAGGGTTTAGAAGAATCTAGAAGGGGGTTTTAGGAGTGCAAGTGGATTTGGTGGGTGAGGGAAAATAGGATTTTAATTAAAATAAAATAAATTATTTCAACTTGTGGTTGCAACTTGCATTTTTAGGAGAATGCAAGTGGGGGGGATTTTAATGATTTAAATAAATGTTTTATTTAATTTATTAAAAAGAGGAAAGAGGATTAAATTGAATAAATAGAATTTATTCATTTAATTGATTGTGATTTTGGTTTAATGAATTAATTAAAATAAATTAAATAATTTATTTAATTAAAATAAATTAAATAATTTATTTAATTAATAGGAGAATAATTTGAAGATGAATTAATTAAATGTTAATTTAATTAACTGATGGCTAGTGGGTTTTTAATTAAATAAATAGCAAATATTCATTTAATTAAAATGGATAGATTTATGTGACTACAATATTATTATAATATTATATTTTGTATAATATTTTTAGGTACTTTTATAGTATTATATGAAGTCTAATTGTGAGATTTTGCCAAGATCTAGAGGCAATGGAAAGCACAAATAAGAGAGACAAAATAGATGATAGGTGTATGCGGGAAAAGCGGTTCGATGAAATCCAAAATGTGAAAATATTTCAAAGACTTGCCCACACACCCACGGGACTCTTGGTGCAAGTTATGGAGTCATGAGGAATGACTCAACTTCCCAAGGAGTCTTCCATGGTTCTCTATCTCACAAGGTCCCTCAAGCCATTGCCTTTGCTCTCAGATCATTGAGCAAAGTGACTTGGGGATGATGAATGCAAGAATGAGGGATGCTTTGATTGAATTTAGTATGAATGCATCCTATTTATGCATGATTTTAGTGAATGAACTAAACTAGATGATAAGATGACAAAGTTAGTAAAAATACTATCCTAACATGATATAATAGCTATATAATTTAATCTAATGATGATAGAAATACTCTAAAATGCTTATTAGATTAATTTATATTACAAAGAGAGGCTAAAATGCTTGTTAAAATTAAGTATAAGTATGATGCTAAAGACTTGGATTCTGAAATGGAGGAATGAGGGCTCTATTTATAGGGAAATTTGCAATGGAAGGTCAGGATTGAAGAATCTAATCAAGGGTCAGGATTGAAACCTATCAATCCATGTTTGCAATTTTTACCAATGAAATGGTGACAATTGTCAACATAAGACTACTTGAGAGGACAGGTAAGAAGCATTAGATGCTTGAGAAGACATGAAGGTTACCTTAGAAGGTAAAGGTTAAGGTTAGGTTAAGGTTATCCATTGGATAAAGCTTTTACCCAAAGGATAAACTCTTGTGCAAAGGTTAAGGGGATAACCATGGTCAAAGCAATGAATGCTTGATGAGACCCTTGGGTTAGATGAGGGTTAAGTTAGGCAAAAAGTCTCTAACCATGCCACTAAGGGTTAGTTAACCATTCCACTAAGGGTTAGTTAACCATTAATGGTTTGAAGACTTTGGGGACAAATTTGTAAGAGTCCTTCCAAATTTGGGGGTTTTCAACAAGTTAGCTTGTTGAAGGCATAAAGGCTTTAATGCCTTTGGAAGACTTTACTCCAAATTTGAGAAGTGACCTCCTCAAATTTAGGGAAAGGGGATAATTGATGAGTTTAGGTTAATTGATTAGGATTAGAGGTATTCTAGAAGAATTTAGGAAAAGGGTTAGGAGGAAAGTGGGAGATGTAGGAAAATGCAAGTGGATGAGGGATAATGGGATTTAATTAAAATAAATTGCTTTATTTCAATTTGGTTGCAAGTTGGGGATTTAAATAAATTAAATTTATTTAATTTGGGTGAACTATTTAATTAAATGTAAATTTAATTAAAAAGTAGAGAGAAGGGATTTAATTAAATACAATGATTTATTCAATTAAATGATATAAAGGGCTTAAGTGAATTTAAATAAATAAATTGAATAATTATTTAATTAAATAGAAGAATGTGGGTGATTTAATTAAATTAGATTTAACTAAATAGAGAAATGAGAATAAAATGAACATTAAATATTCATTTAGGAATATGGTCATTTTTATACGTCTACATTTTGCCCCTCTTTGAAGTGATGTGTGTGCACATGTTGATTCAAAGAAAAATGATGTGTCGTCATCATTTGGTTATGATCAGTGTGATGTCGTGTCGAGATGTTCATGTCATGCCCCTATATCTTGTAAATGATGTTGACAATGCCCCCTCGGGAGATGAATAAAAAATTTGAAACTTTGATTTGAGTTGATAAATTTGATTGCATTTTGAAATTCTGCCTATGTTGAATGCGTTAATTTGATTTATCTCCTGATAATGATGTTTGTTGGTGTTAGAAGAGAGATCACGAGCAATTTACGTGCTCGACTATGCAACCCTAATTTCCATTTACCCTATAAAAAGGTAAAAAGTGATTTATTTTGTCTCATTTGTGTTTGTTGACTTTGGAGAAAGTGACACTTGGAGAAAAAGACAAAATGTCGATTCCCTTTGCTTCTCATCGATTCGAGTGCGTTCGGAGGTATCGGAGGCCCGCCACGTATGGACCACTGATAAGTCATCATTTTTTACCCCTTTTGTCGTTTTTAGTCAGGTATTTCATTTTTTTGTCGCAGAATTTCACGGTTTAGCGCGTCTGGTAGAAACCATAGCGCATACAAAACAAAACATAGCGCGTAGCATCCTAGGAACTAGGGTAGCATCTGGGTAGGTTAGGTTAGTGCAAAGGGGGGTTAAGATAGCACATAAACATAGTTTAGCGCAACAGGTGCACAGGGTAGCGCGTAGGGGGAGTCAGGTTGCGCATAGCTTAGACCTATCGCTTAGGGTTAGTCAGGGGTCGCATGGGTAGGTTAAGGTAGCGCGTAGGTGTGACCTAGCGCAGTGGGGTAGGTTTGCAACGTAGGGACAAATTAGGATAGTGCATAGGGGGTTTTAGTGCTTAGGGTGTTTTGGGTGGCACATTGATAGATCAGGGTAGCACATAGGTTCATTTTAGCACTTAGGGTACATTTGATAGCTCATGGAGATTGTTGGATAGCGTACGTAGAGCAATATAGCGCATGGATACAATTTTTCAGCGCGTGGTTAGAAAAATTTGGTGAAAGTAGGATTTTGGTGAGGATTATGAGATGAAGAAAGATAGGTACGTAATTGCCTATTTTTTTGGGATGGGTGTGATAGTCTGCGTGTCTTCTGTCATTGTTTTGATAATTTGTCTGATTATGAGTTTCGATATGGTGTTTTTGATATGGATTTTTGGAGATAACTTGATTTGATTTGCAATGTTTCAAGTTGATGTTGATCTGATGTTGATATTGATATGATATGATGTGAATTTGATATGAATTTGTGATGTGATATGAACTTGATTTGATATGCATTATTTCAAGTTGATATAAATGTAGGACTTGAGTTGTTTTTCAAGTTGATATGGCTGTGGAACTTGAGTTGTGTTACAAGTTGATATGTTTGTGGAACTTGAGTTGTGTTACAAGTTGATTTGTTTGTGGAACTTGAGTTGTGTTACAAGTTGATATGATTGTGAAACTTGAGTTGTGTTACAAGTTGATATGATTGTAAAACTTGAGTTGTGTTACAAGTTGATATGATTGTGAAACTTGAGTTGTGTTACAATTTAATGGATCTGATATGGATATGGATTTGATATGATGTGGAACTTGATTATATTTTCAATGTTTCAATTTGATATGAATTGGATTTTGATATGAATTGATATGATGAGGAAACTAATATTGGACATGTTTTGTTTGTGACAGGAGCGAATTGGGGTTGTTCAGTCGCGAGAGCGATTTCTGAGACCGTGGTCATTGATACTATGATTGATATAGGCAGACATGGATGTTATTGAGAGGTGTGGACTATCCTCTTTGTTAGAGATGCCCCGGTATATCATTAACCAGGGTTTATTGACAGCTTTGGTCGAGAGGTGGCATAGTGACACCAACACCTTCCATTTGGCGATAGGTGAGATCACAGTGACACCTGAGGGTTTCTACCGAATTCTGCGGATTCCCGTGGTAGGTGCACTTTTACCTTATGAGTAGACTGATGAGGGTGGGACAAAGGCACTTCGCCGGATTCTGCATGATGAGCATATTTGCAGGTATGAGATCCCATGGTAGGAGTTTATTGATTTGGATTATGCTCCTCTACCATCAGTGCTAGCAGGATTCATAAGTGGCTTTTTATGTCCCGACCATAGGTCGAAGGGACTAGCAGTAGGATGGGGGTTGGTTTTGGAGGACATGGTGACACAAGGTCGCCGATTTGCATGGGGGTCAGCTATGTTGGCCCACCTATACAAGGATCTGCATCAGATGGTTTACTTGGGATACAACAGTCTATCAGCGGGGGTCACGCTGCTATAGGTATGGGCATGGGAGCATATTCCTGATGTGAGGCCATTGGCAAATAGAGATAGGCCTGCTGGATGCGCCTATGCCTATGGATATAGAGGGATCGTTGTCTTATACAGCCAAGGAGGCTGAGTATTATCAGAGGCATTATGAGGATACGGTGCCTCAGGAGCACAGAGTTTCAAGTTTCACAGCGATGAGATCTAGTCAATCTAGGCAGATGGGGTCGAGGACAGAGAGCAGAGGCATGACAGGGCCTACTCATCAGGATCCACCTGGGGATCCTGGTGTTGGGACATTTGTTGTGAGACCGTCACCCTCAGGAGATAGTCATACCTGAGAGACGTTGTCTCCTTTGTATTTTGATCATTTTGATGTATTATGGGACAGACATGACATATTTTGTACATTTGATCATTTTTGATATATATATATATATATATATATGACATCATTTTCCTTGATCCTCATGTGATGTGTTATGGATGATTCTTTCTATATGATTTTGATTTTTCTATGATAATGATGCAATGCTTAGATGCATGTGATTTGATATGTGATGAATATGATGTGATAATGCATGATGTTGTGAGATGTATCTTGAAAATGAGATGTATGATATGATGTGTTGTGAGATGTATCTTGAAAATGAGATGTATGATAATGATATGCTGTGAGATGTATCTTGAAAATGAGATGTATGATAATTATATGTTGTGAGATGTATCTTGAAAATGAGATGTATGACAATGATATGCTGTGAGATGTATCTTGAAAATGAGATGTATGATAATGATATGATGTGAGATGTATCTTGAAAATGAGATGTATGATAATGATATGCTATGAGATGTATCTTGAAAATGAGATGTATGATAATGATGTGTTGTGAGATGTATCTTGAAAATGAGATGTATGATAATGATGTGTTCTAAGATGTATCTTGAAAATGAGATGTATGATATGATGTGGTGTGAGATGTATCTTGAAAATGAGATGTATGATAATGATATGTTGTGTACAACTAATTGTGAAATGATATGCAACTAATTGTAAAATGATATGCAACTAATTAAGCATCCTCATTCTTCCGTTTGTCATTCCTGTATAGTCACATGTTTTTGCTTTCTTTGTAGTTATCATAATTGAGCATTGATTTGTTGGGATATGTTGAAAATTTATACAAGCATAATGGTATAATTGAACCATAATGACATGATTTTTTATTTTGCAAGATAGCACAAGCGTCAAGGTATAATTGAACCAGGATGACCTAAGTGCGGCTTGCGTATAAACAGACAAGATTAAACCATTTGTATGCGCAAAGTGGAATCATGTCTTCAGTGATATGCTTTGAATCACGTCTTGAGACAAGTATTTGCACAGTACAAGTGATCGCCTCACAGATAGAAAACTAAAAAAATATTGGTGTTCCCATGACTTTCTCTAGCTTGATGCATTGTTGAGAAAATGTAGAGGATCCAATAGTGTCAAAAAGTTCAAGTGCAAAAATAGTCAAAACTTCATGCCAAATGCAAACATTTGATACTTCAGAAAATCATCCATCATGTGTTGTGAATCTTTTTAAGTGATCAATGTTTGTTCTCGTGATTGTTGATTTGTTGTTGGACAGGATGCTCTGAGTTTGCTAGAATTCTAATCATTGTTGCCCCTAGCTAATTTTACCTCCTGATGCGGATATGGACAATGATTACCAAGTCATGGTAGATGACGAAATGGTATTTGGATTAACAAGGATAGTGACTACGCTAAGTATGTCCTGAAGAAATGGTATTTTGATAGAGTGTTAGGCGAAGGTCGATATTGCGCGACTGTGGATATAAAAGTTCGAGAGTATAGATAGATAGAGGAGCCATCCTCTCACAATAGCACTTGTTGCCAGGTTTTCACCAGTTATTTTTATTTTTTATTTTTTATTTTTTCAACTTGTCCATGCATTAGACTGCTCAAGTGTAGTATTTCTTTAGATGGATGTTGTTAGTTGGTTCGTCGATCACATCTCCTTCTGAATTTGTTAGCTGATAAGCGCCTGATCCATAGGCTGATATGATAACATAGGGACCTAACCAGTTAGGTTCAAATTTCCCTTTCTTTTCTTGATCCTGTTGATTTCTAGGATTTTCTTTGAGGACTAAGTCACCAATTTTAAAATTCCTAGGGATGACTTTGTGATTGTAGTTTCGGCACATGCATTGTTGATATGCTTTGAGGTGAGTATAGGCATGTTGGCATTTTTCATCTAGAAGTTCTAGCTCTTGCAGTCGTTTTACTCAATACTCTTCATCTGGAATGAGGTCTTTCAAAGATACTCTGAGAGATGGAATCTCTACCTCCAGGGGTAAAATTGCTTCTAATCCATACACCAATGAATATGGCGTAGCTCCCGTAGGTGTGTAGATGCTAGTTTTGTATGCCCAAAGTGCTGGATTGAGTTGCACGTGCCAATCTTTTCATGCATCATTTACTATTTTCTTTAGGATTTCCAATATTGTTTTGTTGGATGCTTCGGCCTGACCATTCCCTTGGGTAGTAAGGTGTAGAGAAACAATGTTGGATTTTGAATTTTTCACATAGCTCTCGCACATCTTGGTTCTTGAAAGGTCGTCCATTATCTGTGATGATGGAACTTGGAATGCCATATCTGCAGATTAGATAATTAATAATAAAAGAGGCAATTTGTTTCCCAGTCATTGTGGTCATGGGGACCAGTTCAATCCATTTGGTAAAATATTCTGTTGCAGTAATAATGAACTTGTGTCCATTTGAAGATGAAGGATGAATTTTGCCGACTAAGTCCAGTCCCCACTGGCAAAAGGGCCAGGATGTTGTGAATGGATGTAGTTCCTGTGGTGGTGCATGTATACGATTACCATGGATTTGGCATTTAGGACACTTCTTTGCAAAATGGTAAGAATCTTTTTCCATTGTCGGCCAGTAATATCCCATTCTTAGAAGTTTTTTAGCAAGAGTAGGACCACTTGAATGTGTGCCACATACCTTCATGAAGCTCTTGTAAAGCAGAGTTAGATTCATTAGGATCAAGGAAACAAAGAAGAGTACCATCTAGACCTCGACGGTATAGAGTATCATCAGTGAGAGTATAACAGGCGGCTTGCTGGATAAAGTTGCATTTTTGGTTTCGAGATAGGTCAATAGGTAGGGTATTTTTTTAAAGATAGTCGTATATCATTCCATATAATGAACAATTAGAACCGGTCAAGGCATATATAACATGGGATTCAGAATGGTCATAGGCTGGGGAGAACAGTTGCTCTACTAGAAACTCGTAACGATGTTGTTGCTTTGGAATCTGTAGCAATGAAGTGATAGTAGCCATGGAATCGACTGCTCTGTTGTCTAACCTTGGTATTTGATCAAAGGTGATGTGTACAAAATATTGTTTGAAATCATCCACCATTCGTTTGTATGGTAGCAGCTTGTCGTCTTTCGTCTGATAGTCATTGTTGATCTGATTGATGACTAGTTGTGAATCTCCGTAGACTTTTAATTATGTGATTCTCCATTCTATGACCATTTTGATCCCTGTAACCAGTGCCTCATATTCAACAATGTTATTTGTGCATGGAAACATGAGCCTATTTGATCTTGGTATGGTGTGCCCATTAGGAGTGATGAATAGAATGCCAACACCGGAGCCATGTTGAGTATAGGAACCATTAAAGTATAGGGTCCATTTCTTGGTGTTTATAGTAAGAACATCCCTATCTAGAAATTCAATCTCCATTGGTTGTTTATCTAGTAATGGTGCATTTGCCAACTAATCTGCAATCACTTGTCCTTTGATCGCTCATCTCTTTGTGTAGTGGATATCAAATTCACTACGAATCATTACCCATTTAGCCAATCTGCCAGTGAGAGCTGCTTTGCTGAGTAAGTATTTTAGAGGATCAATTTTTGCTACGAGCTTGATTGTATGTTCTAGCATGTAGTGTCAAAAATTTTGCGAAGCGAATACCACTGTTAGGCAAGCCTTCTCAATGAATGTATAATTGAGCTCATATCCATTCAAAGTTATACTGATGTAATAGATAGCGTGTTTCTTTCCTTCTTGATTATCTTGTGCTAACAGTGCCCCCACTGATATGTTTATTGTTGATATGTAGAGAATAAGTGGCTTCCCTGCTATCAGTGGTACTAGAACTAGCGGGTTCATTAGATATTGCTTGATTTGGTAGAATGATTTTGTGCATTTAGCCTCCCATCTGAATGGTACATTCTTATGTAGAAAATGATTGAATGGTAGACTTTTATCTGCTAGTTGAGCGATGAAATGCCTGATTGACTGGAGTTGTCCTTGCAAGGATCTGAGTTGACTGATATTCTTAGGTGGTGGCATCTCCATGATGGCTTGTACCTTTTCTATATCAACTTCAATGCCCTTTTCTGAGACAATTTAGCCTAGTAACTCACCCGATGTAACCCCGAAGACACACTTCTTAGGGTTGAGCCTGACTTGAAATTTTTCCAATCTGTCAAAAAAAATTTCTAAGATGCTTAGATGTTTTGCTCGAGTAAATGATTTAGCTAGTAAATCATCCACATAGTCCTCCATGAAGGTATACATCATGTCATGAAAAATTGTTGTCATTGCCCGTTGATAAGTTGCCCCAGCATTCTTTAAGCCAAATAGCATGACATTCCAATAGTATGTTCCCCAAGGACAGGTAAATGTTGTTCTATCTTGATCCTCTGGGGCTATCTTGATTTGATTATAGCTTGAAAAATTGTCCATTAGTGATAGCATTGCATGGCCTATTGTGAGGTCTTCAATTATGTCGATACTGGGCAAAGGAAAGTCATCCTTTGGATAGACTTTGTTGACATCTCTAAAATTGGTGCATATCCTGATACTACCATCTGGTTTTGAAACTGGCACAATGTTGGAAATCCATTCAGCATAGTCGATAGGCCGAATAAATCAAACGTCTAATAGTTTTTTTAGCTCAGCTTTGACCATGAGTGTTGCATGTGGATTCATCTATCTCAATTTTTGCTTGACTGGCTTAGCTTCTGGAGTAATGGACAAGTGATGCATGATTAACTGTGGATCAATCCCAGGCATATCTGCTTTTCTTTGAAAAATCAGACAAACTCTGATCTTTCTTCTTCTGTCAAAGATTTTGCTAGATGTATGTTTCTGGTTGTTGTTGTTGTACCAATGTTGATTGATTGAGTAGGCTCAATCAATATGGTTGATCACTCCTGATAGTGTTCAGGTAGAGTGTCAAGTCTCCCATCTTTAGGTGCCTTAAAAAGGTTTTCACCCACAGATGCGTCCTTTATTTTTACTTTTTTATGATCTATTGCTGCCATTGACTGGTTTTCAACAATAGATCCTTTATTTCTTTCATTTTTGCGATTGACAGACTTGGCACTCCCCTGATTGCAGATGTTGTTACTTTGTTCACTGGTAGAGTCTGTTTCTAGGTTGACGAAACACAAGTAATGGATAATGGAATCATCATTTGGGAAAATTGGTATGTCATGATTTTCAGGTTTATCCCAGTCTATGAGGTCAGGAAAGATAAGTGGTAAAGGGTCATTGGGTGGGTCAATTTCAGATGTTGTAAGTGTCAGGATGGAGTTATCATCATGGTTGGCTGGGATTTTAAATAAGTTTATGATTTTGTCGAGGTCTTCGATGGTATCATCTTCTGTGTAGATTTTCTCATAATGTCGTTGCTCTTTTTCCTTGGCGTCATAGATATTCTGTGGACCAAATTCAAGTAGTCTAGGTTATGTGCCTTTTTCTTCTTTAGAAATGGGTGTATGACTGTCATTTGGAGCAATATCTTTAGTAACATTGGAATAGCTGCCCCATTCATATTCATTTGAATCAGTCTTAGAGGTATTATCCGAGATTCTAGCAGTACTATGGACTGGTATGTTGTAGGGTGAAAACAGGTCTTTGATGATTGATACGATTCTGAGTTTTCTCTGATTCTATATCAGATCCTGCTTCTACTCTTTGCATTTGCTCATATACTGTCTCTCCTCGGGGAGGAATGATGTTGTCAGGAGGTGATTCTTCTTTGTTTGACACTGTTTCTTGAACATGATGAACTTCTGCAGTAGGTGCTTCCTTCTTTTGATTGATGGACTTCTCTTGATGTTGTTTTCTTTCTTGGTATTCATGTTCCTTGCGTATTGTCTCTGTTGATTTAAATAGTGCCTCTTGCCATGAGTCCTCCTTGTATTTCTTCTTTGCCTTCCACTAAGGTTTTTGTTATTTGCTTGGTGTCTTCTTTGGTGGTAGAGTGTGTTCATAGCCCAATCTTGTTTTGTCCTTACAAAATTGTGAAGGAGGATCTAATGGTTCTGTGACGCCTTCCTGACGCTTGTCGATAGGTCCTTTGCCATTGTATCCCATTTGTTGCATGATCAAGTAGCCTTTTCCATACAGCTATGTTGGTATAGCTACTTCCATAGTAGTTTCTCTATCTTCTTCCTCATCCTTGTATAGCCAACTAAGGATGTCATTTTCTTCTGATTCGTGTGCTAGTGTGCGGAGTTGGATAAATTTGCCATCAAACTTGGTGATGGGCTGTGTTGCTTGATGTGTTGATGTTGTAGGTAATCCATGAGATTTAGGCGATGTTGGTAAGTTGGCTAAACACAAAGGTTCCAAAGAGTATTCTCCCATGCCTTGCTCTTTGATTTTCATTTTCTGCTTGAAATCCATAGATAGTGATTTAGACTTTTCTTGTTGAAGATCTGGTGTTGAGGAACTTTGTTTTTCTCTATTATGTGGAACCAAATTGTCTTGGGTTGCCCCCATAGTATTACAATGTTGAAACGGGTTATGATCGACTGATATAGAAATCTCCTATCCATTGTAGGGGAACTTAAAACACTGGTGATAAGTAGAAGGTACTACTTGTATTTCATGTATCCAAGGTCGACCCAATAAGATATCATATGTGAGATCTATGTCTAAGACTTGGCACATAGTATCCCTTTGTATTGGTCCTACTTGAATTGGAAACATTACTATTCCTTTGGATGATCTTTCTTCATCATCATATGCTTTGATAGTGATCTTTTGCATGGATCAATAGATTGCTCAGAGAAGCCTAATGCACGGATAGGTTTCAAGGTACAGATATTGAGTCCAGCTCCCCCATCTATTAATACTCTTTTGACTCGATGTTTGTAGACCAAGACTTCAATGTGCAGTGGAGTATTGTGTGGATGGCTCAATGAGATATTATCATGTTCAGAAAAGGTAAGGTTATGAGGCCCTGTCATCTGAGCCACCATGGCTTGAAATTTGTCAGCATCCAGATCTTGAGGTACATTTGTTTCCAATAGTGCTTGTTCCAAGATGTCTTTGTGTTTTGGCAAAAGTTTCAGCAACTCCAGTATAGATATTTGAGCAGGATTTTTGCGCAGCTGACTGACCAGATCATATTGAATTTTGGGTATGGTGTTTGTTGTTGACGTATGTCCCTTCGAGACATATTTTTGAGCTCTGGTGGTTACATTGACGGATTCATGTTCACGCTTGTCTCTAATTGTAATGATGTTTACTTGATTGTCCTCAGTTGATATATGATTGATGGTGTTATTGTATATGTGATTGATACGAGCTCCACGTGTATCGTTTGAGGTTGAAGCTCCATCCTTATTGTAGTTTGGAAGAGGATTCTTAAAGGCTCCATGGTCACAATTTGTCTTGAGACCATCGACTGTTAAATTGCCTCTATCAATCATGTCTTGAACAATATGCTTCAGTCTCATTAAATCATGTGTTTGATGTCCTTTGTTGCGATGAAAATCACAAAAGTGTGAGTCATTGCACCAGGGTGGTTTGATTTGTGGTCCAAAGTTGTTGATTGCTGGTAAGGAGATAATTTTGTTTGCTAGGAGTTCTCTGAATGCTGACTCCAATGGTTGCCCTAATGGTCTGTAGATGCGTTTTGGAAAGTTGTTGGTGTTACCTCATGAGTTTGTATTAGGTCCTTGATTGGTGTTATTGTCTTGGGTATTGTTGGTGTTGTGAAGATGATCTTGATTGGTAGTTGGTGTATAAGTGTTAGTACCTTGGTTAGCACCTTTTGATTTTTGGTAGCCTGAGGATAACCTGATAAAGCTAACACTGATTGTTTGGAATTTGTATCATTAGGATCGTTTCCTCCTTCATTTCCAGTGTTTTTGTTTCGGGTCCAAAACCTGGATTTGTCTAAGTTGTTATTGCTTTGGTTATTGTAATTAGAGTTGGATAAATTTGTCCCTTCTTTGAAGAATTTAAACGTTCCTTTATTGACGCATGCCTCTTCTACTTGGATGCCATTCTCAATCAATTTAGCAAAATATGGTATGCATTGGAGTTTGAGTATGTAACTCATCTCGCTAATTAAATTGTCGATAAAAATTTCCATCTTTTCCTTCTCAGGCACATCTCAAGGATACCTTGAGATAATTTGTCGCCAACGTTGAAGGATTTCGTTGTTCTTTTATTTGGTATTGCAGACATCTAGCATGGTGATGGCATGTTGAATGTTGTAGGAATATTGCGTAATGAATTTGTTGACTAACTCATCAAAGGATCTGACAGGATGTGTGATTTTGGATAACCATTCCATTGTTTTCCCTCCCAAGCTTCTTGGGAATAATCTCATTAAATAAGTGTCATCATGGGCAAATTTTAGGCTCATGGTGCAGAATTCCCAGACATGATCGAGGGGATTGCTTTTCCCATCATATTTGTCAAATTTGGGAATGTCTGAATTTGAGGGAAAAGGTATCATGTTTAACCTCCTCTCAAAAGGATAAGGACAAATTTCATTCAAGGAATACCGTACTATTGATCCTTGTTGCATGTCTTGCATCTATTTTTGCAACATTTGTATTTGTTGTGTAAGAGCAACCAAGGGTGCATTTGTTTGCCGAGGGAAGATTTCTTCACTCGCATTGTTCCTAGTTCGGAATGGTTTGTGTAGCGGTATGTTTTTCTCAGGGATGTTTTGCTCAGGTAAATTCTGCTCAGCTATGTTTTGTTCATGGTCACGTGCTTCCTCCTCTCTTTGTCGTTCTTGATAAGCATAATGTTGAGACCTTGTTCTAAATATGTCAGTATCGATGTCTTCAAGGAGTTTAACTCCTTTGCTTGTGAGCATGAGTAGGTATTTTTCTTTGTCGGTTTCCATGAGTTTTTCCACAAGTTTTTGAAATGAAGCACTTTCTTGACACTCTTGGAGGAGTTCCTCAGAAATTTTTGTGATTTCTATATTTGGATATTCGAAAGGATTGGATAATCTTCGATCCATGCTAGACTCTAGTTGTGTTTCACTTTATTTTTTTCGTTGAGAGCAAATAGCAGTGGGCATCTAGTAGAAACTTTATGTGACAAAGGGAACAGACTCCTCTTTGATGTTTTGCTCAGGGGTTGGTGGTTCAAATCGTGATATATTGTAAGTGATGCATACTTTGGGGAAGAAATCCAGATTGATCTTTCCTCCTTGATTTAGGCATTGACTGAATGCTGATTTTTGATAGAATGCTCTACTCCTCAATGGTTCCTTGTCAAATTTGTTTGTTTTGTCTTGAAGATACAAACGCATATGATGGAGGAATGTTCGATGAGATTTGAAGAGTTGGCGATTGATGTATAAAAATTTATTCCTTTTGACAAGTTTCAGAGAACTGGGTTGTTATTTCCTCAACTTAGTGTTATGATAAATACTCTTTCTTCTCAGAATATGAGGATTAGTCATGCACAAGTGATCAATGGTTTCCTTTGATTTGTTTTGGATTCAAGATATCTTGATTGGAAACTTAATTTTTACTTTATCAAATGAAGGTTTAGATGCTCCCTCACGACAAAGCGTGTCAAATGATATGGAATAAGAGCTTTCCCAATATGAAAACTTTATTTGACAACTTGGAGTTTAAAACAAGTATGTTTTTGGATAAAAATTCATTTGATTGAAGGACCTTTTTATACATGTGATGGTGTTTCCTAATTTTGATAGGAGAGATGTGTTTTATCCCTTGACTAGTTTTTGGATTTGGACAACCTTTGTTTTACGGAAAACTTGCTTTTGGAGTAGTTTTGATACCTTGATTTGATTTTCTATTTGATGGAGTTCAAGATGAGGAAAGAAGGCTTCCTAAACTATTTTTAGATTTTTCAAAAACAGCTTCTGTTTTGCCCCCTGTTTTCTCAGTTTCTGCTATGCGCTAAGACAGAAACCAAATGCGCTACTAAATTTCTGCAACACGCTAAAGAATAAACTCCACGCATTAAGTTGTCCTCTTGATGCGCTAACAAGATTTTTTGAGTTTATTTTATTTTGTATGCGCTAATATGGGCTTCTAAAGCGTTAACTGTTGACTTCAACGCGCTAATGTTTGGTCTCAACGCGTTAAGTTGTTGTTTCAACGTGCTAGAATGTTTTTAGAAAGCGCTAAGTTTTGATCTGTTAATGTTTGGATTGATCATGCGCTAAAGTTCAGTAGAAATGTGCTATGTTGAAGTTTGCAAGCGCTAAACTGTGGTTCCAAAGCGCTAAGATGTTGCTCTTACGCACTACACTATCCTGATATTTTTGACTTGGTGGTTTTCTTGTGATTTTTGAATTTTTCCTCAACTATGATAGATGATTTTTTGAAGTAAAAAATGAATGCACAACACAAAAGAGATAACCATTTTGCCTAGTCTAAACAATGAGTGTATGTTCTGCGAGGATGTGTTCAAATCCCTAGTGTTTCAACAGGTTTGGATACAGAAAATACAAATCAATCAGACTCTTTATTCAAAGGTCATCGACAATACCATAGCTCACTAGTCTCGATACTCCGTCAGCTCAAACAGTCTTGTCACCCCCTAGGGGGCACTTATTTTTTTGTCTTTTGCCAGAAATTAGCCCAAAGTGAATTGCTTCACAATTGAGTAGTTATCTTGGGAGATATATGGTGAGTAATCTTGGGGGCAGATTCTTCCCCACCCTTGCACTAAGATACTGCAAATGTTTGGATACTGACTCGGCTCAAGATTTCTATCTCTAAGGTTCGTAATCAAGCTTCATGTTCGGTCAGTGATAAACTCCCTCAGGAGGCTTCCCAACCTTTAGAACAAAGGCTTTACATATCGTAAAGATACTAGGGGAAGGCTAATCGATGCGCGCAACTGTTGAAAAAAAATTTCGTCACTTTCCACTTTTGATTATAGTGGGTTGGAACACTTGGTGTCAAAGCCATTCCCCACTTACGTCGTTCCCCTCACACCGTCCAAAGAATGGCTTTAAGAGTTGTTCAACTCCTCGGGAGGGAAGGCCTGCTAAAGGTTTTAATGCAATAAACACTGAAAGCATGAGAGTGGTATGGCTTTTTGATCACCCAGTTAAGGGGAGAGCATATTCCTTCCACTTTCGAATCAAAGCACACAAGTGTTCTTATTAACCTTTTATTGCAATGATTTGGTAAAATCTATATGGAGATATTGCTCCATAAAAACATAGTGTTCATTTTATCCCATCAAATCAATGATTATCTGAGCTAGTAAAGGAACCTGGTCAATAAAGCAAAATTTCGATTTTGGTGGTCAACAAAAGAAATCAACAAAAAGGGGAAGAATTTCCCTCTTTTAACTAAAATTTAGACAAATGCGGTTCTTTTACCTTGCAAAAATTGGAAGTTGATCCTTTTAAACACCAAAGGATGGTGAGGTTAGTTTTAAAGACTTTTGCAAAATGAAAGATTGTCTTGTTCTTTTTAATAACCCAAAAAGAAAGTTTTTCTCCTATGAAAGCAAGAAAGATTTTTTTATTGTGGTTCTTTTTAGGTACCTAAATGAGATGTGAGTTCAATTTTAGCTTTTAAACAAGAATTAAAAGACTCCAAACTTTTTAACTAACTTAGCTAAGTTAGTAAAAAAATTCAAACTATTTTAAATCCTAACTTAAAAATAAAAATGGGCTCCCAAACCTGCAAGAAATTGTCAGAAATCTTGCAAAATAACAATTAAATCAGTTAGAAAAACACTGGCTTGGTGGACTTTCACAAGTCTAATTCTGATCTCGATTACAAAGTAAATTTTTCTTCTGTCTATGATGCACTACAGAAAATACTGTATGCGCTACAAAATATACCAGATGCGCTATCAGACAGACTTGAAGCGCTGCACTGTTTTCCGAATGCGCTATACGGTTAGGTTCCCGCGCCGAGACCTACAGGAAATTTTTTTAAAATCCTATGCGCTAAGCAAGGATCTCTACGTGCTAGGATATGAGTCCCACACACCGAATAGTATACTAGATGCGCTAAGTGATGTTCCTCGCGTGCTAATTCTCCTTTCCCGCACACCTGCAAAGATGGTTAGATTCAAAAACCAATTTGAATATTGGGGTTATACCCCACGGTGGGCGCCAGAAATGTATGCGGAAAAAGTGATTCGATGAAGTTCAAAATGTGAAAATATTTCAAGGACTTTCCCACACACCCACGGGACTCTTGGTGCAAGTTATGGAGTCATGAGGAATGACTCAACTTCCCAAGGAGTGTTCCATGGTTCTCTATCTCACAAGGTCCCTCAAGCCAATGCCTTTGCTCTCAGATCATTGAGAAAAGTGACTTAGGAATGACGAATGCAAGAATGAGGGATGCTTTGATTGAATTTAGTATGAATGCATCCTATTTATGCATGATTTTAGTGAATTAACTAAACTAGATGATAAGATGACAAAGTTAGTAAAAATACTATCCTAACATGATATACTAGCTATATGATTTAATCTAATGATGATAGAAATACTCTAAAATGCTTATTAGATTAATTTCTAGTACAAAGAGAGGCTAAAATGCTTGTTAAAATTAAGTATAAGTATGATGCCAAAGACTTGGATTCTGAAATGGAGGAATGAGAGCTCTATTTATAGGGAAAATAGGGCAATGGATGGTCAGGATTGAAGAATCTAATCAAGGGTCGGGATTGAAACCTATCAATCCATGTTTGCAATTTTCACCAATGAAATGGTGACAATTGTCAACATAAGACTGCTTGAGAGGAGAGGTAAGAAGCATTAAATCTTTGAGAAGACATGAAGGTTACCTTAAAAGGTAAAGGTTAAGGTTAGGTTAAGGTTATCCATTGGATAAAGTTTTTACCCAAAGCATAAAATCTTGTGTAAAGGTTAAGGGGATAACCATGGTCAAAGCAATGAATGCTTGATGAGACCCTTGGGTTAGATGAGGGTTAAGTTAGGCAAAAAGTTTCTAACCATGCCACTAAGGGTTAGTTAACCATTAATGGTTTGAAGACTTTGGGGACAAATTTGTAAGAGTCCTTCCAAATTTGGGGGTTTTCAACAAGTTAGCTTGTTGAAGGCATAAAGGCTTTAATGCCTTTGGAAGACTTTACTCCAAATTTGAGAAGTGACCTCCTAAAATTTAGGGAAAGGGGATAATTGATGAGTTTAGGTTAATTGATTAGGATTAGAGGTATTCTAGAAGAATTTAGGAAGAGGGTTAGGAGGCAAGTGGGAGATGTAGGAAAATGCAAGTGGATGAGGGATAATGGGATTTAATTAAAATACATTGCTTTATTTCAATTTGGTTGCAAGTTGGGGATTTAAATAAATTAGATTTATTTAATTTGGGTGAACTATTTAATTAAATGTAAATTTAATTAAAAAGTAGAGAGAAGGGATTTAATTAAATACAATGATTTATTCAATTAAATGATATAAAGGGCTTAAGTGAATTTAAATAAATAAATTGAATAATTTATTTAATTAAATAGAAGAATGTGGGTGATTTAATTAAACTAAATTTAACTAAATAGAGGAATGAGAATAAAATGAACATTAAATATTCATTTAGGAATATGGTCATTTTTATACGTCTACAATAGGAATAAACTATATTCTATCAAGATGAAAATACTGATCAACTAGATCATTACAAGATCTTCAATGATTGCTCGTTGCCATCCAAACAATGTAGATGCACCTATTTATATAGGCAAGGCAATATGGATATGTGAGCACACAAACATGACATGTGGCTCAATAAGAAACAAGGGTAGGTAGGAAATAGGTGCGGGTAGGTAGGAGAAACAATATAATATTCCACATGAGGTGGAATGTAACAAGATAAGATCAACACCATAAAAGGTGGAAATTCTCCTACACACACTATCCCAATGTGGCACAAACACCCAAGTGTCTTATACCCAAACTACTATTAAATGCATGTACCTAAGTAAACTTAAGTAAAGTGTAATAATATCCGTGATGAATAATTATTTACACCAACACCCCCCCTTAAGTGCAACTTAGGGGAATGCACTAAAGTCTACAATGTAACTAAGCAATACAAGATGGGTCTCAGCTACGAGGCCATGTTAGGTACCCATGTACAAATGCAAATGCAATCTCCCATAAACGGAAAAAGAGAGAAAAACCCAATGGGAAAAAAAGCCCTCCCCCAAAAGAGAGATTATGAAAACAAACAATTCTCTCAATGAGGAATGAGAAGAACAAAATATGTCCCCCCCATAAGAGAGAAGAAGAGACCATGAAGCCCTCCCTCAACGTCGAATCTCCTGCAAGGATGGTCCAATGATGTTGACCAAAATACCTCCCCATAAGGAAGAAAGAGAGCCTATGATGCACCAATAATTTCAAAGTGTGACAAAACTAGGTACCAATGTCGATGATGATGAATCACTCGTTGCAACAAAAAGAAGGTCAGGCATGGAGACAACCTTCTTTGAGCATCATCTGGATACTCGTAAATGGCAAAAATACTGGTACAATCTAAGTATCATGGGAGCCATGCACAAATGTGTACAATCTAAGTCTTAACTGGAGCCATGCACCAAGTCTCACAACATATTCCTAATCTATGTGTACAAGAGAATTACATCAAATAGTCAACAATAAAAAGATACAAAGAGGTGTGGCACTTTATGATAGTGCGAGTACAACATTTCTCAAGCAAGAGCATACATCATGATAAAATATTCAAATGTGGAAACATGAAAATGATGCCACCAACAAAGAAGCCCTGTAGAATACTGCAGATGAAGATGCCTCCGAATGGAATTTCACCAAGAGATATAAATGAACAACTGAGCCCCCATAAAAAGATCATGTTGGCACTTTCAAAGTGGATTTATAATTTCAATGATTACAACTTCTCAAAATGAGATATAAGAGACTTCAACAAATACTGCTAGTGATCTAAACTGAGATCCAAGAAAAATACAAGTACCAAATAGGCCAACAATGACCAAATAATGAAAGTACAATTTCTACTCAAAATCAATACAAACTAATGGTTGATTATGAAAGTAGATGAAAAATTATACACTTTAAAAAAAAAGGCACCTGAAAAGGAGTCCATATGAGCCCAAACGAAATCTCCAAAGTTGTAAAAATCGGGATTTCATGATTTTTGAAAAACCTGTATCCAAAAAATAGAAAACTTCTACACCACTGTACATATCACAAAATTCTACCCCAAAACAACAAAAAAATTGCTCAAAAAAAGGAGTCTGGATGAGTGAGATATCACTATTTGAAAATTGTTTGCAAAATTATAATTTCTAGAAAAAATTTGCCGCAGCTTCAAACTTCAAATGTCTCTAGATTTGGCCTCTGAAGTCCGATTTGGATGAAACATAAGGCAAAACTGACTTTCTTGGACCTCAATCCAATGGTGACCTTAGATTTGACCCATCAAGCTTCAATAAAAACCTGCAATAGAAAGCTCCAAAATATACAACCTCAAATAGCATCAAATTTCTCTTAATTGAGAAACCAACGACACTCTAATGGCTCTGATACCATGTGAGATTTTTCCAAGATCTAGAGGCAATGGAAAGCACAAATAAGAGAGACAAAATAGATGATAGGAATAAATTGTATTCTATCAAAATGAAAATACTAATCAACTGGATCATTACAAGATGTTCAATGATTGCCCGTTGTCTGTCCAAACAATGTAGATGAGCCTATTTATATAGGCAACACAATATGAATATGTGAGCACACAAACATGATATGTGGCTCAATAAGAAACAATGGTAGGTAGGAAATAGGTGTGGGTAGGTAGAAGAAACAATATAATAATCCACATGAGGTGGAATGTAACAAGATAAGATCAAGACCATAAAAGGTGGAAATTCTCCTACACATACTATCCCAATGTGGCACAAACACCCAAGTGTCTCATACCCAAACTACTATTAAATGCATGTACCTAAGTAAAGTGTAATAATATCCATGATGAATAATTATTTACACCAACACTAATTAATAAAATGTTTTGCATCAATAAAAAATTATTACTATTATTTTTTTTTTGAAAATAAAAATTATTTTTAATAAGGTTAAAATATATATTTTTAAAGTTGTAAATTATATTTTAAAATTTGACATATTGTATAAATTATTTATATTGGTTTTAAAAGTTTGGTGTTATAATAATAGATTTGGGGAATGATAGTTTAAGGTTTTTTTTTGGTTTTTTTTTTAATTTCTTTATATTTTAAAAAATAAATGTCTATTTTAAATATATTTTTTTAATTTTTTATTTATAATATTCTAAATAAAGTGATTTTTTCTATATAAACAAGTGGTGAGTACTTGCCATCATAGTATTATAGTAAAAATATTTGTTCTAATTTTTATTTTATTGTAATTTTGAATCATTGTTATTTTAAAATTATATTAGAATGATAATATTTATGCAATATTAACTACAACTCTTATTTTAATAAATTAATATAAACTAGCAATTGCACTTTGGGGTGCAATGGGTATGCCAAAGAGGCATGGAAGGTCAACTAGGGAAAATATGTTCTATTTTTTAGATAAATTCGTGTAGTGCATGAGGTCAATTTGTGGTCATGATGTTGTTTGTACAACAAAAGACTTAATTGAGAGGTGATAGCTTAAAATCAACTATGCATCCACTTACAATGATTCAATCATAACTGAAATGAAACCTTTTAATTGAGAAGATAATCAAGTTTTATTAGCAACAGGCTCATATTATCTTTGCAATAGGGTGAACATAGGAGTGAGGTTGAGATAGGGCTAGAAAGAGGGATATATAGAGGGGTACGAGTGAGATAGATATTGGTAAAGATATAGATATGGAGATAGAGAAGAAGATGAAGATATAGATGTTCTCGAAGATAAAGATGGAGAATGGGGAGACGAATATATAGATATGGAAGAGAAAAATAAATAGTTGGAGAAAGATGAAGATATAGAAAGATAAAGATAGAGATAGGAAGTGATATAGAGAGAGGGGGGAAGATGTAGTGGTAGAGAGAGATATAGAGATAGAGGGATAGATGAAAGAAGAGATAGATATAGAGAGGAAAAAAGATACGGATATAGAGGTCCAAAAACAGGGAGAATAAGAGAGAGATGGATGGATAGAAAGAGGCATATCTAGAGATTAGGGGGAGAGATGAAGATAGAGGTACAGATGAAGATAGAGAAAAAGAGGAGGGAAAAAAAGATAGAGCAAGGGAGAGGGGGAGATAAAGATAGAAAGAGAGGAGATAGAGAGGGAGAGACAAAGAGGAAGAGATGGAGAGAGATATAAAGGAAGAGGGAGAGATGATATATATATATATATATATATATATATATATATATATATATATATATATATATATATATATATATATATATATATATATATATATATATATATATATATATATGGTGAGATAGAACTTGAGAGTTAGATATATATAGAGAGGGAAAGAGGGATAGAGATAAATAAATGGAAAACTAGAGTTGGAGGGATGGTGAGAGAAATACAAAACATAGATATGTATTGGAAGAGAAAGAGAGAGATATAGAGATATACAAGAATAAAAAGGGAGAGAAGTATAGATAAAGAGATAAATAGGGGGATATGAAGGGAATGAGGGAGGGGGAGATGGGGAGAAATAGAGAGGAGGGTAAGATAAAGAGGGATCGACCAAAGAGAGAGTATGGGAAATTGATATAGATAGAGGAAAATATAGATAGATAGATAGGGATAGAGAGAGACAGAGAGATGGAGATATATGCATAGAAAGAGAGATATAGACAAGCCAAAAAGAGATGGAGAGAAATATAGAAAAATACATATTGTGCAAGAGATATGGAGCAAATGAGAGAGCGGGGGGGGGGGCAAGAGTGAGAGATAGGAGTTGACAAAGATAAGTAATAGAGAAAGAAAAGTTTAGACTTTAGAGAGAGGGAGAGAGGTAAAAAGGGAGAAAGATAGAGATAGAGAGATAGAGAGGGAGAGGGAGAAACATGGAGTGTGTGTATATACATTGGAGAGAAGAAGTAGAGAAATATAAAAAGAGGGAGTGATCGGGAGATAGGGAGAGATAAGATAGAAAGAGGGAAATAAGCGATATATAAGGATATAGAGAGATAGATATAGGGATGGAAATGATCTAGAGAGTAAATATAACTTGTAAAATATAGAAGGGGTGAGCAAGAGGGAGAGATGGAAGGCGAGAAAAAGGGGGAGAGGAAGAAATAGAGATAGAAAGATGGTGAGAATTAGAGAGGGGGGGATAGAGAGATAGAAAGATAAAGATATAGGAAGAGATATATGGAGAGGTAGAGAGGGATATGGAGAAAGTGAGAGAGATGAAGGAAGAGGAGTGTATAATATTTAGAGATAGTGAGATAGAATAGCGATAGGGAGGGAGTATGACAGAATGTGTGTGAGTAAAAGATATATAGAGATAGATATAAAGAGGAAGAAAGATATACAAAAAAAATAGAGAGGGGGAGAGAGGGAGAGAGATGATATAGAAGTAGAGAGATAAAAATATTGAGTAAGGAGAGAGAGAGATTGATAGAGAAAGGGAGAGATAGAGAGCTAGATAGAGTGGGAAGGATAAAAGGGGAAGAGAGAGAGATATATAGGGAGAGGTAAGGAGATATAGATAAAGGAGAGAGATAGAGATGGAGATAATAATCAAATGGCATGCTACTATCAACATAACTCCCCAAGGACATATTGTTGGAATCATGGATCACTAAGAGGGGGGGTGAATCAGTGATCTACCGGTTTCAAGATTTTCAAACTTAACTTTTAACCACTGGAAGCATATAGTTAAAACTCAAATGCAAAAATAAATAACAAACAACCACAAGGTCATAACACCGATATTTTTACGTGGAAACCCAAATGGGAAAAACCATGGTGGGATTTGAATCCACAATATTATTCCACTATGGCCAGTAGCATAACAATATTACAAATGGGAATGCACAAGCATTTAGGCACACTAGCTAGAGCTCACTGCTCAAATGTAACTGCCCAGAGGGCTGCAACCCTCAGGGAAGTCTCACTGACTTACACAGATAATTACAATGTATGAAATCTAAAATAACATCTACTATGCTTAGATGAGTTCTGATTAAGCATAAAATAACAGACCGGATCACCTTCTCTGTTCTACTATGTACTATGTCTACCCTATACACTATCACAGTCAGCTACCGGATCAAGAATGTGCATGTGAAACTATGCCAAAATGGATTCTTGATCACCTCTCGCTCACCTACAATCACATCATGCATCCAAAAAGGTCACCCACACTAAATTTATATATTGGTAACCACAAGATAGGTTATACATCATGTCGGCTTGAAAGTGTAACGTGTAGATACATGTCAGCTTACCAGATCTAAAAAGATAAATGCGGATCACCAAAATGATGTGTCTAAGTCGGCTCAATCAATAAGAACAGGATTCAATGCATTGCAATCACCGAAAAGCTTATGAACCCAAAAATGCCCTGTTCTTCCTGAAATACTGGTTCACACGCTATCGGTTAACACCTACTTTCGGATAAGAAAAATTACGACCACTAGAATTAATATCCATTAAGAGTTGCCATCAATGACAACCCTAAACCAAAAATCAGTCATAAAAAATCACTGGATGAGTGTCAATTGCCAACACGTGATATCCTTAAATTATTGGCATGACATGAGTAATCAAAAGTTAGTTACTCTTTCTTTCTCTTTCACTCCAAAAATTTAATTTAGGTGTTAATTTGAAATTTATAATTCTATTAAAAAACACAAATAATTAGATTACAATTTTAACTTAATAAAAAGTCAACCCTTAAAAGAAGAAGTGAAATAATTAGAATAAATAAATAAATAATAGAATATCTAATAAAAGAAGATAGTATTAAAATAAAATAGTAAGAAAAGAAAGATTTTAAGTCAAAATATAATTATTCTATCATTATTAAAATTTCAATAAGGCAAATAATTATAGATTGAATTATAATTATTATTATAAAAAGACATAAATAATTAAAATAACTTAAAATGAATGAAAAATTAACTCCTAATAAATGATATTAAAATTTATATATTTATTTTTTTATTATAAAAGATATCTTTTTTAAAATTAATAAAATTTAAGCAATTAATAGCAGTAGCAGAGAAATGGCGGAGCAAAGCGGGTTTTCTGGCTTCCAGAAGCATGAGAGTTTCTATTACAAAGGCGAAACAGAGCGACGATGGCCGTTTCGGAAGAATCGCAGTCACGATTGGAAAGATAGCAATCGACAACCACCGTGACAAGGCTCTTGGTCATGGAAGGTTCTGGGGAACACAAAGTTGTTGAACAGAGGGAGAGAAGACATACCCAAATCACCATGGAAGCAAAAGGTAGGTTTCTTTCGAGGATATCGTGATTTCGGATCCGGCCCCAAAGTGGATTTCAGGACGGTGCAGGAGAAGTTTTGGCGGCCGAAACTATCCTGAGAGGCAACAAAGGTCCTAGAGGTAAACCCCTAATGTTGAAATAAGTAGAGTAACGACGGTAGAGCTTTCAACTGATGCATGGAAGGATTCACTCAGTTTTTTGTCGAACAAAGCCCTTATTGTCAAATGGGGAGGACTATGGCCGACTTTTTCCAAATTTAGGAACTGGTGTGACAAAATTGGGGGGAAGGCATGGACCTCAAAATATTGGGTAATGGATATTATTTAGTAGTATGCCCGATAGCCCAGGATAGAGACTGGATTACAGAAAATAGGCCCTTCTTTTTTGAAGGGAAGGGTTTAAACATCTCAGTATGGACACCAAATTTTAACCCGTGTGAAGCCCTAGTTGAAAAAACCCTCATCTGGATCAAACTCCCGGGCCTTCCTCAAGAGTATAAGGATGCAGAGACACTGAAATAGATAGGTAACCACTTGAGGGAATTTGTAATGTCTAAAGAGATTTTCGACCCATCTGACTTCAGCCTAGTCTCTAGACTATGCATCAACTCGCAGACAGTTCACAATCTTCATGATACTCCAGAGATTAAAACAGGGATGGGGATTTGGAAACAAAAAGTGTTGCTCAAGGAAGACATGGAATCATGTGCCAAATGCACCAATAAAATTCATCCACCGGGCTTCTGTCAAAAAGAAAATAAAGGAAAAGAAATAATGCAACAATATCGTGAGAAGGAGATTATCAGATTGTTAGAAGGTTATCATGGAGAATGCCAGTGGAATGAAAAAGATTGGGAGATTCAATCACTTGCAAAATGCAGTGGAAAATTTGCAGAGATAACTCAGACGGACAAAGTTGACTCATAGAAGAAAGTCATTGATGAGTCTTTTGTGGCAGAGGCTCACTCTTTCGATCTCAATAATAGGGAAACCGGGCCAAGGAAAACAAGTGCAGATCATTTTCTAAGTGCAATAGGGGATGCAGATGTCATTTTAGAGAAGGGAGCTACGGTAGGTGGCAGGTCGGGGGAGGACTCAAGAGTGGATGATAGCAAGTCTTCACCTATGGAAGATAGGGCTCACTCTAAGGTTGACAAAATCACAGCCTCTCAGATCTGTAAGGTAAACGAACAGGAAAATCAGCAAGGGGAAAGGATGATAACACCCCCTCCAAACATAATGAAACATTTGGAGGACAACATCGTCTGAATCAATCGGGAGACTGATATAGACACGGATCAAGTGCACTCTCCGTGCATCTTAGAAAAGATGGGAAGATACACAGACCCCCCAGGGGAGGACCCAATCTATAAGGACATCCAAATTTCTCCAATCAGAAACCTAGACAGTTCCTTTGAGGGTTTAGAAGACTGTGGAGGGAATTTATCAGGGTCAGATTATGATTTTGAGACATCAGGATCCCAGGATGAAGATGATGATTTGGGTATTTTGGCAGTAGCAGGAGTGCAAGAAAGGTGATCATTGGAGATGACTTTATCTCTCCAATCCAAAGCCAATGTGGGAGAGAAAAAGAAAAGAGGTGCAATATCAAATAAGTTTAACCTAGAATTGGCGGGCAACGCAGCAGGCCAAAGCAAATTAAGATCGGGAAGAGGCTATGCCTATTCCCGAGGGAAATGAGGACCCTTTCGTGGAATGTCAGGGGCTGCAATGCCCCTGACAAGATACACTTGATCAAGCGATGCATTGATCAAGTGCGACCGGACATTTTTCTTTTATAGGAAACAAAGATCAAAGATGAAGATGTTAGTGTTTTTTCTAGGAAATTTCAAACCTAGAAATATAGTTTGGTGGGAGCTCAAGGCGCATCTGGAGGCCTTGCAACTCTTTGGAAGGATTCAGTAGTGGAGGTGGTTGTTATTAGGGCCACTCGGTGGTGGCAATGGCTGAAGATAAAATCGTTGCAACTTCAGACAAGTTTTTTCCTTATAAACATATATGGGCCTAATAACACAAATATGAAAATGCAAGTCTGGAGTGAGCTATCAGAAATATTGAGGAATGACAGGGAGAACTTATTTATCCTGGGAGGAGATTTTAATGCTCTGCTTTGGCCTTAAGACAAAATGGGGGGTGCGGGTTGGACCAGGCAGAGCCAAAGAGATTTCAGCTCCTTTGTCATAAGCTCAAGACTGATAGAAATTCCCTTCAAAACGGGGGAGTTGACATGGACCAACAGGAGGAGTGGCTTCCTTAATATAGCTGAAAGATTGGACAGGTTTTTTATAGCTGGAGATTGGACGGAGAGCCATTGGGCCAATGAAGCTGAGATTTTACTTATCACGGGATCAGACCATTATCCCATATGCCTGAGAATTCAAGATGACAATGCTCCAGAGAGATGTCCTTTCAAATTCGAGGCAATGTGGCTTTGGGATATTAGCATTAGAAACCTTGTTGAACAATGGTGGAAGCATAAGCCGGATAATCCAGGTAATAAAGCTTTCATTCTTTTAAAAAAACTTCAGTTTTTAAAAGAACAATTTAAGAGGTGGAACAGAGAATCTTTTAGGAATATCCTTAAAGAGAAGGTAGATTTAGAAGAGGGCTTAAAAACACTACATGAACAAATCATCAGTCAAGGGATGGATGAAGATCTTTAAAAAAAAGAGAAAATACTAAGCACAAGATATTCAGAGGTTTTAGCTAGAGAGGAGACTTATTGGAGACAAAAGTGTAGAGAAACTTGGTTAAAGAATGGAGACAAAAACACAAAAAATTTCCACACCTCAGTCAAAGTTAAAAGAGCTCACAACAAGATCTTCTCAATTAAAAACAAATAAGGAGTGACAATTTTAGACCTCAAACAGATAAACCAGGAAGAAATTGACCATTTCTTAGAAATTTTCAATAGAATGGATAATTAGGACGGATCCACACCTCACATTCTGGAGGTCATTCCCTCATGTGTCATGGAAGAACACAATAGAAGGTTAATGGAGTAGGTTTCAATGGAGAAGGTAAAGCATGCAGTCTTTCACTTAGGAACAAACAAATCTACAGGGTCGGATGGCTTCTTGGCACTCTTTTTTCAAAATTTTTGGGACATTCTGGCGGAAGACATCCTTGGGGTTGTAGAGGAATCCAAGAAGGGAAGTTTTATTTTAAAATATTTCAACAACACTTTCATAGCTTTGATCCCAAAGAAGGCTGAAGTAAACTCTTTTGATGACTTTCGCCCGATATCTCTTTGCAACTCCATATATAAAATCATTTCTAAAGTCATGGCAAACAGACTAAAACTAGTTTTAGACCTAGTCATATCAAGCGAGCAAAGTGGTTTTGCTCCAGGCAGGTTTATCTTTGAAGGTATCATCCTCGCCCATGAAGTTGTTCACTCCATTCGGACATCAAGGACTGAAAAGATGATGATAAAGGTTGATATTAGGAAAGCATATGATGAGGTAAACAAGGAATTTCTTATGAAAGTCCTTCAATGTTTTGGTTTCAGCAAGGCTTGGATAGCTTGGGTCAGAAGTTGTATTTGCTCCCCAAGTTTTTTAGTCATCATAAACGGAAGTCCTCAAGGTTTCTTTGAATCTAAAAAAGGCATAAGGCAAGGTGATCCTCTCTCACCGTTCTTGTTCATCATCATGGCAGAAGTGCTTGGGCATTTTATCTCCAAGAAATGGGAAGAAGGTGTTTGGAAGGGTGTTCAAATTGCAGCAGGAGTGAATCTAATAACACATTTACAATTTGTAGATGACACTTTTCTCGCAGGAGATGCTTCCGCAAGGGAAGCAAGGGTAATGAAAGATACCCTGGATTTTTATGAAAAAGCCTTAGGGCAAAAAGTAAATTGGCACAAGTCGAAAATATTTTTCTTCAATACTAAACAATGCAAGTAGAGGGAAATATGCCAAATTTTGGGAATGAAAGTGGGTTCCCTACCAGACAAATACTTAGGAATTCCTTTCTTTGGAGGAGCAAACAAATCGGATTTGTGGAAGAAGCTAATTGACAACTCTATAAATAAAATGGAGGGGTGGAAAAGCATATGGCTTGCATCAGCTAGCAGAATTTTAGAGTTGAAAACAGTTGTGTCAGTCATCCCTATTTACTAAATGATGTGCCTAAAAATCCCAAAAAAGGTCATCAATTCAATACAACAGAAGATGAGAAACTTTTTTTGGAATGGGGCAAATGATCAGGAAAAAATCTCACTTTTGGCATGGGATAAAATTTACAAGGCTAAGATTAGGGGGGGCTGGTTTGAGGGACTGGCATAAAATGAACAGTGCTCTAGGGGCTAAATTGGTGGGGAATATTTATTCTAATCCAAATTAGATGTGGGTAAAAGCACTAAGAGCAAAATACTTAGATTCTGCAGAGGATCACAAAATCTTCACAATCCGCAACCCTCCTAAAGGGTCACCGATCTGGAACTTCATATTGGAGCGTCGCAGGGTGGTTACGGACCATCTAACATGGTAGATTGGAGAAGGGACAAAAGCCAAGTTCTGGGAGGATTCTTGGGCAGACCTCCCCGCAATAAGAGAGTTGGGGGACTTCTCAGTGGCAAAGGATCTTTTGGTGCATTTATGGGGAGACAAGGTAAAGGATTACATGCATTGTAGAGAGGGAGATATAGGTAAGGAACGACTATGGAAGGATCTTTCGACAACAGGTCTATCAGTTCAGGTGCAACAGAGACTTTGGAATGTTCTGGAACAGAGGAAGATCTTCCTCACAGGCAAAGAGGATAAAGTAATTTGGTGTGGTGCAAGGGATGGTAAATATTCAGTGAAATTGGGCTACCAACTTTTTGAAGGTAGGGACGAGACCAAATCAAAAACATGTGCCCTCTTCTAGAGAAAATAATGTCTCTTGAAAGCTAGTGCCTTCACAGGCGAGTTGTTAAAGGCAGAATACTAACAGGGGAAAGAAGAAAAGGCTCGACTTTGTGGGCCCATCTAAGAGTGTGATGTGCAATCAGTTGGAGGAGTCTGTTGATCATTTGCTTTTAAACTATGAAGTTGCACAGAGATGTTGGTCTAAACTCCAAAGGAGTTTAAATTGGCAGGGTCCGTTACAATGCTCCCTAAAAGAGGTTTTTAAAAGTTGGCCAAGGCAGCCTAGGAGGTCGACCCTCTCATGTGTTTGGAAAGTCAGCTCATCTATAGTAATATGAGAGATATGGAAAGAACGTAATAGAATAATTTTTCAGGATAAGATTGAGGATGAGAGGTGGTTATTCTCAAGAATTAACAGGGTTATTGAAGAGGTGGTAGGCTCAGCGGCATCCCAAACTTTCTCACTATCCACCCCCTTCACTTCAATGGATGGGAATATATAGATAGCTTGGCCAGGAATCAAAATAAGACATGGATCTATGAAAAATAGTAAGGGAAAGAGTAATAAAACATTGGAATCCCAATGGAAACTGCCAGGGAAGGGTTGGTTTAAAGTTAATTTTGATGGGGCCGCGCAACAATCTGGAAGACTAGAAGGGGCAAGATTTGCAATGTGGGATGACAATGGAGAGCTAATCAAATATGGAGCCAAAAGACTTCAGAAAAGCACCAATAATGAGGCTGAAGTGCAAGTTGCCCTTCTTGGGATAGGATTAGCAAGAAAAGAGGGGGTTTGAAATCTCCATCTAGAAGGGGATTCTTTAATTATAATTCAAGCTATTATGAATGGAGAGATAAATGCATGGCATCTTCAAGGCTTCATAGCAGTAATCTTAGAAGAGTTAAAAAAAATTAAAATTTTTAAAGTCAATCATATTCGAAGGGAAGGTAATCAGACTGCAGACAGATTGTCCAAATGGGCTCTGTCGTTCGAATCAGAAGGCGAAATAAAATTGGAAGACATCCAAGGGATATTATCTCTGGGCGATGTGACATGGAAATGGTTGGATGTTTGGAGTGGGACGAGTGAGGTTAGGTGGATGATGTCACCTTTTAGCGTGGCTCCCTATGTGGAAACAAATATTTGAAAGCCTGCACGGGTGAAGAAATGATGATTCTTTCAAAAGAACAATAATAAAGGTTGGAAATGGCATTTTATCTAGGATGAATATATATCATGATATCTGTCCCATTGGAAAGCATGAAAAACCATCATTAAGATGAATGATCAAGTGGAGATTGAATGTGGTTGTAAGGAAACTCTGAGGTGGCAAATGTGTGGCGGCATGATTATCGGGATGGCTTGTAATACACACAACCAAGGCTTGTGCAAGGTCTATAAAACCAAGGGTAGTAGTGCAAATCAATGTGTGTGGCAAAGATAGCAGAATATTTTGAGGAAAACAAGAGGAGTTCTTTGAGAGGGAAGGAAGTGCAGGGTTTGTTTTCATGGAGGTGAATTTTACAATCACAACCAAGAAGTAGCAGAAAGGTTTCAAGGGAGCCGTGAGTAGAGACAGGATGTCAGGGCTGCTTAGATTCAAGGAGGATGAAATGATCAACATGGTTTTGGAGGTGGTGGGACCTTTCTTCATGGAGAATGTGTCACGATGGAAGGTCAATCTGGACATCATTTCAATGGTAATATCTTGGGGCTTGGAGATAGGTGAAAACATAGACACGGTAAAGTGGGCAGTTACCTCAATCTTTGAAGAAGCTATGCTTGAAGGGCTAGACTCCATTTTGGAATGGGCAGTGCCAGTGGTCGGTTTCGACTACTCTAAGGGGCTTTGTAGAAGCCAAGGATGTGAACGAGTTTGGCCTTGTTTCATTTGTCCATTGGATAGGGAAAGTCGACAAGGAAACATATGTCTTGGAAAGGGCAGGAGCTTGGGAGAAGCTAAAGCGGCTGATTCTGAAGCACAAGCAGGAAGAAAATGAATTGACAAGAGCATGGCAGAAGGCTCATCCCAAAGGCAAACGCACAGGGGTGAGGAAGTGAAGGTTTTTCCCAGACCAAGCTACAGAAGGTGTAGAAACAGCTCAGGATTAGAATGGGGGGTTGGTGTAGGCGCATGTGTCAATCATGGCTGGTGTGAATAGATAGTAGCATCCAGTCTTCTTAAATATTAATAGGTGGCTAATGGCTTTTATTTTTTGTCTATGTAAGCTCGAAAGGGGTGTGAATGGTCTGTCATTTTCAGCTGTCATGTGAATGTATAACACCCTATGGAAATTGAGGAAGTTGGATAATAGGGTGGTTTTCGTTGTTTAAATGTTTTTTGGATGCCAATGCCAAGGAGATTTTGACAATTGTATGTATTAAAATTCTATGATCGGGCATATATGAAGTCTGAAAGCCTGAATTTTGATGATGTAATAACTATATTCTATAATGCAATAAAAACAATTATTACCGACCAAAAAAATAAATTAAGCGATTAATTCTATAATCTTCATTCTTCCCCCCAATTTTAAACCATTGATTTTAATAAGTACGTGGTGTAGCATCATAAAATTGCAACCTTGCAATTTTCAACCACATTTGCATCTTCACATTGGTGAATCAAATCACTAAGATTGACTGGAGACTCGAGACTTGCTCACACTACCCGAAGCTTGCATTTCCTCGCACCTTGCACTCTCCTATACTACTTCCTATCTTGAATTAGGGTAGGACAGGGGCGTGGCGCCCCTCTCCCCCCTAGGACAGGGGTGTGGTGCCTCTATTCTTTCCCTATTTTGGGCCCCCTCTGCATTTATCCTTCATTGGGCTTTGCATTTGGAAAGCAGGAAAATTTTCCCTATGTTGACCTATGACGAAAAATCAATCAATTAACCCTAATTGACAAATATATGTTGCATTCACCCTCCCGTTTGTAGAACAACAAGTCTTCATAAGTGAGAATTCAATTGATCAAGCATTCGAGCATTCAAGCATTCCTTTCAAGCATTGAGCATTCTCAAGTCTCCTTTCAAGGCTAGGTGTTGCATTCAAGATAAGGATTCAACCATTTAAGAGGAGATCTCTCTTGACATTCAATTCTACATATCTTTCAAGCAATTCTATCTACATTTCAATTGCATCCTCCCTTGAGGTGAATTCTATTTTAGTCTTTCATTTACATTTACTTGCAAGTGCTACTTTTCATCATTTGGTTAATTCAAAAACTGGGGTTTGACCTAAAGGCAAACCCCTAATCCCAACCCCTTTTCCTCTATTTCTGTGTGTAGGTTGTAAGTGTGTAGTTGTATTTGCATATTTGGACTTCATTTTCAGAGGTGGAAAAACCCTTTTCGACGCGCGGATTTTTTGGAGGACCGTGTGCACTTTCAACATGGTCCCGACAACTTTCGCTCAAATTTACAAGGGAGCTTTGTCTCGACATTTTATTGCCAATTCCAGGTGCACAGCTTCATCCCACATTCCTATCTCAAGTTATACTCATTTTTTTGTCTCTTCTACACTTAGTCTTAAATCGCATAATTCAACCTTTTACATTCTAAAAGAGGGGTTACTTTTACTTTCCAAATCCATTGTCAATTCACTTAGCATTCAATCTCTTCCTATTGAGATTGGATCTAGTGAATTCTCCCCCCTGTTTTAAATGTAATGTGCATGAAAAGGTTAAGGAGAATCTTTTGTGAAACTTTCACTCCTTTTCTTGAGGAGAAAAAAGCTTCCTCTTGATTTCTTCATCACCCTCTTTCACCACCATTACAGGTGGTTCACTTCATATAGGGAATGTTTCAACATAATAATTATAATATAATACAAATTTTGTAGTGAAAATATATATTTTTCTTAAGAGCATAGTCCTAATTTAATTTTAAAAAATTATATAATTATACTTATAATTATAATAATTAAATAAATTTCAAATATAATTACTAATTTGTAGTATAATATTATATTATTTTTTGTCTCTATGTAATATTAATTATAATTAGTTTTAATAAAATAACTATTAATAATTATAAAAGTGAAAGTAGACATTTTATAAATAACTTAATGAGAAATATTTAAATTTATGACTAAAAGTTATTAAATTATTTTGTATATATTAAAATGATTAAAAAAGTATTAAAAAAAAGAACGATTTCAAAAAATATAAAAAATATAATTATAAAGAATACATATAATAATTAGGTTAATTTTTTTAATAGAAATATTTGTATTTAATTTTTCATTTAAACCAAATGAAATCCTTATAGTTGATTTTAAAATCTATATTTTGAGATAAAAATAATTAAATTTATAAGTTTATTTAGAAAAATATTTTTATTTTTTGATCAGTAATATTATTATTTTTATTAAGAAGTAAATTGTAGTACATAATAAGTCATCATTCATCCACACCACCATCTGAAAACTAAACCACCGTACCAAAACCATATTGTTCATCTAACAGAAACATAAAAACAACCCTTCCCCCAACCCCACTATAGAAAAAAGCTCCATTGCAACGTGTCGCATTGGCATAAACTGTTTAACAGAGAAAAACACTAAATTGATCATCCAAAATCTTCAACCATCTGCAACATTGTGTGAGTTCGAAGCATCCATCTACCCGAAAGAGCCACCCACCACATCGCCCTGCTCAACCTGTATTTCCAACTCCGTAGAGAGTCGTCTGGTGATCAGCCTCCTTCTTCGCGCCTCGTCCACTAGCCTAGCCTCCACGCCCGCTTGTCTGATAATTTCTTTGAGCTCCATAATCTAAACATATACCACCAGGCCCTCCCATCCTCACCTAGCGTCATCTCCGAATCGAGTTTTGACCTCCTCGCAACATTGTAGAAATGAAATTCGAGTGTCTAGCCCGAAGCTCAACATTGTTCTCTGGAATGCCTTCAGATAGATTAAATCCCCAACCCGGAACAACCCACTCCAACAAAGACTCCAAGTTTAGCAAGTAAGCATGCAAAACAATCATCCTCATCACATTCCTAACCTCCTCGCACGCATGTCCCAAGTCTAGTCCCCAAGCTATGATTAGAGAATAAATATCAACTCTCGACCAATATCTATGGCCGATTACCGCCACCTCCTCACCTAAAACCAACTGAACTACTTTCAAGAATAGAGGGTCTCTTTCCAGAAACATATTCTCAAGCTTCTTCACCGAGACGGGACCCCAGAAAGCTGGCATCAACTTTGAAGACTTCAAGGTAAAATTTCCTTTCATTCTGGAGGTCCTCTGAAAACGTCAAACTCTGCGAAAAACCGTCTATCTCTGCAAAGAACCTGTAGCCTTCTCTACCAAACTCACAGAAAAGCCACATTGAATACGCGAAAATACCAATATTTAAAATTAAGGAGGCACGCTCCACAACCGCCACCATTTCAGAAAGCATTCCGCATTAATTGCCCATTAACTCAACCCAAACTTACAACTTTGGGTAAAAAGTTGGCCGCAAGTCGCACATACCGAATTTGCAAGAGTACAATTCTTGGCAAGGTGTCTTAACTCCATCGCATGATGCAATCATGACTATGTCACCACCTCACCTCCCCTTTGGAAAGCTCACACACCACGTTTTACAGACCATCAGAAATGACATTCCCACCTCTTTTAACATAGGAAATACAAAAAATATTGGAAGGAATTTAATTTTTCATAAATAATATGTATGAACTTATTTAGTTTCCAACACGAGGTGTCACCTTTGATCAAGGCATTGATCACTACCTGGGAATCCCCTTCCAAGTGGACTTTTGATGCCTTCATGTTCACTGCCAAGTCAGCCACTAACAACGTCGCTTGTGCCTCCGCCTCATTATTAGTTTCATCCTGTAATCTTCTAGCTCATGTGAAAAGGATCTTCCCCTCGTCATCACAGGCCACACACCCCGCACCTGAAGTGCCCAGATTCCCTTTTGAGGCCCCATGAAAGTTAATCTTCACCCAACCCCTCTCAGGTTTTGATCATGTCATTACATCAGCTTCAAGAGGACTGCTCACAGGGTTAACCATGGGAAACCTATGAACGGGTCGATCTAGAAACATATTTTATTTACAATATTGTAAATGATAAAAAATTAAAAAAAATATATAAAATAGACATTTCAGTTTTTAAAATACAAAGAAATCCAAAAAAGGCCTAAAAAATTATCATCCCTAAAAATTTGCTCCTATATCACCAAATTTTTTAAACCAACATAGTGTAGATAAATAATTTTTACAATATCTTAAATTTAAAAATATAAATCTTAACTTTACAAAAACCAATAGTTTTTCTTAAGAAACAATAATAATCACTTTTGATTGGTGCATACTAATTGAATAAAGTAGCTTCACTGAATGCAATAGTATTGCCTACGACAAGTATTAATAAACAAATTTTAAATTTTATTTTGTTTCTCAAGATATAGGTTATAAAATCAATTAGCTATTTTATAAAAATTTGATTCACAATATTTAAATTAAATCAAATAAAAAATTAAACTATTTCATTACAACACAACAAATATTTCTATTAAAAAAATAATAGATAAAATAATTTTATTTTTAATAATTTAAATAGATAAAATAATTTAATAACCTTTAATCATAAATTTAAATATTTTTTCATTTAGTCATTTAAAAAATATTTATTTTCACTCATAATTTCATATTAATATTATATAAATATAATTAAAATAATATAATCTTAATTTTATTTTTACAATTATAATTATATAGATTTTTTATAAATCATGATTATGTTTTTAGGGAAAATGTATTTTTTACTATAATGTTTATATTATATTATAATTATTAATATTATTGTATGCCCGCGAAGGGGCCTAACTGGGTTAATTCAGTTCCGGAAAGGCCAATTGAGGTAGCTTGGGAAAAACCTAAGGAGGGATGGTGGAAAATCAATTTTGACGAGGTGTCGAAAGGGAATCATGGGCCATCAAGTGCAGGTTTCATTATTCGTGATTAGAGAGGAGATGTGTTAGCTTTGGGAGCAAAGAAATTGGATAATGGTACTAATAATGTTGTTGAAGCCCTAGCAACATTAATGGCTATTAGATTTGGTAGGAATTTGGAGGCATTAAAAATATATTTTGAAGGTGATTCATTAATTATCATTTAGGCAATTATGAAGGGGAGTATTTAAGCTTGGCATCTACAAAATATGATTGCCAAAATAATGGAAGAGTTAACCTTTTTTGAAGATTTTTGTATTTCTCATGTCAGGAGATCGGGGAACATGGAAGCGGATATTCTTTCAAAGTGGGCTTTATCATTTGAAGAGGTTGGCAAATTAAGAATCGAAGATTTTAGACAGTTATTCCTAGAGCAGCTTGATGAATGACTGGAAGAAAATTTTAATTCCATTAATGGTATGTTTTTTATGAGCTTTTTATTGTTGCATTGTTCAAAGAGGCTCTATGAGAAAGGGCGGCGATATGTGGAGGACAATGCATTTATGGCGGGGTGGAGTGACAATTATTACTTGTGTTTACGTTCACACATTTTTTGGATTGACAATCACTTTCGTGTTGAAGAAGCCAATGAGCAGGTGACGAGTCGTGTAAAGAGTAGGTGACGATATTGGAGTTGCAGTTAATCATGGAGGCAAATTTTACGCTAAAGGCACACAAGTAGTTATGTCCTTTTTTTGGAGATGTTATAGGTAGAAGATTGAGTGGAATGTTTCTATTCCAAGATGAACAATTGATCAAATGTGAGAGATAATTTTGGGAATAATTTTTGGCAACCTGAGGCATAGGTACAGAGAAAACGTGGAAGTTTACTCTCTAATCTTGGCATGGGGACTATAAAGTGTGGGAGTCGGTGGAAAAAGTAAAAAAGGTGATGGAAACAATTATGCACGATGATTTTTCTTAATGGCTTGAATGGACAATTATGGGAGTGGGGTTTGAAGTCTGAATGAATTGCATTTGCACACCATGAATGCTTTGAGAGACCTCTTTCCTTAATTCGTTGGTCGGAGGGATGTAGTAGAACACAATGCATGGCTAAAGCTAAGCATGGTTGGGAAGCACCAAAGGTGTTTGTATAGATTAAGGTATTGGATGCCATGATTCAATAGGCTAAGGTAGATGTTGAACCCGTGGAGGGCAGAGTGCTGAGACCGAGGAAGAAGAAGCGGGAGAGTGCGTTGAGGGATGTTGTGGACCCGGAGTGCTCGAATGGTGCATGGAATTACTTTCTTGCTCTGCAAAAATGTTTAAGTCTTTTAATGAACAATTTTATTCCTTTTGGTTAGTCATATTTAGTTTAAATTTCTTAGTTAAGTTTGAACAATGAAAATGAGTTTTTTGATTCCCGAATACTTGTAAATGGTTACTGTTGTGTGAGAAAATTTTGAAATCATCAAGGATGTATAGGGTTTGAACATAGGCTTTTTTTGGGCGATGGGTAGGTTCAAACAAATGTTGTTGTTTTTAGGTTTTTTTTGGATGGCTTTTTTGAGGATTTTTGGAAGTAAAAATCAAACTCTGATGTACTTTCTTTCCGAATAAATAAAAAAATCTTATTACCGAGCAAAAAAATAAAATAATTGAACTGAGAGTTATAGCTAATATTACATAAATATAATTAAAATAGTATAATTTTAAAATAACAATAATTTAAAATTATGATAATTAAGAATTGCAACAAATATTTTTATTACAATACTATGAAGGCAAGCCACTATATGACACTTTTAAATAATTAAGATTAATTTATTAAAATTAAACATATAAGTTCAAATCAATCTAAATTGATTAATTATAATTGTTGAAAGATTAAATGTAGATTGGTTAATTATTGTAGTGTGAAAAATTAAACATTAAGCTAAGAAATTAAATGTAAAGTAGAAACATATTTATATGTTACGAAAATTTAATTATCTTAAGAATGAAAATATTAAGTTTGTTAATGGGTCTTGGTTTGTTGGTGAAGTTAAAAGGTTCTTAATGAACCCACCAAGAAACAAGTCTTGCTAAGTGCAAAGCTCCAACATCTAAAAGTCTACATGATTATGTTCTTTTTTAATTGAAAACCTAATCTTTGGTCACAAATTTGATTTCGTATAATGTGTGATTTTGCTTGTTAATTTGTTGAATTTGTCGCCATCTAATTTTCTCTAAGCACTTACAATATTTAAAATATATTTAAAGGGTTGTTGTCTTAGGGTACATGTTCTCCTTGGTGAAACCCAAAAATTGGTTTTATAGTTGTACAAAAGACCAAGGACAAAAACCTTCAAACATGTAGATGCCTTTTGATGACTATGCAAATTTTGATGCTTTGAGGTGCTCCAATTAAAGTGTCCCTAGAATGATATGCAAATAATTGCTTGGAATAATCCAGGATGACATGATCTGATAACATGATGAAAATGAATGCACTTGAATGCCAATAAATACAAGGACACAACAATAAATTAAGTAAACATGTGTTTTTTTGGCTCTAGAAAGGAAAGGAATGTGTGATCATTAGCAAAACAAAAAAGAATTTGAATTTTAGAAAATCAAAGAACTACTCCTTGGGTGCAACATAAATCTCATTTTTATAGGATTGAAATGAGATAGAAGGCTATTAAAATTAAAGTTGATAATGTATATATAAAGAAGGATGCGATAATAAGGGTTCATTCCATAGTGTGATGGTTAAGTTGTGACATTGTTTATATTGCCCCCAAGGTTCAAAACCCCTTTAAGCTATTGTGATCATACACTTGTGCCTTTGTTAATCTAGTGTGCTTGTGGGTTGTGAATTGTTGTGGCATTCATGCTAGTGGTTTCACATACATTAATGTCTGTTATAGACCTCCTATGGGCTATTGTTCTCGCGGGTCTGGGTTGTTGTTATTGTGTTCATGTTAGGGATGAGGTCCCCTTTTTTGGCCTTACTAGTTCTCTTCTCCATTCAAAAGTGTGTGGTCTAAGCCAAGTTAAGAATCCTTCGCAACTGAGTAACAAAAAAAAAGAAGCATGCAATGATAGACATAATAAATAAGAGATGATTTGCATAGTTGCATATAAGATGTGGATAAATAATATGGGAATGTGAGTAAATGAGGGAGAAATGAGATGGGAGAAAGAGCCCGACATTACACAAGAGTGAGTTATTTGTTGATGTGTAATTGTAGCAAGGCATTCTCTCATAATGAGCACAAAACTAAATAGGAATTGGCATGGTCATACAAATTCTGCTATAACATTTTATCCCCACTTTGAGGTGCATGTGAATCATAAAGTAGTCATGTATCTCAAGGTATGTGGCACTCACACATTTAGACACAAAAGAGTATTTGACTCCATATAAAGTAATGGCTTTGACTATATATCATCATGCATGTCCACCTTCATTGTGTGCACTTCATGGGAACTTACAAAATGGAGAATAAATGTGAAATGAGTATATTTTGTGACAAAGTAAATGTTAATATTATCAATCATGAAAGAGAGAAGAAAGAGAGAGTAGGGTTAGGAAATTTTGCTTGTATGGAAAGTGATAATGCTCTCCCAACTTTAGTATACATGAGATGACAAGGTGTATCTAAGACACCAACATGTTATATGGTAACAAAAGAGATTATCATGGCAATGAGTATCTGTGTGGGTGTTATGAAAGGTGATGTACACCTTGCATAAAATATATTTATTTTTTATAAAATTATGATTAATTTACTTTGTGGTGTGATGGCATATTTTGATTTGCTCAATAATTTCCTAGGGATCTATTTTTATGACATTTAAAAATGCATTTAATGTATACATGTAGGTGGCTTGCATTAGAACATGAAATCTTACAAAATTTAATAAGGGTCATTTTGAGATCTATTTTAATTCTTGGGTATCAACTTTGGGGAATCCTAGTTGGGTGCATTAATTAGAAAACTTGGTAAGTTTCTAGATTAAACCTTATATGTTTATATATAGTGTACACTTAGACTGGTTTGAAAGAAGGAAGCTACTTACACTAGAGGCTAAATTTTGTTGAAATTACTCTAGAGGAAGAGAATTATAGATATTTTTTAGAGCATGATGAGAATTTGTTTTGCGTTGTAAGATTTTTAATTATGAATATAAAGGAGAACATTGTTTTCTATTTTGGGGATTTTCTCTTCAAGGTTTTTCTCACATTAGTCCTACGTTTCATCTATTTCTCCATTGAAATGTGTCGATTATCATGACAAGAACTCTTTTGTATTGTAAATTTTTTTAATTGTGAATAAAAGGAGAATAATGTTTTCTATTTGTGGTTTTTTTCTCTTCAAGGGTTTTCTCACATTAGTCTTATGTTCTATATATGTTTTCATTAAAATGTATTGATTGTTGTACATACTTAGTTTTCACCATGTTCTAATGTCAAACCTAACACCACATCCTAATACTGTGTTGACATTTTCTCATTATCAGACTAATTCCTCTTTTTACTCATCACCACTAATTAATTAAATTATATTTATTATTTAATTAATTAGTCTAACACTCATCCATTTATCCCAAAATAAATAAATAAATAAAATTTAACTTATTTTTTTATAAATAATAAAATATATAGTTATTCACTCATATTCCATCATAAATCCTCCATGATTCTCTTCATTTTCACCCATGCATAACTAATTAAGTCAACATAAATAAGTAAAAATGACTAACCACCCTCACCTATCTTAGTTCCCAATAAAGAGCCATCAGATATCTCTCTTCACTATTCTTAGTGAAGATTCTTTATTCATCTCAATCAAGCTCCACCATTCATTCAAGATAAAATCCTTACCATTCACATCCTCAACCAAGCATCAATAAATTCAACCCAATTATTGATAAAAATCCACGATCTTTAGAGATTGATAGACATATATTGTAGAATTCTTGTAAGCATACTTGATAAAAATACATTTATTACATCTTGACTAAATAAAACTTAACGAGGCTTTTGGGTTGGTAAGATTGGCATGCATTCGCTTTGTTTGAATTCTATTTAGCTAGATTGAGATATGGTTTGATTTAGAATAAAATTTTAATATTAATTTAATCTCTTTGCATGTTGTTCTAAATCTTGCATACATAATTCTATTTTTATATGCAATTATTCTCTTGTTTCTAGAGTAATGTATTTTTTATGTACATTTGGTATTAGAGCTAGCTTGTTAGCTTTGTTTATACATTGAAAGCGGGGTATTTTCAATCGTGTATTAATTTAGGTTTTAGTAAGAGTTTTATGTATCATGTGAATCATTTTTAGGGTTTTGAGAAATGGAAATGCTCTTAAAAATTGGATAGATGCCTATTTTCATGGAATAGGTAATATATTTAGGTTTATGGCTATAGATCCATAAATAAATGACATACTGCACTCTACTTTTTCCAAAATGCAAGATGAGGTGGATATAGCTAGCCAACAAAGATTTGGTTGCAAGTGGGGGAGTGGGTATGAAGGCAAATATTATATTATAAAACCATCCTTTTCAAATGCTATATATGTTTCCAAGTTATTCATATTTATTTAGCATGTTGGAAATAAGATGCCACTGAGAGGGGGGTAAATCAGTGGTTTCCAATTTCCTAACCCTTAATTGTCTAAGTATGTGTACCGGTTAACATCCTAATACCTAGTAGGCATGATGATAAGATAAACCAAGACAATGTAATGAAAGCATACACAAGGGCACATCACATGACACCAGTATATACGAGGAAAACCCAAGATGGGAAAAACCTCGGTGAGAAATGTTGCTAGAGTCTACTACTACAATCCAACCTCACAATGGAATATAATTACAATGTTTAGGGTAGCAACCCAAGGAGCACCAACCCTTGATTTAGGGCAGCAACCCAAGGAGCGCCAACCCCTGATTTAGGGCAGCAACCCAAGGAGCACCAACCCTTGCTTTATGGGCACCAACTCAAAGGAGCTAGAACCCCTTCACCGAGAAACAACTCAATGATTTACAATGAATATCATCAAATGAAAAAAGTGATTATCTAGATACAAGTGTGTCTTGTAACCACTACATACCCTTCACCCTGTCGGTTTTACTTCTCCTCTGGCTTACCAGTTGATTCCTCTTCTTCCTTCTATCACTCTGCCTTTGTTCTGTTCTCTACTGGTTTTCTGTCCTCTCCTTTCTTCTTCTCACCTCCTCTCTCTGCTCAACTTCACCTATTGCTACTAATACACGAGTTCAGACTCTATCGATTATTTGCCTCTACACCTGGTTATCAGTTCCCTTTTCTCTGTCTCTTCTCCTTCTACTTTGCTGCAAGTTTGTTGGCTCTTTTCTAACACTCACTATGCACACTTGTACTGGTATGATCTCCTCTCTGTTCTTCCACACTCTGTCGGTTTGTTCTATGTCGATTCACACACACACCTTATTGGTTTCTCCTTCAACACATAGTCACTTCAGATTTTCGCCACTATGACTTGGACTAATTTCTTCACTCGCAGAGGCATACACACATTCTATCCAGCATCATCGATTATGACTTGCATACTTATAATCAAGTCTTCCCGCCAAAAACCAATTCAAACTTTAGGTGGTTAGGGTTTCTTCATCGACCTTGAGGCAAACCAAATCCAATCAGATCTCCTTCTAGAGATCGACCACTTGCAACAAATCAATCAAACTTTGCCAATCTCACGACTTCCAATACACATTTGCTAAGTTTAGCAAACACGGCTTTGTTCCCCGACCTACATCTATCAATCATATTGAATGATCCCTTGGTTTCCTTCTTCAAGTTAGATCTGCAATTGAATATCCTTCCTTGGTCGTAGCATCATGCAGATCTTCATTCTTCATCGAGCCACAAATCTTTGCTACACATCCCATGAATCACGCAATCGACATAAATGTCAACCTGCCACCATCTACCTCGCCGACAGACACTTCACTGACCTGTGCATGCATTCTTGCCACTTCAACTCCATGTGGCATTACTATTGGTATCCACCTCAGCAAAGACCTTTGTGTCGGCTAGACTTGGTCACCAACCAACAACACACAATTGGCCCTTCTTTTCTGTCGGTTCTCTAACCCTGTCGGTATCTCTCACTTTGCCAGTTAACCATCATGTTTGCACTTCTCTTCATCAAGTGAGAGCCTTTCACCTTTGCCTCTTTGGTCTCTCACCGGTTGAAACAATATATCTACTTTCTCTACTGCAGATACCAGTAGATATGTTTACCGATGGATAACTCTCTTGCTTACACACCGATGATACCCTGGATGAATTCATGCCATCATTCTTCAACTATTATGCACCTGTGGCAACACTACTCTTCATTTGCATCCTGACAACTCCATGTTTGTGACTGCAGACTCACTTGTGTTCTTCTTCATCTGACCAGTTCTCCTCTCAATCGATTTGTCAAGGTGGCAACTCATTTGTCTAAGTGACAAACCCATCACTCTTCAATTATCCCAGTAGCTCAATATGCCTACTCTTACAGATCCAGTGCATCTTTGATTTCATGCACCTGACACATCTTTGCGATTCACCAGTAGATCTGGTGTGAGCCTTCAATCACTTGCCTTTTATTCTTCTGTCTTATCTTGGAGAACTATGATGTACTCTATGCATAAAAGGAGATAAGCTCCACTTACCGGTGGGAGTGGATCCTTGCCATCTGCTTCTGACATTGCATCAATATGGCTTCCCTGTTTGAGGAGCATATCTTCAAACATGCACATGTGATCCAGTTGGGGCACACTCACTGTTAGTCTTCTCTTCATCTGGTGGGAGTCCTATAGATTGACATCCAATAGTATACTAGTGACCTATACATACTTCTCCTTCGGTGTTGATGTGATTCTTGATAACATTTTGCCTCTTCATCACAATCAACATCCAAGCATCTTGCTCACCCTTCTTGTACACTGGTCATATGCTTTCTGATTGGCAACCACTCACTTTGTTGATTTATCTTCTCCATGTTTATACATGCTCACCGGTTAGCAACCATACACCATCAACACATCACTTACCAGTTGAAATCCTCTCCTTACTAATGATAGACTATACCGGTAACCTGCTAGACTAGTTGACATCAATGACTACACATCAACTATTTTCCCATACCGGTTATCCTTCTATACCGGTAACATGCTATACCAGTTGACATCAATGACAACACAATGCCAACATAACATGCTTAGTACAAAATAACTATAAATCTAAACATGTAACTAGGTGGAAATGAACTTTGCATTCTTATCTATTAGTTGAAAATAAGGCACCAAAAAGGTGTAGGAAGATTAATATTAAGGTAAGTATCATTTTAAGTAAGCTATATTTGGTAAATATTTTGAGCTTCTATAGAACAAGGTTGTAAATATTGCAACCTTATTGATTCCAAAATCTATCATGTCCCAAATCCAATATTCTTCTTCTAGATTTTATATAGTTCATGCGTCCACTTCACAAGAGTGGATCGTTGATAGCATGTTAGAATATATTCAATGAATTACATATTATGAAATGGATAAACTAGGAAAAAATAAGATTAAATTTGTTTACCAATTACAAAAAGAGCTAGAAGTTGTTGTAGAGAACTTATAAGGAAAAATGCCTAGACCCCATATAGAGTTTTGAATTTTATGTGGAATGATATATTAAAATTGATGAAAGGATGATTTCTTTGAAATCCCAACAAAAAGTCCATGTTGATGTCCTCCCAAGGTCTTTCTAGAAGTAGAATAGGGTTGTACAAACTAGTATTCTAACTAGTTCCTTTAGCCACTTGACAAGTCCTACACTCTTGAACATATGTTTAGGCATCCTTATACATTTGAGGCCGGAAGTAATTCTCACTCACCTAGTGATACATTTGAGGTCTTTCTACTAATCCTCTCAAATGCTTTTCCTTGATCAAATTCTCTCACATTGAACTCCTTGGAATGCACAATTGATTTCCTTTGAACAACATGTCATCTTGAATGAATAAATCCAACCACTTGCTTCTATCACTCACCACAAAATCTCTATTCACCTCCTAGGCCTCTACAAAATTAGGGCCACCTCATACAAATGCTTCATCTTTTCAAAATCCCATCACCACTACCTTCATCTACATCACTAGGTTTCTTATTTTTTTCAATGTATGCACAACCTGATTAAACTTCCCACTCTAGTGCTTCAAGACAACTGTATAACTCTACATGAATTCTACCCAATGCATATGCCTCTAGTTAAACTTACCTTGACTATTAAGGTACTAGAGGACTTAATGGTTAGTATACAATACAAAATCCTTTGGTAGCATGTAGTATTTCCACTTCTTCAAAAATTGAATTATGGCAAAGGATTCTTGGTCATAAAATGAATATCTTCTTTGGGCATCATTCAACTTCTCACTGAAATATGTAGTTTGCCTCCCCTCCCAACTTAGGACTTCTCTTATAGCATTATTACTAGCATCACAATCCATATGAAAGACTGTGTTAAAATTCAGTAAGGCTAGTGTTGGTTGCTCCATCACCATTTCCTTCAACAACTGAAAGCTCTTTCATGCTTTGGACATCCACTTAAACTCCTTCCTGGTTTCCTCTCATAGCCTCCATAATTGGTGTACAAATTGTTATTAAATTCCTAACGAACTTCCTATAGAAGCTTGTAAAACCATGAAAATATCTTACCTCTCCAATGTCTATTGGTTTTAGTCATTTGCAATTTCTCTCACCTTCTCTATAACCATATTCAATCCTTTCACAAAGATAAAAAAACCCCAAATAAACCAAATTTATCTTCATGAAAATGAACTTCTTAATGTTGATCAATAATTTCTCTTCACTCAACCACTGGAACACTTGTCTGATGTGTCGAACATGTTCTTCTCTTTTCCTACTAAAAATAAAAATGTCATCTAGATATAAATAATGAATAACATACATAGGAACTCCTTCAACACTTCATTCATCAATTGCATGAATGTACTTGGTGTGTAGTGAGTACAAAGGGCATGACTAGCCACTTAACAATCCTTCATTGGTCTTGAATGAAGTCTTCCATTCATCACCTCCTTGAATTCTGGTATGATGGTATCTATTCTTGAGGTTAATCTTGGTGAAGTATCTTGCACCACTCAAACAATACATAATGTCATCCATCCTTGGCAAAGGAAATCAACACTCAATTTTGATCTTATGGATGGCTCTTGAATCAGTACACATCCTCCATTCTCCATCTTTATTTGGTGCTAAGACATCAAGTATCACACAAGGGCTTAGACTCTCCTAGATCAATCCCTTCTCAAATAATTCCTACACCTATCTGCTCAACTTTGCATTCTTTGTTTGTGTCATCTAGTGTGTCGCTTTGTTTAGCAACCTTGCTCCAAGTAGGAGATCTATGGGATGGATGATACTCCAAATTGGTGGAAAACCCTCCATAACATTCTCTAACACAACACATTAATACGCAAGAAATTTTAAGACCACCCTTTGTGGTGCTTCCTCTCCATTTGGAGCGGTGTCTTATGAATCCCTACTACTGCTTTTCCTTGGAATAAGTGAAAAAAATATATTCTCATGCTTCAATTTATCCAAGAACTTACTCCCATCTACCAAATAGATCCTTGCATTACCACACACTACTTTTTTTTCCTTCCTTTAGAGGTATTAAGATGTGCTTCTTCATATTCATGGTCATAGTTTAATTGTTCTTTCTTCCATAATGTATGGCTCTCCTATCATACTACCAAGGTCTCCCCAACGACAAATGGTAGACATACATTGGCATAATACCACACAACACTTCATCCCTATAGGATCCAAAGTAAAAATTGACAAGGCATTGTTCACTTACCAATATTTTGTGATTGTCTAGAATCTAAACACTCTAGTATGGGTTTGAATGTTTCATCATCTTTAGATTTATCTTCTAGACTATCTCTTCCAAGAGAAAATTATATTATATGTGCTATTGTTGTCAATTATGACATTTCAACATTTGCCTCCCAACTTGCATCTTTTCCAGATTAGGATTTTTTTTTGCATCGATTTCTCCTTGATCTCTATTTGCAATAGGGCTCTCCTCGTGACCATTGATTACCCTCTCTTTGGATGTTCCATGGACTTAGATGATCTATCCATTTCTTCCTTAGCGTAGATTGTTGTCACTCTGGCCTCTCTATGTTTCCTCACACTTCATTGGAAGCATTTAAAGGCATGATGTTGTACCTCTCCACATTTGAAATAGGTTCCCTTGAATGGTCCTCAATCAAACCTTCTTTCACTCCTTCGGTATCCATCATCATGATGATAGCCTTCTCATTCTCTATGCTTGCAATATGAGTCCTCTCTCGGTTTTCTCTCCTCTAGGTAAGGGCTCTATCTTTTGTTTCACTCAGTATATGATCTCTTCTCTTTGTTTTGTGACCATCCTTCCAAAATTCTTTGTCTTTTTCTCCCTAGAATCCATTTTTCCCTGTGGCTAGATTTTCCTCTACCTTTTCTGCAAACTAGTAGGCTTCCTCCATGGTGGTCATTTGGACCAAGATTAATTCCTTGTAAATGTTATTTCTAAGGCCATTGATGTACCACACCAGTTTCTCCATTCCAACCTTGCTATGTCCAATCCTTATGATCATTTTATGTGATTCCTTGATGTACTCATTTATTGTCTTCTCTCTTCGCTACAAGTTTTGAAGTTTCTCCAACATCTCCAACTCATAGTCAACAAGTATGAATTGACTCTTTAGTTTCATCACCATCCTTTCCCATTTTTTGATTCACTCCTTTCCTCTCTAATTTCTATCTAATTGCACCTCCTTCTACTAGATAGAAACATGTCCCTTTAGTTTAGTTTTGGCAAACCCGACTCGCTCCGAATGGATTGTCCAACCTTGTAGCAAAATTGAACACATAATTGAATGAAAAATAAAAACATGAAACTTTATTGATCAAAACGGTGTTCTTACATGTCGACAAGCCTTCATATGCAAGTCACATTAGGCCCCATTGGCCCCACATGCAAGCACATAGGCCACCATGGGCTTATTATAATGAAAATGCAGACAAAAATTATTTTGGATCCTAAATCCCTAACTCCTAATTCCCTAATTATGAAAGATGTTTTCCAATGATCAATGAAGCTAATTATATACTAGCTCCAAGCACTAGAAGTGATCTACATCGTCCTTTGTTAGGTCCCAAGTCCTATCTATAATGAAACATGTAGGTCAACTCTAGAAGGTTGAAGAAGACACAAAACTCAATTTGAATGGGTGTAGATCCATCTAAAGGTTGTCTTGCCTCATATTTACCATGTGATGTGTCGTGCAAGCTCCATGAGGTTTGGAGAAGCTCCACACAGTGTGTGCTTTAGGTCCAATCCCCAGTTACCTAAGAGGACACAATTTTGGTGAAGGGATCTTCTGATTAAGGAGTTCCAATTGTCGACACCTTGGTATGTTGTAGTAGCCTTTTCATGTTGCCTTCATTCTATTTCGTAGAATAAATTAGTCTAGTGTGGTATGGTCACTTTGGTTCTCCAAGATGCTCTAGCATTAGCATAAAAAATTAGTCCAAATAAAAACAAATCTAAAAAATTGGAAGTTTAAAGCTCGATTGTGAGCATTTGAAGATCAATTACATAAAGGAAAGTTACACTGGAGAGGGTTGCCAAATTTAATAGGGGTCAATGATATCATGCTTTTATTAACATCGGCCTAGTGATAAAATATGCTTTGATAACCTAAAATATTTCCTTTAATAGAATATTTTTTAAATATTCTTTTGATTGAGGAATCATATAGAATATTCTCAAAGACCATAAAATTTTTTTGATAGAATCTTTGAAAATGGACAAAATATTCTCTATTTATGTTATTGTCAAGATTTTTTAATGATAAAATACTTTTGTGCTCTAATGAAAACATTATCAAGGCATATGCCTTCCATTAGAGATGCCATGTGGCAAGTCATGACAATGTCACATGGTGTTTGTGGATGACCAGCGTACATTGTGCATGCACAAGTATTGTAACCTACAATACCTACATATATATTTGTTTTTTCTTTGAAATTTAAAGTAAAAAAAGAAAGAATTTTCTATTTTTAAAAAATCTAACCATATCTTTTTATGCAATATCTGCTAATGGTAACACTAATAGAATATTCCACATAGAGATTCATACAACCAAAAAGGAAAAAAAATGGATGATCTGAGACAAAATTCTCTAAATTTGATGATTTGACAACCAATCTTAGGGTTCTTGGACCACCTAAATGCAATGGTAGAATCATATTTGACCCAAAATGCTCCAAAATTATAGCCACCTTCTAGATCTAGCAACCACCTTCAAACTTCAAATCCTTATAGATCTAACCTCAAATGTTTAATTTAGACAAAACAAAAGAAACATTTGGTTTCCTTAGATATCCCAAACTCAATGGTGAGATTGGATTTGCACTAACAACCTTTAAAATAAACTTGCAATATGAAGCCACAAAGAAGACCCCTAGAATCTGATACTTGTATTAAGTTTTTTTTTAATTCTCAAAGTCATCATTTGATACAAGATAAGAGCATACTCAACTTTTCAAGATCTACAATGAAGATCTCTCAAAAAGACTAGCCAAAGTCACCCAACCTACTCCAATACCATGTAAAAGTTTGCTATGGAAATAGTTAGCAAAGGTCTATAAATCTAATGGAAACCATAATGAAACAAGAAGATCAGTATAACAAGAATAAAATGTATTCAAATCAATTAATGCAAATATACAATGAAGATCAATTGAGATTACAAAAAGAACCACTTGGTTATATAGGCCAATGTGAGACATAGGATATCATAAGATTATTTCAAGTGTCTCAATCTTATGATATAAGATATCAAGTGATAAGCATTATAGGTGTACCTTAAGTAAACTTAAGTGATAACGTGTGAAAATGACTTGATAGTGGAGCTAGTTAGGTAATACCTCTATACACATCAACATTCTTCTAATTTGTTCATATTTAAAACTATTTTGATATTCATAATTATATTTCTCTACACATGAAAGGTGGTGAATTGTGTTTTAATTTTTTACATTTATTTTAAATATTTAAAAAATGTATAAACTTGTCTTAATTGACAATCTAAACAATTTTTAATAATTTTAAACGATTGATATATAAATTATTTAATTAAATATTATTTTTTCCATTAAAATATGGTAATTTGTTTCAATCAACTTAATAAATACATATCATTAAACATACTCAATAAATTAAAAAATAATTATTAAAAATCTGAAAAAAAACTTATCATTTTCTTGAACTCAATACAAAACTTACAAATTAAAATGTTAAAAATATTTTTCCTTAAAAAATCAAAGTGAAATATTTATTCAATGTGTCTTTAGTTTGCTTGTGAAGTTGAAAGACTAATAAGCCTACCAAGATCAAGTGAACTTATAATTCTTATTGAATGCAAAACTCACATCAAACAAAAAAAAATTAAAACAAATTTGTTAATAAACCTACAAGAATGTACCCTGTGGTATAATTTCCCTCACTAAATCCAATTCATAAACACACTAAATAAATTAGAATTCAATATTTTTTCTCTCTTTTTCCATCTCCAGGAAATTTGCTTACAATCCCTTGCTTAAAAGCACGTTTATCGAGCTTTACCAATCCGAATTTGGATCTCCGCTACCAGCAAAATCACCACTAGAGAAATGGCAAGGGCATGAAGAAATCGCTTACCAAACACAATGCTGATACATAAATTATCAAAACCCAAAAAAATTCAATATTTTTGTACCGTTGCCTTTAGCAGCTGCGTGATAACGAAAACAACAACACCATATAAGTATTTTAACATAAACGATGACATCGATACTCTCTGCAAACAGGGAAGAGTGAATGAAGCTGTCGATATTCTGAGTTTAATGGATAAACAAGGCATTCAACCGGACTTAAAGATTTATACTTCTCTTCTGAGGGGATGCATTGAGACAAAATCACTGAAAGAAGGTAAGAATGTACATGATCATATGATTAGACATAAGTTTGATAAAGAAACATTTCTGTTGAATAATCTTATAATAATGTATGCAAAATGCAAGAGTTTGGAAGATGCACGCCAAGTGTTTGACAAAATACCTCAGCGAAATGTGGTGTCTTGGACTGTGATGATCTCTGGGTACGTTCAGAATGGGAATTGTTTAGAAGGGCTGAGGTTGTTTCGGCGGAGAGAAGGGGTTAATGTGGATCAGTACTGCTTGGCTAGCGCACTCCGAGCTTGCATAAGGATGGGATGGATTCAAGAGGGGCGGAGAGTTCACGGGGATGTTATTAAGAATGCATATGAGTTGGATATGTTTGTGCAGAATGTGCTTGTTCATATGTATGTGAAATGTGGAGTTGTTGAGGATGCATGGCAAGTGTTTGAGAGGATGTCTGAGCCAAATGTGGTGTCATGGACCGCAGTGATTGGTGGGTACGCACAGAACAGGAATTGGAGTAAGGCGCTTACGCTGTTCAGTGAAATGCACCACGAGGGTGTGAAGTTGGATCAATCAGCGTATGCTAGTGTTTTGAGAATATGTTGCAGTGCAATGGCTTTAGAACAGGGAAAGCAGGTTCATGCGCTTGCTGTTCATAGTGGATTTGATTTGGATGTGATTGTGGGGAGCGCTCTGGTTGATACTTATGTCAAATGTGGAAGTGTAGAGAATGGGCGACGTTTGTTTGACAGGATGCCTTGTCGAAATGTGGTATCATGGACTGCTATGATTGTTGGGTATGCACAACGTGGACATGGTATTGAGGCTCTGAGACTTTATCTTCAAATGCAACGAGATGGCATTAATGTGGATGAATACACAGTAGCAGGTGTTCTTGGGGCGTGTTCTAGTTTGGCAGCTCTAGAACAGGGCAAACAGGTTCATGGAACTGTTGTAAGAATCGGGTTTGAACTGGATGTGTCTGTCTGTAACGGTCTTATCGACATGTATGGGAAATGTGGAAAAATAGAGGAAGCGCGGAAAATATTTGACATTATACCCGAATCTAGTGTGGCCTCGTGGAATGCAATGATTGCAGGCTTCGCCCAGCATGGAAAAGGCAAGGAGGCCATTCTTCTGTATGAACAAATGCTTCAGGCAGGGGTAAATCCAGACGTGATCACCTTTGTAGTTGTTCTTTCGGGGTGTAGTCATGCCGGCCTTTTGGATGAGGGTCATCATTACTTTGCTTCCATGACTCGTGATCATGGCATTGCACCAAAGGCAGAGCATTATGGTTGTATGGTTGACCTTCTTGGCCGTGCTGGCCGTCTTGATGAAGCATTTAACTTCATCAACCAAATGCCAATTGAACCCAATGCTTCAGTGTGGGGATCTTTGCTTGGTGCTTGCAGAGTTCATGGCAATATAGAGTTGGGAGAAAAAGCAGTAGAACATCTTCTTGAATTAATCCCCGAAAATCCAGCACCTTATGTTTTGCTGTCAAATATATATGCTGCTGCAGGTAGGTGGAAAGATGCTGCCAAAGTGCGAAGTTTGATGAAAGACAGAGGAGTTAAAAAGCAGCCGGGCTGCAGTTGGATTGAGGTCCAAAAAAGGGTGCATCAGTTTATTGTAGGAGACAAAACACACCCACAAATAGAGAAAATTCATGAAACATTAGAAACGTTGGCATTACAAATGAAGACAGCAGGGTACGTACCAGATACAAACTTTGTCTTGCATGATATTGAGGAAGAGCAGAAGCAACGCCTTCTTGGCCACCACAGTGAGAAATTGGCCATTGCTTTCGGTATTATTAGCTTGCCTCCGGGGACGACTATCCACGTTGTAAAGAATCTCCGAGTATGTGGTGATTGCCACACTGCCACCAAGTTCATATCCAAGATTGTCAATCGGGAAATCGTTTTGAGAGACACGCACCGCTTCCATCATTTCAAGGATGGGAAGTGTTCTTGTGGAGATTACTGGTGACAATGCAAGGGAACAGAGGACCAATTCATTGTCTTCTACTCTTTGTTCTTGATTTGAGAATCAATCATCTGTAGTTTGAAACAAAACTGTTCACCACCACGGATTTTTTTTAGCAGGTAACCTGTTTTTAGCATTAGGGATCTCAATAATTCTTTGTTCTCTATTTCTTAGATTGTCAGAGAACTAATATCTCATAAAAATCTTAGGAGAAACAACTGGTTTTGCCTTGGAGACTTCAAGAATTGCTTGGAAGGAACTCCACAAGTTGCCAGACAACATCAAATCAATTGGGGACTTTTGCAGCCTTCAAGTACTGATTTTGCTTGGATCCATAATTTTCAACTTGGTTTGTTATATTCGAAATCATGTAAAGAGACTGGACGCATTCTGGTGTCCAACACGTGAGATGTTCGAGAACTTACAGACCATGATCTTTTTGGCAGGAATTTCTCCTGTAGACTGAATGCACTAGTATTGATATAAAATGACAATCTAGTATGCCATACTCTTCCTTAGATGGTCTCTACGATGAACTGAGGATTTATGACACACCAAATCAAAATTCAAACAGAGGTCTAGAGAGTGTCTCCCATATGAGCTTAACAAATTATCATTGCCTTGTTATACTCAACTTGATCGACACAGAGGGACTGATTCTCTAGGAGCGGCTATTGCATATCCATGATAAAGAGTTACTATTATCATTCATTCTTCTGGCTAATTACGCTGAATTGCAGATGTTTAATTTGGAGAACAGAATTTGAGTTAAAAGAATTCTTCCATCGATTCAAAGATTTTGAGACAGAGGTGCGTTAAAAACAATTCACCGTGTCATTTCTCTAAATATTGGTAAGCTGCGTCCACTACTTTTATTGGATTGTTGATGTTTTAAGTCTCAGGCATCATCAGAGGATTTTGATTGATCATTCATACCATTTGACAGGTCACCGTTGCAATGAAACTGGAGACCATTCCAGAAGATACGAATTAGCTCTTATACTTGAACCTATCTGTTCAGAAATTCTAAACAACCTTGATGTGACGAAGCTATCCGACAACATTGATTCTTACAAGATTAACATTTTGATATATGTTATTCAATGAATAGTAATTTCCAGGTAATTCTGACCTCCGTGAGAATCTGTTTTTAGCCTCTGCCTGGTTCATCTCCCCGGTCTGTTACTGAAGAGACCATTTCACAACTCATGGGTGAGACAGTTGATTTTTCACTGTTCGTATTACATGGAACTGATGAGGAGAGTTTTCAAGTGATGATTTCTTTTCTCCAAGTTTTTGTATGCTTACTCCTATTTAAAAAAATCCACAATACAGTAGTTCATTCATTGATATAAATAAATTAATATTTTTATCGGCAGCAACCATGCAACAACAATGAATTATTACATGCTATTTTTGAAAATTTCCACCCACGGCTCAATTCTTTTTCAGAAGATTGGAACACTCGTACCTCAAGAAGTTCAAATGGATGGGTATTGCAAATAATTTAAAAAATTCAAGGATAAAATCTCAACATGCTAACAAAATAAAGCATAATCGTAGTTCTTGTTATGTAATCAATTTCAGTTGTCAGTATTTTATTATGATGTCTTATCAAGATTGCACTGTGCAACTGTTGAGAAATTAGGGGAGAGGATTTAGCAGTTGAGCGTGTTTTTATTGTTGTGTTAGCAGTTGTTGATTTAATGTCCAATTTTTTTTTCAACATTGTATCAATAGTTGTGAATTTAATACCCATAATTAAATGAATTGTACACTCAGTTGTAAAAAGCAATCAATCATGTGATGCCACATCAGCTGCACAAGTATGGGGGCCCCTTATGCACAACTATTCGTCTCACCCTCTTTTTGGGACTCTTTTGGACACTTTGACAAAAAGCATGCTGTTGTGGCATCATATTTAATGCTTGAAGACAAGCAATTTTGAGAAGGACAAACTGTCATGCAAAATCCCAAGTTACAAGAAAGATTAATAGATATGCCTATTATTTAGCCGACTGCATGACAAGTACTTGTACCTAGACAAACCTCATTGGATTATGAAGGAGTCAATTCAAGCTATTGTCGAGCTGCTAGCACAACAGGCGATTCCCCCAAAGAAAGATAAAGCTATCAAAACTGTTAGGGTCATGAAGCTCACTAGGGCTACCTTTGATGGGAGGAGCTTCGTCAACAACAAAATCACCAACTTAACTATCAAATGCACAACAAAGGTGATTGCATATAAGATCTACTTCACCGACCGAGAGGGTTCCGCCATTGCTACTTCTATACTTTAACATATGCAAAATTTTATGAGTGGAGCTACTAGAGAACGCAACCCAGAAAAAGAGCATAGGTTATAACTTTCGGTATGCTACTCTACATATTTGTCCAGCTTTTTATTTTGTGAATGTGTTACCCTCATATGCTGGAAAAGTGTGGGATCTACATGACCAGTTGCAGCCTAAGTGCAATATCAATTTAAGCACTTCATGGATGGCAATACCTTCACACAAGTATTTTGGGGGTTCTTTTAAGTCTTTTCAAAAGAAAATTCAAAACAGGTGGAGAATCTCAAATTCTATGGTTTAGAAGTATCCAAATAATCTTGTGTTTCAAGTGGACAAGACTATACGATAATGTAGGGTCCATAGAACCTCAAACCTCGTGGATATCAGCATTACCTTATGAGCTAACTAACTCAAATATAGAGTCCTATGCGAATAAATTATTGTCTACCTAAGAACCCTAAGGCAGAGAGACACCCTACAGCTAAAGAATACATGGACTCCGTTGCTAAAGAAAAGTCTGCAGAACATTTGGAGAAAAATGAAGAAAAACTACATGAGAAGTGGGTGATACCACTAAGAGGAGAAGGAGGAGAGTGAATCTAGCCTAGAAGGTCCAAAAGACTACAACTGAGACTCCCTCCAAAGAGCCCACCCAAGAAGGAAGTAGTCAGTCAAGGAAGAGGAGATTGCCAACCACACTGGTAAAGAAAGAATCATCTAAAGAAGAAGCAATAGAGGCCTTACTAAGATTGAGTGCAGAGAAGAAGAGGCCAAGGAGGAAAGAAAAGGCACAAGGGGAAGCAAAACCACAAATGACAAATATTGACTAAGAAGGGAAAGCAATACTAGAGGAAACGTCGAAACCAAAGAACACATCAATCCGTAAAGTAAATACTTTAGTGGATGAAGACCAGTTATATAGTGGCCTATACCGAAAGGATATTTTGGAGTGGCCATTGCAAACAAAGAGACAGTAGAAAAGGCACTAATAAGATATATGGTAACCTCTAATACTACACTAGACTACTAGAGGACCTCATGAACCAGCATTTGAACCCTTTGGCTACCGCACTTAAGCTCTGACAAGAGAAAGTAGTTGAAGAAGAAGAAAAGTTAAAAGATTTTGCCATTCAAACAATAGCCCCTGCCATCACACTTTTGCAGAAGTAAAAGGTGATAGAATTACAAGAAAAAGAACTCCAGTCCAAACAAATAATGAAATTGATGTTGGAACGACTGGAGGTCACTCAAATGATAAACGTGGAGATTTCAGAAGCAACAACAAAAGCGTACCAATAGCTCCACAAGGAAGAAGAAAAATAGAAAACAACTTCCTCAGAGCAGTCATGTCAACCTCCCCAGTTTGATACACCTTCCTCTACAACATCTCCTCTGCTGCCTATAAAAGACTTCTTGGCCAGGCACAAGCAGATTCAACTAGTGGCGTCCTTACAACTATTTTAGTTGCCAATTGTAGGAACACAAATGGACAAAGGAAGCATCTCCTTTTTGCAGAAATTTCAACTAGGGGATATTTTTCACCAAACAACCCTAGACGAAATCTTTAAGCAAAATGTAGAGAACTCAAATCAAATAGAAGAAATGGTGAAAGAGATACAGGGTAAGTTCTGTCATCTTAAAGATTTATTGGTACAATAAAAGAGTAAAAGTGTCTTTTATAGTCCACTATGCCAGCCATCTATGTATGGGTCTACAGATGAGTTAGAGTCCTATGGGACTACCCAGTACTCCTTGCGAGAGTACCTAACTGCACTACAAACGAGGCATACATACCTTACCCCCTTGTGGGATTTGAACTTGTGACCTTTCTTTCAAGAGCACAAGTTCTCCACCACTAGATCAACTCAAACTGTACATACATAAATTAATGATTTTGATAAATGGAGTGCTTCAAGACACTACCCTATAAAAGGAGACCATCGAACAACAGTAGAGCACCAAAAAAGCCAAAATGGATGAAGAAAAAAAAAAAAGTTGTGTTGCTTCCCAATCTACACTAGAAAACCACATCAGCATAGTTAGGAATACAGAGGGAGAAAGCAATAATTTATACCAATATTTCTCATAGTGGCCAACTACTGTTGCCCCCATAAAAGCTTAAATGGACACCTTGGACCTGAAAATTACTCAAAGATCCTGGGACTATGATGCCATGAAAGATATGGATGACCACAAAAGGGTAGACATTGAAGACCTACATTATCAATATCAACAGCTATAGGAGCAGAGAGAGAAAATCCAAAACTGGTTCCACTAATTAAGAGAGTTTGTCAAACTGAGGTTATCTCACATTATCAATATCCTACTGGAGGCCCAACACTTCTCATAGGATATCCAGATACCTACAACGATTTTAGAAGCAGATAAACATATGGTGCAGATCCAGATTCACATCAATCAGCTTCACTTGGTGAAAAAGTAGTGTGATGACAATTTTGATACCCTTCAAGATATCTACAAAGACATTCTTGTAGTGTAGCAGGATTGACTTAAGGACAAGTCACAGTTTTGAAGAGGGGATGATGTTAGCAAGGAATAGGATGTGCAGATAGAGTTCCAGAGATCTTGTTGCATCTTACTGCATGAACTTCGCTAACTATGAGCTTTGGAACATAGAATGTAGGCTAGGAATACTTTGTAAGGTTCATATCCCATGTGATAGATACAGTATATCGAGAGATACATTCACTTGTAGAAAGTAAGTAAAAGACAGAAAAGTGATTAGTGAATAGAATAGAGAGTAGAAGTATAAGAAGATATAAAAAATGTATATATGAATATATAGATTTATAAGAATATGTATTGTGTATCAATTAATATAAATGAAATCAAATACTTTTGGAGTTTTCATATATTAGGTTTTGTGTGTTCTTATTTTGATTAACAACTAATCTTCTATCTACATCTAATTCCATGTTCTTTTAATAGGACTAAGTCTAAGATATAAAGACTACAATACTAGAAAATCATTAAGGTTCAAAATTCCGATCTGTGTCCCTCAAATTTCTTGCTAATAATTTGTATCGTTCCTAACTTGACAATGATAAGAAAGCATGTTTTCATTTCTCATCTTTTGTATAGAGCATCACATTTAATGCCACAAGCTACCAAAGGGTGCTTTCTCCTTCACAAGATTGAGAAAATGACCTTCAAATTAAAATAATCGATTTCCTTCACAAGACTTTTAAATCTTTATTACATTTGTTATTGAAAAAACATCTTACAATTCTTGTAGGAAAACACTTCAAAGAATACATAATGACTATTTTTATGACGGTAGATTATTTCTTAACTAGAAGAAAAAGGAATCTAGGGGATTGGCTTTTAATCCTAGATAAACACAAATGTGCATAGAACATAGTCCCATATGACCTTATATTCACGGACATTTATCAACAATGGCCTTAACTTTGGTTCTTTTGTTCTCTCATTCTTCTTAAATTTGTTTCTCTTACCTCCAAATCTATCTTCTTCCCATCTATTTTTTCTTGAAGTGTAGTCAATCTTGTGCTTCTCTTTCTCTTTTTTAATTTGTTTTTAGCTCAAGGTTTCTTTTCCCCGAGCACCTTTGTATATTGTAACTAAATGTAATATTAAATGTCTTTCACCAACCTTGGTTATTTGTGACCATTAAAATGATCTCTTTCTATTTCCTTTGTCATGATACATGTTCATTATCTCTGCTCCACTATATATATTTCCTTGAAATGCAATTGAACATTTAGGAAAGTTTTTAGCCTTTTCTTGTCATTTGAATTCTTAAGGGATCATTTGAGTGTCTTTGTTTTTTTGGACAATGAATTATTTCCTGATCCCTCTAAATCTATCGTTTACTTTGGCTTAATTATGTAAGACTTATCTTTTGAGGATCATTTTTTGTTTCTTTAAATTTCAATCTTGTCAAATTATTTTTTATAGTCAAGATAACCCATTGATTACCTTTTTCTAAGATTTTTTTGTATGATAAAAGTTTTCTGAAATCTTAACTCATCCAATTCTTTTAAATATTGTAAACATGACATGTTTATCTTTGTACTTTTTGTCATGACTTAGGTATTGGTTAAGTTAAAAAAAAATATTCTCAAAAGCATCGTAAAATATCAACAATCTTGCCCATATTAGGAAGGTATAGTTATTGTAGTCACATCAAGATCTAAAGAGTAATCTCTTCTAATTGATGAACCCAATAGATGTTAGTTGGATGGATTGGATTCAATTTTGTGGGTGAAGCAACTTCTACCAAAGATACATGGATGTTTTTTCGATATGTTAATGGAGGTTCTATAGAGCATTCAACCCATGAAAGGGAAGTTTGAATAGAAAACCAACAACATAGATAAAATTGTTAAGAACATCTACCATGAACACTAGCTAACAACACTACAAAGATATTAGCAACAACCAATAAAAGATAAAAACTAACATAGTACTATCAAAAAACCCTACAACCTAACAACAATCCAAGAGAAGAACGACAACATAAAAATTAGTGACTATAACATCACCACCTTGCCCTACCACCATGCATGTGATGCTTGGCTAGTATCCACCCACGATATATTTTCATTTCTAGGTTGAACTCAACAATTATTAACCAGAATGGGAAATCTTAAACCATAAAAAACTTCTCAACAAATTTGAAATTGGTATACAAAGGAGCCATAAAATAAGGGGATAGTATAATCACTCCCAATTTCCAACTCACCATAAAATTGATGTACATTACACCTATATAAGTATACCAATGTAACTATAATAGTTCCTCAAGATCTAAATATCACTTCTTGTATCATCCAACACATTTAGCAAATCCTCCCATTATGTTGGAGATGACATTGAGTCAACACCTTCAACCTCGGCTACTTGCACCTTTGTCCTTCCCACTTGGTTGATGTATGGCACTATCATGTCCATAAATAGATCTAGAAAAAAGATCTTAACAAGTCAAAGGTGAACATTTGCATTTAGGATACAAAACACTAACTTAGCAATGAAATCCTTGTTATGGATCATCAACTATCCTTAACACCTATACTCCCGGGATGGATTTGACAAACCCTAGCAAAACCTAGTCCTTATATTCAAAACTACGTGCAAACACTTGAAACTTACCCTAAACACCAAGTCATAATCCTTAAATCATCCAAATTATCCATCAAGCATTCTAAATATTCTAACCCTTGTCATCCTAATTATCCCCTAAATCATCCTAATTTATTACATTGTTTGAATTGTCTTAATTTCAAGGTCTAATCCTATCATTTATCCTAATATTTCATTATGCCCTAATAGTCCCCTTCACAAACATGTTTTAATTAATTTATTGATTAAATACTCCTTTTATCACATAATCACTCAAAAATGGATAAAGGAAATCAAAAATTCCTTTGGTTCCTCACCACTCATCTTATAACCATATTTAAAAAAATAATAAATCAATTTACAAATCCCAATAATCTCCTTCATCCTTCAACTACCCAAACATCTCAATCTAAGCCATCCATCCACGAATCATTTTCGAAATCCCTAATTATTGAATCATTATGTTATCAATGCAAGTGCCATAGAAAATATGCAAGGACTCATATTTTTTATGAAATATACACATTGAATCATATGTGTATTTTGAAGGATACACACACACACATATACACACATACACAGACACATACATACATATACATATGTATGCATGTATATATGTGTGTGTGTGTGTCTATATATATATATATATATATATATATATATATATATATATATATTCAAGCGTATATACATCAACATGTACTATATAATAGTCAATTGTAGCATTTATTTGTTCATAAAATTTCATGTGTCAATAAATTTAGATTTAGGTTTTTAAATTTATTTTATTTATATAGTTTGGTTATATAGTTTAATTTTTTCTTTTTTTACGAGCTCTAGAACCCTAATCACATGGGTGACTAGGAGTTTCGTTGCACTTGGGCATCAAGTCACTAACTAATAGAATCCCTTAATCACATGGGTACCAAGTTCCAACACCCTAGGGGCTAAAGGACCCTCTTTTTAAAACCTTTCCAATTGCACCTTGTTAATCATTTTTTTGAATCTTTGCAATTGTTAGAAGGTTGTTTCAAAGCACTCTATAGTGACACAAACCTTTCTTCCATATTTCTTTCAATTTTTTAGTTATACTTGTTCCAACGTACCCCTTCTTTTCAAACTTTAAATGGATGTAACTTTCATATACAAAGTCTAAATTGAGTGATTGATTCTGAAGTTACATAGAAAAATTGTGAAGAGTTCGTTGATGCATTTTGTTTTGGGTAAACATCTTTCTCAAAAAAATTGCAATGTTTAATCATTTTGCACTTTTTGTTTTCTTATAGCTTTCACACTTGTCAAAGACAAATCATTTTGAAACTGTTAATCATTATTCTTGCAACTCCACATGTCAAAAACCAAATCAATTCACTAAATTAGGTACACTTTATTTTTCTAAAGGGAATTAACTTGTTTGTTATGTCTGAAAAACTTTTAGAGTTTGTATGCTCTCTCCTTGCGTTGCAAAGTGATCTTGGAGATCAAAAGCACTCTCAAGTTTTATTTTGCTGTGTTATCCAAGTGTCTGAAGTACATATGCTCTCTTCTCATATTGTAAATAAATATTGGAGATCAAAAGTACTTAGATTCATTTCCCTTTAAGAGGCCTAACAAGTGATTTCATCACCTTAGATGGTGACCTCAACCACGCTTTTCAATGGAGTATATAAAGAGGAAAGAGTTAAATTTGTACCTCAAGAAGGAAGCATCATCATGTTTGGTAGAGCCTCAAGACACTTTTTCTACAAAGACTTAAGATGTGAAGAGACTTGGAAAGACTTGTTGATTGATGCATATATATTATATCCCAAGTTACTAAATTCAATTTTATCGTGTCAATTTGTGGGATCCCTTGCTGAGGCAACATACTATGTCGTGGGTGATGAGTATGACAAAGTTCCTATATTCTCATAAGTTGGTGCCCTCCTTGGAGGACTTGTATTTTAGGTGACAAGTGTCATAATTTGCTATGTCGGTTGTATGACAAATTATGGCAACCTGTTATGGTAATTTTATGATTTGTAAGAGTTAATTGTGGAAGTTTCTAATTCACGTTAGGAATGTGTAAGAGTTCAGATTTGATAGTGGACTATGTGCAAAGGGAAACACCTATTTTTAATTTAGCAATTGCTACATAGGAGGTGCCTTGCATGTGGCAAGTTGACCGTTGTAAAGAAACATGTGTTGGTTTCAAAAATTACTATATGCAATATGTCTTATCTATGATAACTTGTTGTTTTGGACACCACTTTACCAGCTAAGCATTGGAGACGGTTTTGGAAGCCATGGGCGCCTACTCTTCATGTGCGACCTCTATAAATACTTAGTGCCTTAGAGTATTTTGTATGACAGGTTGCAGTTTTTCTGAGACATCATTATGCTACTAGAATTAGGACATGTGTTAGAACACCATATGACCCCTTAGGACACCATATGGTCATATGCTATCCTAAGGGGTCATGGCGTGTACTAGCATGTTAAAAGGGATGATATGGTGTCATTAGGGGTCGTATGATGTTGTTAGGGGTCATATGATGTTGTTAGGGGTCATATGGTGTCTTAATGGGTCATATGGTGTCTTGAGGGGTCACATAGTGTCCTAAGGGCTCATATGGTGTCGTTAGGTGTCATATGGAGTCCTAAGGGGGGACCATGTGTTATAACACCATATGACCCCTCAGGACACCATATGACCAATTAGGACATTATATGGTCCTAAGGGGTCATATGGTGTCCTAAGGGGTCATATAGTGTTGTTAGGGGTCATGTGGGGTCTTAAGGGTCCATACATGTATTAGAACATCGTATGACCCCTTCGAACACCATATGACACCTTAGGATGTCATAGGGTGTCCTTAGGGCTCTTATGGTGTCCTAAGGGGTGATGTTGTACATATTAGGAAGTTAAAAAGGGACATATGGTGTCCTAAGGGGTGATGTTGTACATATTAGGAAGTTAAAAAGGGACATATGGTGTCGTGAGGGGTCATATGGGGCCTAAGGGGTCACACATGTGTTAGAACACCATATGACCCCTTAGGACATCATATTGTCCTAAGGGGTCATGTGGTGTCCTAAGGGGTCATGTTGTTCATACTAGGATGTTAAAAAGGGTCATAGGGTGTCTTGAGGGGTCATATGAGGTTCTAAGGGGCCACACATGTGTTAGAACACCATATGACCCTTTAGGACACCATATGACCCCTTAGGACATTGTATTGTCCTAAGTGGTCATATGGTGTCCTTAGGGGTCATATGGTGTCCTAAAGGGTCATTTTGTGTACTAGGATGTTAAAAGGGGTCATATAGTGTCTTGAGGAGTAAGTAGAGAGGTGGAGGGAAGGAGGGAGGGATGTATGAATAGAGAGAGGAAGAGAGAAAGGAAGAGGGGAGATAGTGATAAGTTGAAAGGGAGGGAAATAGATAAAGAGAGGTGGAGGGGGAAGGAGATAAAGACATGTGAGATATACAAAAGTGGAGGGGAGAGTTGGAGTGAGGGAGAGAAGGAGAGGTATTCAAAGAGAGGGAAGGAAGGAGAGGTATTATTTACTCCACCTCTCTATCAAGTACCCATTTATCTATACTCTCTATGTCCCCTCTCCCTTTATGTATTTATCTATTCTCTCTTTATGGGTATCTATCTTCCCTCGTGCTCTCTTTGTCTCTCCTCTCCCTCTCTCTACCTACCTCTCTTTCCATCCCTATCTACTTTTATCTCCCCTAATTCTCTACCTCCTTCCCTCCATTATACTCTATACCTCACCTCTCTCTCTCTCAAGATCTCCCTTTATCTCTCTCCCTCTCTCCTTCCATCTCCATAATATCTCTCTCTAGCTACTTATCTCTATCTACCTAACCTATCTTTAAATACCTCTCCTTCTCTCCCTCACTCCAAGTCTCCCCTCCACTTTTTTATATATACCTATCTATATCTCTCTCCTTCCCTCTCCACCTCTATCTATTATCCCCCTCTCAACTTATCATTATCTCCCCTCTTCCTCTCTCTCTTTCTCTCTATATATATCTCCCTGCCTACAAGACCTATATTTCTATCTTTTATTCTATCTCCCAAACCTTCCCTTACCACTTCTCTCTCTCTCTCTCTCTCTCTCTCTCTCTCTCTCTCTCTCTCTCTCTCTCTCTCTCTCTCTCTCTCTCTCTCTCTCCCTCCCTATATCTGCACCTCTCTCTCTTTTCATTTCTCTCTACTTATCTATATCTAAAGGTACCTTTTTGCACTCCCCCAATAAACTATTTATCTAAATACCTATATAGATGGAGAGAGAGAGAGAAGTGCAAAGAGAAGGAGGGAGATATAGAGAGGTTAGATAGATAGAAGTGGAGGTGATATATATATATATATATATATATATATATATATATATATAGAGAGAGAGAGAGAGAGAGAGAGAGAGAGAGAGAGAGAGAGAGAGAGAGAGAGAGAGAGAGAGAGAGAGAGAGAGAGAGAGAGAGAGAGGAGTTAAAAGTAGTGAGGGCTGAAAATAGAGGTAGGTAGAGAGAAGGAGAGGGGAGATAAACAATGTGAGATAAAGAAAAATAGATATGGAAGGAGGGAGTGAGGAAGCAAGAAAGACAAAAGTAGAGAGCAAGATTTATGAAGATGAATAGAGCTAGGGAGGAAGGGAAGAAGAGGTATATGGCGAAAGGGAGAGGGAAGATAGGGAAGTAAAGTCAAAGCATGGGAGGGTGGGAGGGTGGGAGAGAGAGAGAGAGAGAGAGAGAGAGAGAGAGAGAGAGAGAGAGAGAGAGAGAGAGAGAGAGAGAGAGATTTGGGGAGGAGGGTAGAGAGGTTAGATAGAGAGGAGAGAATGTGTGTCACATATTTATAGAATATAGGGGAGATATAAAGAAGGGTGAGAAATAGGTTTAAATCTTGGAGGAGAGGAGAGAGTGAGATAGAAAGATGGGAGAGAGGAGGGAGTGATAGATTTAGAGATGGAGGAAGATAAAGAGAGTAAAATAGAGAGAGAGAGAGAGAGAGAGAGAGAGAGAGAGAGAGCTTAGTGATTACTGAAATTCAATTATGTCTGAGAAATTATAAGATCTAGAGCTTGGGGAGAGAGGAGAGAGTGAGATAGAGAGAGGTGAAGAGAGAAGGAGAGAGATAACAAAATAGATAGGTCTAGATCTTAGGGGAGACAAAGAGCGCGACGTAGAGAGATAGCAAGTGAATGATGATATAAGCCCACTGATTACTAAAATTTGACTAAGTCTAAAAAATTATAAGATCTAAAACCTAGAATCTCCATTATGACTCTTAGAATTCTGAAACCACTCAAACACCCTAACAATACATATATAAAATATAACTTAAAGTATAAGAAATATACTTATACTTAAATGTTATATTTTATGTATATATCATGTTGAAAAAACTAAGGGAATGCTAAAAGAATTGCATATAAGTCCATGTTACTATTCTAACTTTATGTAAGCAAAACACGTACGTGTTTTTCTTACTAAATATAACGCATGTGTTTTTTTTATTTTTAAAAACACGTACCCGCTTTTTAATTTAAAAAACACGAACACGTTTTGGCTTGGATTTAGGCTCGATAGTACGAGCCTTAACATGAATGGGTTATTTAAATTTAAAAATAACCCGTTCGCGTTAGTAGTTTTTAGACGTTTTTTTGAGAGGGTTTCCACTTTTTTGCACACCATCTTGGTGCACTTACCCTGATGTGGACTCAAAACCTTAGTTATAAGCAAGAGACTCGTCAAATAAGTTGCTATGAAAAATCCAGAGTGACTTGAAATAGCCAAAGAAGATTTTGAGATGTGTGAAACTAGGATGCTCAACTATTGAATTCTCTTTCTCATACGATTAAAAAAAGAATACTTCTTTACATTAGAACAAATTCAAGTTTCTTATTGAAGAATATTAATTAAAATAAATGAAAATAAGAACATGCAATGTCTATCCAGAAATCAAAATGTATTATTTATTGCATATTTTTTATATTTAATAATTAATAAAAATTTTAAAAACAATTGTATTCCAATTTTTAATTTAATTATTACATTGAGAAAAGTGCAATCAACCTTCATTTTGATCCCTGGATAGACGAAAACATAAAAGGAAGGCTTGCCATCTTAATATGGTGGAGGGTGCAAAGTTCCCAAGGAATAAGATGAGGACGAAGATGATTGAGTATTCTTGGAATAAGGAGAAAAAGAGCTTTAGATCCCAAGGTAGGTGCACCAAAGATTGATGTCAATCTTGTTCAAGCATTGGGCATTGGAGGTGTTGGTCTGTTGTCTGAAGCACCTGTGTATTGGGAAAGTTAGGCCGGTGAAAACTTGGGTGGATGTTTCCAAAGGTTCGATAGCTTCCCTTTCTACTATGGATCTGGCTCCGACTGCAGATAGTAATAGTTTTCTTCTCTGCATCACTGCTTCAGTTATTGACAAAGCAATTTCCAAGTGGGAACATCCGCTTGTTGGTAAATTTATGGGAGCAAGACCAAATATAGATGTATTTAAGAAATGGGCTCAGGGGAAATGGAATCCAAGAGGCCATTTGAAGATTTATTAATGAGAAAATACTTTTATTTCTTTTTCAAACTGTGATGACTGTATACAGATCCTTTCCAATGAACCGTGCTTTTTTGGCAAGGCAAGTTTATTCATCAAGAAATGGGAACCGGGCTTTGACCATGAGATAGAAAGTGTCAACAAGATTCCTGTTTGGATCAAACTTATAGAGCGGTTACTTTTTTTGTTAAACTATCATTGTGGAGGTGGACAAGGTTCTCCCGTTTGAGACCTCTCTATCCTCCAAGCTAGGAATTTGGGTGCAACAAGCTGTATTTGAGAATTCACTTGTAGTCTATAATAGTTGCTTCAAAGCAGTTCATGTTGAGCAAGGTGTTCAAGCAAAAGGTGCTCGCAATAAGAAAAAAAATCACATGATCTTCTTTCAACCTTCTTTTAAAGGGGCCAGCTAGGAGAAAAAAGGGGTGTAGCCTCTTTAAAAGGAGTTGGACGTGTAGGAATCTAAAGGTTTGGGGAAGTCTAGGTTGCTTCAAATTATTTGATCATTGTGCAGGATTTTTCTAAATTGAATGAAAGAAAAAGTGAAGCTTAGCTTTTTGTTCCTTTTCATTCTAATGAGAAATCAAGAAAGATATTTGTTGAAAAAATCTATTAGAAGGGGTTGTTCAGTGCTCCTTAGAAAATTTTGATTTCAAACCGTCTTGATATGGCTAGTCCTTTATTGTCCATGGGCTATATGCCTTTGCTTCTTGTGTTTAGTCCCTTCAGTAGTGATGTTGTTGCCTTACTGACAATTTCCAATCTTTTTACTGCTTGTCTGATGTTGTTGCTCCTTAATGTTGGTTGTACTATCTTTCTTGATTTGTATAAAAAGGTTAGGGCCCTTCTAATTATTGGAACATGGTCTTGAACTAGTAAATGTAGATATAATGGAATGCTAGCTTGAATGCTACTTGATACAACAGAACATTCCACTTATATAGTCTAATTTTGAATCACAACAAAGTTAGGAATGAGTTCTACATACCACCGATCACATGAAGACAACTATATACTATATTGTTGAAATTCACAAGAAACTAACATGAATATCTAATAATTGTATATTATTTGATAAATTATTCAGCTTCTTTCATATTTATAAACATTGTTGACTTGTGCCTTAAATCTTGATTAGATCTAGTCTCCATAATCATTTGGATACCTTCATATGTGCATCATAGGTCATGATTTGCTATGTTCACTTACCGCAAGTGTCATAAGTGTGTTATCCTTTATTTAGTTGTGGTGGTGTCTCATAAGTTATTTTCATGCCTTACTTCTTCCTTTGATGTTTTGGTGCCTTGTTTTGTATTGCAATGCTTCCTTGTGTCCTAATGTGCCTCCATGTCCTCGAATAAATTATCTTTGCTGAATTTGTTATGATGATCTCTTATTGCATAATGAGTTTTCCTAGTTTGTAGTGGGCATTGGTGTTATTGTAGGCACATTTTAATGTTGTAGTGGAATGCCTCTTATCATCTTTGTCTTCTACGGGGAATAATGATGTTGGACTTGCTAAGTTTGCAATGATGGCATTCTTAATAACTCAAGGTTGCCTCATCTTTGTACATTCAAGCCATCAAGTTAGCATCATTGATAGGGATTTTCTATGCAATGCCACGTGGTTTCTTTATGTAGTTATGATGTGTTTGTCTTAGGTGCAATGGTTGTTATCCTTGGTGATTGTCCATGATTAACTTGCGGTGATATATCTCTCTTGCAATGTTGATCAATCTAGCTCTCAATATATTATATTGTGGTCATAAATGTTGCAATGATCATATGTGCTTTTGTGGTGGGTTCCTATAGGTGACATGTTGTGTATTTTATTTTGTGGTGACATTGCTCATTTGTATGAAGCCTTTTCCTTTCTTCAGTTGTATTTGGATGCAAGTTGTCCTTTGCATGTTGTTTGTCATCCAATCTTTCTTACCTAGTCATGAATAGCTCATATTCAAAAGAAGCTTGAAATGTTCACCTATCATGCAAGATGCTATTCATTCTCACCTATTCCAAACTTGTATGAGTCTACAAGTTATTTTCAAATGGATAACTCATATGGTCTAATTGACGAATAGTTGGTGGCCTCATCACCATTTAATGGTTCGGTCTTGTTCCTTCTATGGTTGTTGTGCAAATGTCTCATGGTGGGGCATTATTCACAAGTTTACTTCAAGCCCTATGCATGGTCATGTGCACTCACTTATTTCAAATTCTTCATTCCTCAACATGGTGGTGAACCTATTATTGGATATGATAGGTGGTTGGCTTGGGATAGTTCTGCAATTGTGGGGCCTCAACCCTAATATTTTTGTTGTGTTAATCATGACTGATCTCATTGTCTATATTGTGATATAAAACAAAAATTGAATTTCAATCTCTTATCTATTGAGGTTGAATGCTAGATATTTATTACTCAAAGTCAAATTCGTTGGGCACTAGTTGTACAACAAAAAGAGAAGAAAAAGTTTCATATGTTGTCTTATTATCTTGTAGTAGGTTGAGTGTCTATATATTGAATGTATAAGTCTAGTTGCATTGTTCCATTGCTTCATTCTATTTGAGGAATGAATATGTGTAATTGTTAATCACTTCAATGTCTCCATGAACATTTGCATATGCTTTTGTTAGTCTTGTTAGCTATCATGATTACATTTGCTAATTTGAGTATTGTCTTTGACTATTTGTCAATGAGAAGGCTATAAATTCCTTGTTTGCTTCCTATCAAAATCCTCAAGAAGTATGAGGTCATTAATTGATTATTAAGATATATTCCTTTGGCTACCATGCAAATATCTTATGCTCACAATTCATCCATAGATAGCCTAGTTTGTGTGTCAATTTGTAAATGCATGTTCCTCCTTGTTATTTTTTATATGGTGCATTTAGTGGTTTGATTTTGTAATGTCCTTTGGTTGTGAGGAGTTGACTTTGTTTCCCACACAAGATAAAGGCATCATCTACAATTCATCCATTCTTTTGTCATCTTGCCTCATTCACACACAATAACAAATATCAACCTTCAAGAACTTTAGTAGAGTTAGTTGAACCACCACATTGCATGATTTTTGTTGGTGTAATTATTTATTCTTATAGGATATAATTACACTTTACTTATGTTGACTTAGGATAATGCATCTCATCGTAGTTTGGATATGAGACACTTAGGGAAGTGTGCACATAGGGATGATGCTTGTAGGAGAAATTCCACCTTTTTGTGGTCTTATCTTGCTGTTACATTTCACATTCAGTGGGTGATACACCTCTTGTGAAATATTATATTATTTCTTCTACCTACCCCCACTTTTTCTTACGTACCCTTGTTTCTCATTGAGCCACATGTCATGATTGTGTGCTGACATATCCATTTGGCCTTGCCTATATAAGCAGGCCCATATTCATTGTATTGGTTAATCCAATTGATCACTTTTGCATATTGATGCGAATACAGTTTGTGATGAATACTAAGAGGGGGGGTGAATTAGTATACCAAAAAATACTGAACTCAAACTCTTAAATAGTTTAGTAGATAACTGGTATAACAGATTCACTAATAAACTGGTTAAGATAAATGCAAACCAAATAGAAAATAAAGCATTCACCCACAAAAGCACAATCACCATAACACAAGATATTTTGACGTGGAAACCCAAATGGGAAAAACCACGGTGAGCAGAAACTCACAAGTAACTATCTGCAGAATAGAAACTAGACCGGTTAAGGTCAGATCGGTTAAGGTCATCCAATGTTCGTCACCAGAACAGATCCTGTTAGGAATCTAGATCTCTGTTAGGAGATAAGTCTTGTTAAAGACTACCTTGCTAAAGGATTTCAGATCCACAGTTGTGAACCACCTTGTTAGAGGATTTACAAAGGCTTTGTTGGGCCTACCCGGTTAAGGGTTTTAGACTTGTCGAAGATGTGAGTAATCAACAAGTGAGTGATCTAGATACTAACACAATATGCTTGGTTAGATCCTTGATAGCTCATTGTTAATGCATTTCAGCATTACTTTAGTCTTCAATATCTCCACACTCCAACTCTTCACACAGACCTAATCTTCTCTACAAAGATCGCACATAACCTTCTCATACATCATACATCATACATCTCTCATCTATACAAACCCTAGACATGATGTCCTTATAAAGGAAACCGATTTCATGTCGGTCCAATAGGATTAAACTACAAGTTCCTAGGTTCAGTGCATCTAGACACATTTGGTAACACGACACAAAATCACCGCCAAAGTACCGGTGGATGATAACTCATCATAGAATTACCGGTTGGTAACTCATCACAGAGTAATACTGGTTCATACAATATACCGATTACCGATTGTCAAAAATGAAGACTGGAAAATATTAACTATTGCTTTGTTCCTTCGTACCGCTTGAGATCCTCGAACTACTTGAGGTCTTCATACCGCTTGGGTTCTCCATACCGCTTGAGGTCTTCAGTCAATTTGTGACTGGTAAACATCTTCTGCAAAACACCGATAGTCTAAAGACTATAATACATAATACCGGTTGGAACAATTACCGGTTGAGCATAACTCATACATCAAGAAAGTGTGTGTCCATCAATGACAAACAAAACATCATCAAAATGCCAACAATCTCCCCCTTTGGCATTGATGGCAACACTTAGGAAATTTTTGACATCTAAGTGTTTTTAAAATAAAAATATGCCATAATCAAAAGTACTCCCCCTAAGCATATACACTATCCCTTTTGCGGAAATTACAATGTATACTACTCCCCCAAAGTGGTAACATGAAAGTATACATAACATTCACCAAAATTTTAAATACTACTCCCCCTTTGCCAACAATGAAAAAGTAATGCAGAATAACTCTTGTTTCCTTATATATAAAAATAGAGTAAATGTTTATGACAATAAGGAATAAAACTTATCAAAAACATATTTAAAATCTTGCATAAAACTTTTCATGGCCAATGACCATGACTCAAGTAATGAGGTAGCAACCTCACTTTCTGTCTTCATCTAGAATACCAGTTCTTCCATAGCATCAATGGTACTCATCTCTTGAGTTACCGTGATGGCTTCCAGATTGAGAAAACATTTCTGAAGAATTTGCAGTGTGGGTAATAAGACCAGTTGAAGCTCCTGCAAATCTTTTATCCAGTTGCAAATTTTTGATTCCACCCTGGCAGTCTGCAGCTGATAATGATGGACCGTTTGCCCATATGTAGTAAATGAATCATATGGAATCTTGAAGGTGTTGATGTATGCCTGGAACTCCGATTGAAGTTTATCTTTCTGCTTAAGCACATCATCACAAAATAGATGGGGTTGGCAGATTTTACTCAACAATAATTTGCCCTCATCCATAGCACCACTGATATCCTTCTACTGCTTCAGAAGTTATGACCGGAGCTCATTCAGTTTCTTGACTAAGGCAGTGTTGAGTGCCTTTTCATGATTCTTCTTCGCAGTGGCTACTGTAGACACCTAAAAATGGTCAACGCTTGCGGGATCATACTTTAACATTTGCGCATTGCCTCATTTTAGGTTTTTGCGTCGCATTAACATTTATCCTATGTCACGCACTTGGTCTTTATCATTTGCGAGCATCGAGTCCTTCTTCTGCATTCTTCATGTGTATCACTTTCGAATTAGGGTTTTGTCCTCTTATCAATCTTGTCGTTTTGAGATAGATTTATCATCGATCCTCGTTCTTGTCAATCTCGTCAATTTTGCGATCGATTTGTCATCGATCCTTGTCCTCTTCAATCATGTCAATTGGCGCATATCAATTTGGTCTCTTTATCAATATTGGTCAATTTGTCAACCAATTTCAAATGTTTATCAATCAAATCATTTATCAAGTCAGAATCATGATCAAATCAATCTTACATCAAGACCTAATTGTCATCCTTGCATTTCTAATTCATTTAATCTTGTTTGTCATTTTCCCTCTAGGTTAAATAATTTAATTATTTATCCTAAGTCTTCTTGTCACAATTAAATGTTATTTAATTGGCTAATTAATTCCTCCTATTTTTGTAAATTAATTAATTAATGAGAAATTATTAATTAATTTACCTAATTTGCATCAATTTCCTAATTTCCAAGTCATTATTTCCAACTTAATTTTCTAATTTCTCCTAAATTCCTAAATGTCTATTTCTATTTCAAAATATTGTCATAAATCCTTGCATAGCAATTTGTCATAAATTGTCATAAATCCTTGCATAGCAATTTGTCATACACATGTCATAATTTTGCTATTCTTGATTTGAATTTCCATTCGAATCACTGTCATGCTAATTTGATCATTTCTCCAATTTATCTATAAATTGGATGAATCTATTCAATCAAACCCCCCTAATCAGATTATTGAATTTCTAATCACTTTGTCAATCACGCTTCGAGTACTCTTGAGCAATCATCTTGTCTACTTGCTTTCATATCATGATCATGCACTAGTAGGTGAGATCCACAACAAAACTATTTGGAGAAGAAAGAAGGACAATGGAGCCGCATGAAGGAAGCATTTAGATCTACATCTGGTTTGCATAATCTTTAGTTTTGAATGTTTCATTTTCATGTCTCTATTGAGTGTGTTTAGGATAGATCATTGCAGTGAGCTTTCGTGATTGAGCTAGATTAGTTTTTATATTGTTTGTGATGATTTCCGATTTCCTAGCCACATTAATTGGTGAACTCGACGTGAACACTAACCATCTAACCCCTTTACTGTGTTTTGGAGTGCTTTTGAGTTGATTTGCAGGTTAAAAAAACCCAAAAATAGGGCAGTGCAGGGTTTTCTGGGGACTTCTGCACCTGTGTAAGACAACTTGTGCCTCTGTTAAGCATTTTGTGCTTGTGTTAGAGACATTATGTGCTTGTGTTATGAGTTTTGCGCCTGTGTCATGGGTTCTGCGCCTATGTAAAGTCCAGAACAGAGGTAAAAAGGCAGTGTTTTACTTGAAAATTGTCTTGTTTTTGCATTTTGTTTTCTGTGTTTTGGTTTTTGGTACTAATTATCTGTGCAGCATCTTGGCATACGCATGGCAAAGACAACAAATGAAACTACTAACATGTTTTATGCAGAATCGATAGTCAAAGAATAAACACCTCAAACTTCTAACTTGGGTTTTGCAGGTTGCCTTGGAGAAACAACTAAACTTGGTGTTTGTCATTAATGTTTTAGGCACCTAGTGATTTCTAAATATGTTGGGATGAACATCTTTTTGCTTTGATTGTTGAGTGTGACATTGGAGTAGGACATTATGCTCTCATCCTTCTTAGGGTGATCAGAAATCCAGATCTTCGATACCATGCTCGTGTCTTTGATTGTGTGTCTCCTTTAGAGGGCCTGCCTTCCCGACCATTTGCTTTTGCAAGCAAGTGATAATCGTGAGAAGGGAATGACCCAAAGTGAGTACGGCTAGAATACCTTGGCATTCTAACTCACTATAAACAAATACCTGATGAGCGAAAGCTTTGAAGGAAGGGTTACGTGGGAATTGTAGTTACTTGGGAAGTGATGACCCTTGAACTCTTTCTCATATCAACATCTAAGTAGGACCTCATGGTCTAAATCGTGCTTGCGCGACTACATTTGTTTGGTATCTTGATGGGCTTAATGTCTCAATCACGCTTGGGTGACATCAAGGAGTAACGCTTAACAAAAATCCATACTAAACACCTTGTTTTTAAAGGCCAAAAACCCTTCTAGTTGCTTGAGAAGGACAAGTTCGGATACTTGGAAGAGATACTAAGTTTGCCATGGGGAGATTTCCATGGGGACTGATGCTTGGCTGCCCTGAGAAGTGAGTGTCGTGGAGGGGAGCCCGTGGGGTCAAGCATCTATGTATTCTCCTTGAATCCCATAACAAGTCTACCTCTCAAGTACCTAATGTCCTTGCCTACCATAAGAAATGTGTGAATGAGCATGATTGTATTGAGTCTAAGTTGAAATATCTTGTCTTCTTTGTTTGTCAAAAGTTGAATTGCATATCATTTCAAAAACAAGGCAAATTGATTCAAAACAGGGCTAAACACAAGAACATTTCATCCAACAAAGTTCAAAGCATCTTCAAACATGGTTGTCAAACATTATTCAAAATCTTGTCTCAACATTCATGTCACTTAGATTTAGGTTCATCCTAGGTTGCATTTTGCAAAGTTCATTGTCAACTACCAAGGTTAGGTTTCACCTAAGTCATACTCCTTTGCATATCAATAAGGGTCATCCATTTGCATATGTCCTCTTGCATTAGAGCAATACCATTGTCATACATTCATATTTGTATACCCTAGGTCTCTTCATTAAGTTTAGGTCATTATCATATCATGTTAGGGTCATTTGCATAGTAATTGTCCCTTTGCATATAGTGCCAAAACTAGGTTTTGTCATACTTGAGCAATGCAAATCTTTGATACAACCCTAAGTCATTGTTAAGAAGTCTAGACCTTATCAAAATTTTGTCTTTTTGTCATCAATATCATTTGGTCAAACCTAGCTTAGTATCCAAGCATATTAGGGGAGACATTGTCATTTTGTCCTTTTGTCACTTGGTCCTTTTGTCCTTTGAGGTCTTGGCTTCATTGTCAACTTCCCAAGGTTGAGTCTTTAGGTTTTCATTTCAAAAAGTTTGTCAAAATCTTGAAAAACAACCAAAAACATAGGTTGCACTCTTTCCATAGATTGCATTTTCATCTATTTAGTTTGCATTTAGTTGCATATCATACATTATCCTTGAAAAATTCCAAAAATATTGCATTGCATAGTGACATGTCTATTGAAACAAGGTTTCAAGCACCAATGATGCAACAAAGTTTGACGTATCAACCGACAATGCAATCAAATTTTAATCCAAGGCAATCACAATTATATCCAACCCAACAACAAAGCAACATTGATCAAACTTTTTATGATGTAAATGTCCAAATACAAAAACTAGAGGAGAAACTAGCTCAAGAAGAGGAGATATTGGAACAAAGAGTGAAAAACCTTGAGAAGAATAGATCACAAATGTCCAAAATGTTTCAAAAAATTTCAGGTCGAAATCCAAAGATTGAGCCAATTGATGTAAGATCTCTTCTTGAACGATCAGACATACCAGCTCTCCTCTCCCAAATAGAGATGATGAAACAATTTCAAGAAAGGAGACAACATCAATTTCAACATTATGTGCCTCCACAACAAGAACAAGGTGGTGTTTACTATCAATCAGATTTTCAACCAATACAACCAATTGTTCAACATATACAACCAATACAAACAATGGTCCAATTTCAACAATATGTCCAACCAACTATACAATGTCCACAAATAGTTCAACCAATGGTGGAATATCAACAAGTTCAATCAACATATCAATATCAACAACCACAATCACAAATTCAAAAAAAAAACTTGCAACATGCACCAAGCCAAATTTTGAACATGTCAAACCAATTTGAGCAACATCTAGTTCAAAATCAAAACATGACATCAGACCAGAACCAAATTCTTCCCAAACAAGTTCAAATTCCAGATACAACTATGTCAAAACCTCGAAATAAAGGTGGCTTTATTGCAATGCTCTTAAGGAAACTACCAAGTGAGTTCTTTGAAGAAGATCAAGATAATACACTGATGTCTAGCAATGCCTCATCCCCTCACAAGCAAATTGACTCTCCAGTGGCATCTATCCTTACACCTCTAAAAGTTTCACAAGAACCTTCCATATTGTCCTCATCAAACAATACACCCAAGGATGAAATTATTCAAGGGCTATCCATAATTGATTTCCAAGATAATCCAATTCATGATGCACATCCTTGTCATGTTTCAGAAATACAAGACCCAATGCCACCATGCACTTTATTGCCATTACCTGTTTTAGAGGACCCCATTCAAAGTCCCTCTTCCTCATGTTCAAGCATTGATTCCTTGCCAGAATCCATCACAAATGTTCAAAGTGCATTTCCTTCATCCCAAAACACTGAGCCCTTGTCAGAATCCTCCATGCATATCCAAAGTCCAACCCCATGTCAAGAGGATAATTTAGAGCATGAAGAAATGAGTCCTAAAGAAAATCAAGATCAAGATCCTGAAACCTTATCATCCTATCCAATTGTTGACCAGGACCCCATGTTCCCAGACACTCATGATGATTCTCCTATTCTTGTCCATCCTCTCCAAAGTCCTATTGACACTCCATTCCTCGAGAAAGATCAAGATATCCCAGTCCATCCAATCCCAAATGATCCCCTTCCATTTCATGAAAACAATGTCTTTTCAAATCCCATTGACATTCCACTTCCTAAGAAAGATCAAGATATCCTTTCCATCCTTTCCGATGATCCCATTGAAAGTCAGGAGCAAAGCACCTTTAAAGAGGATTCCAATGATCTTCCTCCTTGTCAAGATCAAATTATTCCTTCAGATCCTCCACAAGATCCACTTGTTCCTCCATCTCCTTCTCCTAATGCTCCATATACACTCCAAGATCGCATTTCTTTTGATGATCCCATTATTTCTCCCATTCCATCTCTTGAAGAGCCTGTCATTGAACCATGTCCCCTACATGATCCTAATCACCCTCATGATCCTAATCCCCCTCATGATTCTAACATGTCAGTGCAAGATGTTCATGAACCCTCGATATGTATAATGGGTTGTTCCACTTTGGTGCAATCCGATCCACTTCAAGATCTCATTATTTCTCTCATATCATATCCACCTCATAATGGACTCGCGTCTTCTTCCCAAAGAAAAGAGTATCCTACAAGTCAAGATATTCATAAAGGCAAAGGAGTAGATCTTCATAAGCAAGAATCCCTTCATGTTAAAGAAAATATTAAGGGTCATGGCCTCAGTGAAATTCCTCAAGATGTGAGTACCCCTACTAAATCCAATATCCCTCCATCAAAATCAAAACATACACCTTACCCATCATACCTTCCATCCATCTTAGGTCCTTATATCCCTTCGTCTTCATCCTCTATGCAAGGTCAGAAAAGGTACACATCCTTGAGTAAATTTCATCAATCCAAAAGAACTCCATTTCATTCATATCCATCCATGCATTCCTTTTTCCCTCCAAGCAACTTGGATGCCAAGTATAAAAGTCATAAGTCTAAAAATCCACATGTATTCAAGGATCAACATGTCCAATATAATCAACATGTCAAAGCAAAGAAAAATATGATCCAAAAAGAAAAAGAAATATCCAAAAGGTCACAAAGGCCCATTGCTCAAAAACAAAAGTCAAAATATATATGGGTTCCTAAATCCCTTGTGCAAGCAATGCACTCCAAGGAACCACAAAAGCATGAAAAATCAAAAACCATGTGGATCCCCAAGAAGCTTCTTGAAGCACAAAAGCCTAAAGAAACATCCAACTTGGCATCCAAAATTGCTATTCCTCCATCCAAACCTCTCAAATCTATTCCTCCATCACCTTCATCATCCATTTTGGGCTCTTATGTCCCAAAATCCCAAGCTATTCCTCCATCCAAATCTCACAATCTGAAATACGTCTTTCCTCCATCAGTCCATCACCCCTCAAGGTGTGTGCCAATGTTGATCTTGCCTTCATTTCCATCCACTGAAGCCCAATTCTTCCAATACCCTATCCATTATCCAATGCATATTTTCCATCCTTCGATCCCTTTGGTCCAATCCTTTACATAAATCCTTGCCTTAGTTTCATCTCATTTTCCATGTCCTTATCCTACCAACGTCTTTGAGCATACTTTTAAAGGTCATGGTCCATTTTTTTTCAAGGCTACTATCCAAATAAAAAGACGCTTGATTCCTTCTTCCATCCCCTATCATGTGTCCATCTTCTATTGAAAAAGTCAAAAAATTAAAAAAAAAGTGAAAAAAAAAAATACAAAAAGAAAAAAAAAGTAAAGCAAAAATAATCTGTCCACTGGTGAAAACCTGGCAAACAGGCGCCTTGGGCAAGTACCGTGATGAAAACCTGGCAAACAGGCATCATGCGTAATCTATGAACTTCTTGCACACCACACTTGGGGGCAGGTTTCCTCCTTCATATCCTATTGCCCTTCATTATCCTATCGAACCCCTGTCATTACCCTTCATATCCTATCATCCCTCATGTCCATTTCCTCTTTCCACCTTTGATCTTGACAAGGCTAACGATCTTCATGAGCATCATGCATCTTGTTTGCAGCTTTTAGTCTATCATAGCTTTTGGTCATTTATCCATTTGCTTATTATAATCTTTCATCCATATTCCCTAGCTTATTGCAATTTTCTGCCACCATCCCTTAGCCAATCTCGACCTTTAGTCCATGTCCCTTATTCATTCTTGGTCTTTCTTATCCTATCCATATCTTATCACTATCCATACACTCTTTTTCATTCCTTGATCTTGATCTGACATAAAGACGCAAAATTTAAATATGGTTTCAAAAACCTCTTGATATGTCCCTCATGCCATGTTCCTACTTTACATTGTCATATCCAGTCTCTTGTCCCATCACGCAATAGCCCTTCAAAATTGCATATGTATTGTCTCCATGATAAAAGGCCTTTGTCTTCCCTCTATCCACCATCATTTCAGAAAGCCTATTTATTCCCCTGTCATATTTCTTGCCTTGCTAGACACTACGGGCAAAATCATAAAAATTGAATAATGTCCTGAAAAAATCACAAAAATTGAAAAATGTCCTGAAAAAAAAATCTCATAAAAATTGAGAAATGTCCTGAAAAAAAATCTCATAAAAATTGAAAAATGTCCCATAAAAATCCCTAAAAATTGAAAAATGTCCTAAAAAAATCCCTAAAAATTGAAAAATGTCCTGAAATAATCCAAAAAAATTTGAAAAATGTCCTGAAATAATCTAAAAAAAATTGAAAAATGTCCTGAAATAAATCCAAAAAAATTGAAAAATGTCCTGAAAAAAGATCAAAAACATTTGAAAATGTCCTGAAAAAAGATCAAAAACATTTAAAAATGTCCTGAGTAAATCCAAACAAACATTTAAAATGTCCTGAAAAAATCGCAAAAACATTTGAAAATGTCCTGAAATAATTCAAAAAAATTGAAAAATGTCCTGAAAAAATCTCATAAAAATTTAAAAAATGTCCTGAAATAATTCAAAAAAATTGAAAAATGCCCTGAACAAATCTCTAAAAAATGGAAAAATGTCCTGAAAAAATCCCTAAACATCAAATAAAGTCCTGAAAAATGAACAAAAAAATTATAAAAATCGAAAAGCAAAAACAAGCATTTTGTCAATAAATGTTCCCTTTGTGCATAGACAGATCACTGAGCATCCCTCCAACAACCCGCAATCGCGCATTGTGCTTTACTGAAATCACGCTTAAACAGATGAACTTTTTCACTCAAACCAGACATTCAACCTGATCCGAATTGTCATATCAATCAACCGCAAATTTATTTGTCCTTGTCACTACTATCATGGGTCTTATACAGGGTGTGGTATGCTCGAAACCAGACTGTATCCTGTCTTAGACGGGATACCACATGTCCTGAAACCAGACAGCATGATCGTCCTATCAGCACTTTCAACTTTTGACAATGAAGATCAAGATGTTTGTTTAATCTGTTGGAATTTGTGCATCTTATCTTTTTATTGATTTATCTTCAATCATGTTCCTATGTTGCTCGATGATGTCACTGAGTGATTTAGAGTGACCAGGATGGTTCATGGTTCCTTTCTTTTTGTTGTGATTGTTGTTTGTCTGCAATGTGTCTGTCTTTTGCAAAAAGGGTTGCATTTCAGCTCTGGCCTTCAATGCCATGATGCTATGCATCCATTTTGCTACATTAATAAAAGGTTCTCACCTACAAAGTGCATTAGTGAAAGCAAGTTTTTCTTCGTCTCTAACTGTTTTCTATCTCATTTCTTCTTACTAACATTTCTTCCGTCAGTCTTGGCAGTCCGTTTGATCCTATCATGTTCTATCATTCTTATCGATCAATTGGCCTCTTTTCTGGATGTTTCCGGCCAATTCCTCGAGGGGGCATGCATATGTCATTGTCATTGTCTGGGGCATTTTCATTATTGTTCTTTGAAACAACGCTTAAAATCGCATTGTCTCAAAGAGGGGCAAAATGTAGAACCTAAAAATGGTCAACGCTTGCGGGATCATACTTTAACATTTGCGCATTGCCTCATTTTAGGTTTTTGCATCGCATTAACATTTATCCTATGTCACGCACTTGGTCTTTATCATTTGCGAGCATCGAGTCCTTCTTCTGCATTCTTCATGTGTATCACTTTCAAATTAGGGTTTTGTCCTCTTATCAATCTTGTCGTTTTGAGATCGATTTATCATCGATTCTCGTCCTTGTCAATCTCGTCAATTTTGCGATCGATTTGTCATCGATCCTTGTCCTCTTCAATCATGTCAATTGGTGCATATCAATTTGGTCTCTTTATCAATATTGGTCAATTTGTCAACCAATTTCAAATGTTTATCAATCAAATCATTTATCAAGTCAGAATCATGATCAAACCAATCTTACATCAAGACCTAATTGTCATCCTTGCATTTCTAATTCATTTAATCTTGTTTGTCATTTTCCCTCTAGGTTAAATAATTTGATTATTTATCCTAAGTCTTCTTCTCACAATTAAATGTTATTTAATTGGCTAATTAATTCCTCCTATTTTTGTAAATTAATTAATTAATGAGAAATTATTAATTAATTTACCTAATTTGCATCAATTTCCTAATTTCCAAGTCATTATTTCCAACTTAATTTTCTAATTTCTCCTAAATTCCTAAATGTCTATTTCTATTTCAAAATATTGTCATAAATCCTTGCATAGCAATTTGTCATAAATTGTCATAAATCCTTGCATAGCAATTTGTCATAAATTGTCATAAATCCTTGCATAGCAATTTGTCATACACATGTCATAATTTTGCTATTCTTGATTTGAATTTCCATTCGAATCACTGTCATGCTAATTTGATCATTTCTCCAATTTATCTATAAATTGGATGAATTTCTTCAATCAAACCCCCCTAATCAGATTATTGAATTTCTAATCACTTTGTCAATCACGCTTCGAGTACTCTTGAGCAATCACCTTGTCTACTTGCTTTCATATCATGATCATGCACTAGTAGGTGAGATCCACAACAAAACTATTTGGAGAAGAAAGAAGGACAATGGAGCCGCATGAAGGAAGCATTTAGATCTACATCTGGTTTGCATAATCTTTAGTTTTGAATGTTTCATTTTCATGTCTCTATTGAGTGTGTTTAGGATAGATCATTGCAGTGAGCTTTCGTGATTGAGCTAGATTAGTTTTTATATTGTTTGTGATGATTTCCGATTTCCTAGCCACAACTGCAACAACATCTTCCAAGCATTGTACTTGGTCCTCTACTACAGTACAAAGGAGTTTTAGCTTGGACAGAGAGGAATCGGTACTAGGGAGGTTAGTACCGGGAATCAGATTGGTAAGGGTGTCAACCACAGTTTGTATGACATCCCTTTCCTTCTTCCTCCACAACTCCTCCAGTCTTTCTTGTGCCAGTTTGATGCCTCGTAGCAACTCAGACTCATCTGTTGATTGAAGGTCAATCGGACTGGTGGTGTCAACCGGTTTGGCTTGACCACCAGTTGCCTTGGGAGTCACCGCTTGTTTGGTTTTCTCTGCTTCCTTCTCCTCTGGTGCTCTTTTCTTTCCCTCTTCTCTCTTCTTTCTTCTTTAGTTCTTCCTTCTTCTTGTCTTCTTTCTGCTTTTTCTTTTCTTCCTCCTTTTTTTTCTCCTCTTCTTTTCTCTTTTCTTCTTCTTGTTTCCTCTTCTCCTCCTCTTTCTTTTTCTCTTCCTATTTCCTCTTGTCTTCCTCTTTCTTTTTCTTTTCCTCTTTCCTCTTGTCTTCCACTTTCTTTTTCTCTTCCTCTTTCCTCTTGTCTTCCTCTTTCTTTTCTTTTTCCGCTTGCTCTTTCTTCATTTGTTCTTTGTCCTGCTTCTCTTTCTCAGCTTTTTCCTTGTCCTGTTTCTCTTTCTCTACTTTTTCTTTGTCATGTTTCTCCTTCTCTGTGTCCGGAGTGAGATCCTCAACATCTAATGCATCCACATCAATGGGATCATTTTTCTCTGTCACTCTTTCCCCTTCATTAGCAAATGCTTCATCCGGTTTGCCTGATGTTAGATCAGGTGCTTGTTCAGCCTTCAGATTGGCCTCAGACACTTGGTGTAACCGGACAACAGCTTTGGCATGTAAATGTGTGTCCTTCTCCACTTCAGAAGCTTTACCTTCCAGTAGCCCGAGTCTTCTTTTTCTCATAAAGAAGAGGCCTTTGTTCTTATCCATTATCTCAAATAATTCAGAATTAGAGGCATCGAGAAAGTTTTGTGCAAATACTCTCTCCCTTATTTCTTGTTCCTTTTCAATGGCAATGCGCCATTTTTTATCTAAAGAATTGTATAAAGAATAAGGTGTCACCGATCTAATTTATGATGGCGACCGATCATTAACACATAAAATATTTAATAATTTCCTGCTCTACTTCGTCTTTCTCACTATCAGGAAAATCATCAAAATATTCCTTTAAATCATCAAGCACCTTCTTCTTAATATTCTTAATAGTCCTTTGACAATGTGTCATCGACTTGTAAGAGGAAATATCTATATTTATCGGTGCTGACTTTGCAAGTGCATTACCGGTAGATTTTGCCTTCTTGCTTGATTGTCTGGTCTTCTTTGGCTGTATTCCGGTTCAGTATCCTCTAACTCCGGTGAGCTGTTTTTGGTTTTCCGCTTCCTCTTAAATACTTTAGTGGGAGCAACCTTGGGTTTCTTCTTGGCAGGTGACCGCTTGGTCACTTTTGGATTGGCTGAGGTAACCAGTGTCGATATTGATGGCACTACCTTGCCCTTTTTCTGTGTAGGATCTTCAACTGATGTTACCCTCTCTAAGTAGGTGTCGGTTCTCTTTTTCTTTGCATCTAGTGGTGAGGCAAGCAAGGTGGAGGCATACCTGATCAACATATCATACATCACCCCATACCCCATTGGTTCAACTGCTTCCTTTCTCGGTTCCATTGCTTCCATTATGCATTCATCTACCTTTATGGTGAAGCAGATGTCATCTTCATACTTCTTCACAATATCACCAAATATCCTCATTCTCTAGCTCATTTTCCGCTTGAATTCATCAAAATATTTATTAAGAACCTCAGGATATCCGGTTCCCACTGCTTGAAGACTTTCCCTAATTTGCTTGGAGACCAGTTGGACAGCAGACCATTGAACATCACCTACTCTAGGGAAATAGCCTTGAAAGTAGAAAAATAGGCCGACCAAAAGTTGTCCAAACCTGAACCTTAGAGCATTGTCATGTTTAATGGACTTTAGGTTTAGTAGCAGTTGCTTCTGCAAACAGGTACACAAATCAAATGAGACGTCTTCCTTAATCATTTTGTAGGCGGTATTCACTGCAACAGCAGGGACAAAGTTCATTCTCCTGGCATAAAACGTCTGGTAGCCAATCACCATGCAAGCATACTTAACAAAATCATCTTTGATGGTGTTGACGGTCATCGCCCGTTGGTCACTCAGAGAACCGGTGAGCTTAGTCATTTTAGTCTTGGTGACCTTCCTTAGAGTTGGCACCTCTCCAATGTTATAGAAATCGGTGACGGCATGAATTACTTCCGGTGTGATGTCATGCGTCTGCTCGAGATACATTTTCTCACCGTGCACTCTGCTCGGGATGATGCAGATGTGATCTTCAGTGAACTCTTCCAGAAAATAAACTGCATTGTGCAGTTTCTTCCTCTCTAGGATGCTATATTCAAGTTTGATTTTCTTGTCATCCCCATAGAACAGACCTAGCTGGGAATGGATCACTAGGGATCCGAGGTCTTCCAATTTACAATCAATATAACCTGAGATATCTTCCTCAACTATAACTCTGGCGGGTATCTGGGATAGGGCATTGTATTTCATCTTCTTTTGAAGAAACTTGGCCGAATCCATAGGTGCACTAGAACTGGAATGCGATGCAGACGCCATGATTAAATGATAAACAAGAATTTTGAGAAATACCTTCACAATTCAAAATTTAGGGTTTTCCAATGTCGCTCACAACACACCACTTTGGTTGCTTGGAACACCGCTTAGTGTTCTTCACCGATAGATTGAAAGTATGTTGGATTCCTCTGCAAGATTTTTGAATTCACTTTGAATCGCTAGACGAATCGCTCTTTGTCGCTCTGCTCTTGAAAATTCTTCGCTTGAAAACAGATAAGTGAAAATGACGACAAAAACCCTTTTAAACAATCTTTCACCCACCATAATAAATGCATCTCCGTTAGGGTACAAACCCTAATTTTGCCTTTTACCACTTCAAGTCTTCTGCCGATTGACAGGTAACGTATATCGGTTAAGGTCTTTACCAATATAAATTGGGGGTTCAAATATTTCACCGATATGCTCCCCCTAAGCTTTTTTGAAGCTCAGTTTGTCGGTTCAGAGACTTCCACACTAGGTGCAGAAACCGATTCCTGTGATACTTCTTCAGGTTTCTTTTTCCAAGTTTTATTCATTCCCGCTTGAACGGTATCAACATCAATCTTCCCTTCTGGAGTGATCGGTATATCATCCGATAGAATCTTTCTCATTCTGTGGGTTCTGGCAATGTGTCCCGGTTTGTTGCAATGATAGCTGTAGACACCTAAAATTGTCCAGTCTAATTAAATAAATATTTTATTTATTTAATTATCTAAGCCTAATTCTTCTATTAATTAAATAAATCTTTATTTATTTAATTAATTCATTTATCCTCTTCTAGCCTTATTTCTCATTTAAATAAATACATTTATTTATTTAAATTATCCTTTTCCTAAATTAAATAAATATCTTATTTATTTAATTATCCCACTTCTTCTATTAATTAAATAAATCTTTATTTATTTAATTAATTCATTAGCCTTTTCTACCCATGACACATGTCATTCATCTCTTAATTCATACACTACCTACCCCTTTCATTATTTTATTATTTCTTTTACCTACCCTCTAATTATAGTCGACCTCCTTTTACACCTCTCAATCTTATCCCTCCATTTCATATAGTGTCTTCTATATAATGAGATGCTTCCTTCATTATCAAACCCTAATGAGCTAACTACTTGATCAATTGACTACACTACGATCCTACTTGCAACCACATTCCGTTCTTTGTTGAGCTCTTGTGCATATAAAATCTGAGAGCAAATATATCAAGTAAGATCAATGGAGATAGGAAGAATGGAGATCAAAACCCTATTGGACATGTGATGGTATAATCTTTGTGATTTCATGTGATTTGCATTGTCTTAGGTAATCTTCATATGTTATGGTGGATCTTTGTTGATTGTTAGGCTAGGGTTTTGTGGTTGAATTCATTTAGCCTTTCAATATTGTTATTATTGTTATCCATTTTCACCATATACATTTTGGCACGCCCAGTGGGACCCTTGTCCCTTTTGCATTTAACCTTTTGTTGCAGATTTTGTGTTTGAAGTTGCAGATCTGGCATTTCCGACAACATTTTTGACATTTTCGCGTCTGCATACTTTCGGATCGCGTTTTTGATTTTCTGGCGCGTCTGTGACATCTGTAATCGCGCCCGTGTTTTCGACAAATTTTTATTTTGCAGGTTTCCGAAAGGCACGTCTGTGTTAAGGAAACGCGTCTGTGTCATTTTTATCCGCGTCTGTGCCTCACAGAACCGCGTTTATGTCGCAGAGTCGCGTTTGTGTCGAGGGTAATCACGTCTGTGTATCATCTGTTTCAAAATTTTGAAGTTTTATTGATTCAGTTTTCGGATTTTGCATTTAGGGTTTTAGATCTGGTTTATTTTTGGACTAACATTTTCAGATCTTGCTAACAAAATTGGTGCAGCTTGTCTTGGAAGCAAAATCATTTGGTTGAAGGCCCCTATTTTCACAAAGTCTTTTGGGTTTTAAAAATTTACCTAACTTGTGTGCTTGCAGGAAGGGGTGATCATTTGAAAACAACCCAAACTACTAACAAATCTTTGGTGCAGGTCCTTGGCAAGGTTTTTTTTTTGGATTTTTATTGTGTGCTTTGTTTTCATAGACTAGCAAACACTTCCATTGGTGCACTAAAATTGAATCATTGTCTTTTGTGTCTTGAGCAATAGGCTCTTTTTGTTTAATCTTTAGAGGGCATGTCTTCTCGTGTGGTCATTAGGACTACTAGTGAGAAGAGAACGACCCAAGTGGTAGCAAAAGAAAAGCCATCTTCTTCCGAACCACTATAAATAAATGTATTCATGGTGAAAACTATGAATAACGTGTTCTGATTAGTTCATACCGACACTATGTCTCCCCATAAACCCGTTTGATCAAATTTATTTGATCATTTGTAGGGCGTAACCCCTACCGGCTGGGAGCCTTTTGTATTTACAGAGCTGAAAGTGCCGCATGTATGGCCACACGAGCGGATGCCTTTACTAGCACCTTTTTGTTTTAGAAGCCCAAATCCTTCTAGTTGTTGGGGCAGGAGGTCGGACCTCTGGTAGCGGCCCACACACATACGGTTCTTAGTAGAGATACAAAGTTCGCCATGGGGAGTTTTCATGGGGACTGATGCTTGGCTGACCCGAGAAGTGAGTGCCGAGGGTGGAGCCAGTGAGGTCAAGCATCTAAGTATCCACTCTGAATAGCGTAGCCTCAGGGGTAAAACCCCATGTGGGATCAACAACTATTGTCTTGGCCAGCCATAAGAATTGTGTTTGACTTATGTTAAACATTCAAAACATTCAGGACCAAACAGCAAAACATTGTGTTTTTTGTGTCTTCAAGTGTATGCAAAACATTTTTACATCAAACAACACACTTTTTTTGGAGTCATTTTGAGTCTAAACACTTGCAAACATTGGGTCTTCATCAACACTGTGTCCTCTTGTCACGAAAAACAGTCAAGCAGTCAGATTGGGTCACAACAAAACGACTTCACATATTGGAAAAATTGCACAAAATTTGCAGAAACGCGTTTGTGTCGGGCATAATAGCGTCTGTGTTGTCTAGCCGCGTCTGTGAAGGACAGAATCGCGTCTATGTTCCAACAGTCAACATTGCATTTGGCAAACAAAAAAAATCTCAGAAGCGCGTCTGTGTTAAACAGAGCAGCGCCTGTGTCGGGAAACCGCGTCTGTGAAGTATACAGGCACGTCTGTGTCCAGAATTGAAAAACTGTTACAGTCCAGCAAACATAAACAAAAAAATCTCAGAAGCGCGTCTATGTTAAACAAAGCAGCGCCTGTGTCGGGAAACCGCGTCTGTGAAGTATACAGGCACGTTTGTGTCCAGAATTGAAAAACTGTTACAGTCCAGCAAACATAAACAAAAAAATCTCAGAAGCGTGTCTGTGTTAAACAGAGCAGCGCCTGTGTTGGGAAACCGCGTCTGTGAAGTATACAAGCACGTCTGTGTCCAGAATTGAAAAACTGTTACAGTCCAGCAAACAAACACAGTCAGTTTCAAAATTCTTGAGCTTCCTAGGTCATTTCTCCAGGGTTTCATTTAGCATTCAACCTATCTTTGGGTCTCACAAAGTCCATCATTGCTTTACATCTCACTTTACATTCACATTTGTCTAAACTTGAGTCAAAAGGTCACTTGCTTGTCCTCGTCATACTTTGTCAACACACTACATACAACAACACTTTGCTAAGTGGTCCCTCATCAAGGTTTCTTACCTTTGGGTCTCATTTGGTCTTACTTAGAGTCAAGGTCAACTTACCTCATCAAGAGAAACTATCCTCTCTTTGGAAGTCACGCCTACTCTACTACATACATACTTGGTCTTACACTTTGGACATTGCAAGTACACTTCAGACTCATTTACATTCCATTCAACTCTTGGTCTTCCATACTCTTTCCATTTTTCATCTAGTCTCACACATCCTGGTCAATACCTAGTTCATGGTTGAAACTCGTCTTCAAAAATCTAGGAGAGAAACTAAAGAGGCTCAAGAGTCCGCAAACATGAGTTCTTATGAGTATGACAATGAGGTCTTTTTCAATTCTGATCATACCACATTACCTGACATGGATGCCTATAGAAACATTCCAAGTGTTGAGAACATGGACACTATAAACAAAAATGCTACACACAATGACAATGTGGACAACTTTTCAGTACATTCAGCATATGTGGAAGAATCCATTATGAATCCCCATTTCAATCGATTGGTTGAGGAAATAATGAGGAGGGATAGACAATACTTCTTACAAATGATGGCACAAAGTGGAGCCAAGATACCTCATGATTTTGACATGTCTCAAATAATGGAACATAGACCTTTGCAACAACCTCACTCCAATATGGATCAAAGGAGACCTAATAGTGGAGGAAATAGGGGACCACATATGGTACCTGAATCACCATCAGCTTTGCTTCAAAAACCAGAGGTCCCACATACACATGGTCAAACATATGATACTTACCTTCGCAGACCATTATGGAAGTCTTATGGAGAAAAATATGCTCAATCACATACCAATGCTAAGGATCAACCACCAAAGCAATGGGATGTTCAAAGGCATGCTCAAAATTTGGACACAAGGAAACCTCATGTCAAATTTGGGGGCAACACAATGGAACATGACATGCCTGTAGAATATGGTATACATGCACAAAATAGATATGGTGTTCCTCAACATGAATCTATACCAAGTGGTCCACATATGCAGCATCATTACAGACCTCCTCCATATGAACATGTGTATGATCAATACCATCCATATATGCAACATGCTCTTCCTCCAATGGGTACCTCAAACATAGGATATGGTCCAAGAAGTCGATCTCCACCTAAGAGCAATTTGGAGCAACAAATCAGGGACTTACAAAAGAAAATGGAGGACATAAATACACCGAAGCCAACATACACAATGAGAGACATATGTCCTTATCCATTTGACAAGAGCATTCCAATGCCTCCTTTTCCTACACACTTTGTGACGCCTAAATTTGATAAGTATAGAGGAAAAGGGGATCCTAAGGCACACATAAGACAGTTTTTCATAGCTTGCATTGAGGTAGCAGCAGAAGAGACATATTTGATGAGATTATTCCCACAAAGCTTAGGTGATCAAGCTATGGAGTGGTTCTCCCAACTTCCACCTGGAATTAATTCATGGGGTGACTTAGCAGAGGCATTTATTCAACATTTCTCCTACAACATAGAGACAGACATATCAGTCACTACTTTGTGCAACACCAATCAAAAAGAGGGAGAGTCTTTTGCATCATTTTTACAAAGATGGAGAAATCTAGCCAGCAGATGCTCTTGTGAAATTCCACAAAAACAAATGGTAGAAATGTTCACCCAAAATGTTAACAAAGAGATTGGTTATGACTTAAGGAAAGCTTGTTTGTCCACCTTCAAGGACGTCATTGAAAAAGGCTTAGCGACAGAAAAGGTCCTAATTGAACAAGGAGTCATTAAAATATTCAAAGAAAACAAAGATGACTTTAAAGGAAAAGACAAGCCAAGATTTTGGAATAAAAACAAGAACACGGTCAATGATGGTGTTGTCGATGCCAACACAGTGCGACCCAAAGTCATCTTTTCAGGATCAAGTTCTACAAACAATCAAGTCAATACTCAAACAACGTCTAGATCACGAAGGAAGTATACCCCTTTGGGAGAACCACTTGAGTCAGTTTTCAAGAAGTTAGTGGCAAACAAGGTGATCACAATTCCAGATTTCCCACCATATGAACCAAAGGTCAAACCAAATTGGTGGAATGATGATGAATATTGTGAATTTCATAAGAGCAAGGGTCATAAGACAGGAAATTCTCATAGACTGAAGAACATCATACAGGATCTCATTGATAGAGGTGACATTGAGATTGAGGGACATTCGTCTAATCAAGAACATGAGATGTTTAAGGAACCATTCCCAAAACATGACAAGGGAAAAGCTAAAGTCACAGAGGATCAAACCAACTATACCAGAGCATCTTACAATTATGATTCAACTATTAATCACATTTCAATGGACAATTATGTCTCTACCATTATCATTAAGGACAAAGCGTCCAAGAATTCTACTCAGAGACCCAGGATTGTCCTAAAAGGTGTTGGATCTTCTTCCGAACCTACCTCTGAATGTCATGTTACAACTCGTCGAGGCAAAATCACTTTGCAAGGTGCTCCAACTAAAAGCACAGCCTCCTCATCAACCAAACCTGAGTATGACCTTGTAGAACAGTTAAGGAAGACACCTGCGCTCATTTCAATCCTTGAACTATTACGCATATCTCCCACACATAAAGCCATTCTTGACAAAATCTTGAGAGATACTGTTGTTCCTACTGATCTAAACGTGGACCAGTTTCAAGCCATGGTGGGATACCTTTCCATTCCACATTCACTTACTTTCACGGAAGCTGATGACGCCTCTGTAAGTCAGCCGCATAATGCACCATTACACATTGAAGCCTTCATACACAAACATCGAATAAAACGAGTCCTGATAGATGGAGCAGCAGGTCTAAACATTTGCACATTAAGCACTATCACACAATTGGGATATTCTGATAAAGCTGTAAATTCTACAAACAAGATCACCATTAAGGCATATGATGATGAAGAGCGTTCATCCAAGGGTACAGTCATCTTACCTCTCAGAGTTGGGCCAGTTACAAAGGATGTGGTCTGTCAAGTCCTGGATTTAAATCTCACTTATAACATATTGCTAGGACGTCCTTGGATTCATGAAATGAGGGAAGTCCCATCCACATATCACCAATGCATTAAGTTTCCTCATAATGGAGTGGAAGTAACAGTTAATGGTGATCCTAATCCATTCATATACTACAATAACCTGAAATCAAAGACTGAGACCATCATTCCTAGTAATCGGGAGGTTGTTCCTTCGTCAGCATACATTGATCTTGAGTCATTAAAACCTTCGACATCAAAACAAGGTGAGCTTAAAGGCAAGTTTCAGGACAAAGGCATGGGGGAATATACTTTCAATCAGACCATGTACTTAAGACAAGTCATGAATTCCCCAAAAGAATATGGAAGACCACATCCTAACAAGCAAATCTCCATCATGACGCTCAAATGGGACCCTACTACCTTTCAAAGATGGGGTGAACTAGAAGAGGAAGATTTGTACAAAATGCTTTTCAGAGACAATGAAGAGGAAACACAAGACCACATCAATCTACCATGTGAGAAATATGGCAAAGGCTTCAAAATTCTACAAAAATTCAGGTATGATGGAAAAAGCCCTCTGGGGTTACGAAAGGAAGGCATCATTGAACCTTTACAACCTGAATTGACTTTCAAGAAGGAACGCTCGAAAGGACTTGGTTTCTTAACTTCCAAAGTCCACACCCAGAGGACAGAAGAAGCCTTACAAATCAAAGCTGCCAAGATTCAACAAAAGAATCGCTATTCCACAGATTCCAACGAATGGGAATGGGGTTCCGACAAGTCTTCCAGTGACTACGAGCTCACCGAGACATTCAGAGAGCCGGGTGAACCCACAGAAGAGGAGGAGTTTTATAACAAATTCAGAGTTGGTCAAGAAACAACCCATGAGGAGTCTACACAGTCCTTGTCTCAAGGTTCTAGGTTGAAATCACATAGGATGAGAACACCTGTTCCGGAATGCGCTACTAGTGATGATAATTTGGATTCGCTCGTGATCGAGACTGATGAGGAGAGTGCCATCGATGACCTCGATAATTACCTTGACATACCCGAATATAACCACATCTTCACTCTTGGCCCCGCTAACTTTGAAGACATTAACGGCCTTCCCCTTGTTCACCACCAACTCATTGACTGGGATCATGAAGGACCTGCACAGTTGGATACATTCCAAAACGATGAAGCTTTTATTGACTATCTAGGCATACGAGATGATCTTCCCCCTGGAGACCATAAAGCGGGATACACCATAGAACTCAATAGCATGGCATATTTTGGTGAGGGTGTCGAACCTTCCAGTCGCAAAAATGTGAAAATAAGAACAAATCAAGGGTCTTATGGTGAAAACCACATTGTGGTGCTATCTGACCCCAAAAAAGTAAAAAGAAAAGACGTATCTGAGGGTGAAAACCTCTCTGAGGCGCCTGAAGATGGAAGGCTCGACATTCTCCCAGCATCATATGAGGAAAAATCATCCATGTTGGTAGAGGAGACTATCAAAACAAACATCGGTACAAAAGAGGTTCCACACAACATATTCCTAGCTCAATCACTGACAGAGTCTGAAAGGTCAAAATTCATAAGTTTCTTCAAAAAGTGAAAAATCAACTTCGCCTAGTCATACGCTGATATGCCTGGATTGGATCCGGATTTGGTAATGCATCATCTGACGGTCAAACCGGGGGCAAAACCAGTAAAACAGAAATTAAGAAAAATGCATCCACAAGTGGCATTACTAGTCAAAGCAGAACTTGAGAAGTTACTCGATGTTGGATTCATACGCCCAATTGATTATCCTGAATGGATCTCTAACTTGGTACCTGTCAGTAAACCAGACCGCAGCATCAGAATTTGCACAGATTTCAGAGACATTAACAAATCTTGTCCCAAGGATGACTTCCCATTACCAAACATTGACTTGATTGTTGATCTCACAGCAGGTCATGAAATGCTATCATTAATGGATGGATTCTCTAGTTATAATCAGATAAGGATTGCACCCGAGGATCAACACAAAACATCATTTACTTGTCCATGGGGAACTTTCTGCTGGAATGTCATGCCTTTCGGGCTAAAGAATGCAAGTGCTACATATCAAAGAGCCATGACTACTATCTTTCATGATCTCATGCATGTAACTGTGGAAGATTATGTTGACGACCTCTTGGTCAAATCAATAGACAGAAATACACATTTGGACATACTTTCAGTTGCCTTTGATCGGTTGGAAAAATACAAAGTAAGATTAAACCCTAAGAAATGTGTCTTTGGAGTAACCTCTGGGAAGCTCCTAGGATTCATTGTATCCAAAAGAGGAATTGAAGCGGATCCAGCAAAAGTCAAAGCTATCTTGGAAATGCAACCACCAAGAAATATCAGTCAACTTCGATCCTTACAAGGCAGACTCCAGTCCATCCGAAGATTCATAGCACAACTGGCAGATAAGTGTAATCCTTTTCAGCACCTGCTACATAAAAACATCAAATTCAAATGGGATGACAACTGTCAACAGGCTTTCCAGACGCTCAAAGATTATCTTCTAAATCCGCCAGTTCTGATGCCACCAGTTCCAGATCAACCACTGTTACTATACATATTAGCTACTCCAATAGCACTGGGGGCACTCTTAGCGCAACAAATCGCTGAAGGCAAGGAAAAAGCAGTATACTATATCAGTCGCACATTGGTGGGATATGAGCTAAACTACACACCAATTGAGCGCGCATGCCTCGCTGTGGTCTTTGCTTCACAGAAATTACGACATTATATGCTTACTCATAAGACAAAGTTAGTTGCAAGGATAGATCCGTTGAAATACCTTCTCAATAAGGCAACGCTTACTGGGCGACTGACCAAATGGGTAATGATACTGAGTGAATTCGACATCGAGTATGTGGACAGAAAAGCAATAAAAGGACAAGCCATCGCAGATCAATTAGTAGATGCTCCCATGATAGATGATGTTCCTCTAAGTTCAGAATTTCCAAATGAATCCATTTTGACAATGTCACATGCAAAGCCATGGCAACTATACTTTGACGGCTCATATACACAGCATGGGGCAGGAGTTGGCATCCTCTTTATAACTCCTCAAGGGGATTCTATACCAAAATCATACCGCTTATCATTTCCTTGCACTAACAGTATAGCGGAATATGAGGCATTAACAACAGGATTACGAATTGCAGTTCAATGGAAGATCCAGGAACTTCGTGTTTTTGGGGACTCCCAACTTGTTATCCGTCAAGCAATTGGTGATTATCAAACAAAAGATGAAAATTTAATGCCTTATAAACAAATGGTGGATGGTCTGAAACAACATTTCACAAAGATAGACTTTGAGCAGATACCAAGAGAGCAGAATCGAGCCGCAGATGCCATGGCTACAATTGCTTCATTGATCGATTTACCTCCAAACGAGACCTGCTATGAGTTCTTGATGGATAACCTTTTGGTCCCTTCATATGAGATAATGCCTACTGAGATGATATGTGTTGTCGGTCCCGAATCCCAGTTATATGGTTCCATTTTCACATACCTACGAGACAATACTTTACCTCCTGATCTATCAAATAACCAACGTCGCACTTTCATTTGCCAATCCTCTCGATATGTCATTTTAGCTGATATCCTATACCGACGAAGTCTAGATGGAACTCTTCTTAGATGTTTAGAAAGCGACGAAGCTCAGGTTGCGTTACGGGAAGTGCATGAAGGAATATGTGGTCCACATGCTAGTGGTCCTACCTTGGCCAAGAAACTCATCAGGACTGGATATTACTGGCCCAATATGGAGAAAGACTCATATCAGTTTGTCAAGAAATGTAAGCAATGTCAAATTCATGGAGATCTCATACATGCGCCAGCAGAAGAACTTCAACCACTTGCATCTCCTTGGCCCTTTTGTCAGTGGGGACTCGATCTCATAGGCAAGATTCACCCTCCTTCTTCCAATGGTCATAAATTCATTATCACCGCCACAGAGTATTTTACAAAATGGATTGAAGTCGTGCCTCTTACACAAGTTACTGGAAAACAGATTGCTACATTCATTCTCAACTATATCATTTGTCGATACGGTATTCCTGTTTCCATTATCATTGATAATGGGCGTCCCTTAAAAAATCAGGATGTTCGTGAACTCTGTGACCGCTTCCATATCTCTCATCATTTCTCCACACCATATTACCCCCAAGGTAATGGCCAAGTTGAGGCGTCTAACAAAACAATCCTTAAAATCCTAAAGAAGACAGTCGACGATGCTGGTCGTAATTGGCATATTCAACTTAATCCTGCACTTTGGGCCTACCGCACAAGTATTTGTACACCTACAGGAGCTACACCCTATTCACTAGTCTATGGTTCTGAAGCCATCTTGCCTATTGAGGTCGAGCTACCCTCTTTACGGGTCTCTTTGCAAAACATCATCAGTGATGAAGACTATAGGGTCTCTCGCTTACAAGAGCTGGAACTATTGGATGAACGAAGACAAACTGCTTATAGTCATCTCAAGGCTTACCAACAACGAATGAGTCGCAGCTACAATCACAAAGTCAAGCCTTGCACATTTGAGGTAGGTGACTTAGTTCTCAGAGAAAATCCTAAAAATCAACAAGACAGAGAGAAGAAGGGCAAGTTCGAACCAAACTGGCTTGGTCCCTACATTATTACAGCAGCATATGGATCTGGTGCATATCAGCTTTCAACTACAGAAGGTGAACCTTTGGAGGATCCTATCAACAGCATGCACCTTCGCAGGTTTTACACATAGCTCTTCAGAGTATCCTAATTCGAAAACACAAAAAAAATCAAAAAATTCAAAAATACAAAAAAAATTATAAAACAAAAAAATCGTTACTTGGTGAAAACCTGGCAAGCAGGCGCCTTGTGACACAAAAACACTGAAAAATCAAAAAAAGTAAAGAGAAATAATTTCGTCCAACGGTGAAAACCACTTCGGTGGCGCCCTGGGCAAGTACCATGGTGAAAACTGGGTCACCAGCGCCATGCGTAGAGACATTGCTCCTCCCTCCTTCAGGATTCTCTTTCATCATTTCACTTTGCACACACTCACAACCTATTCGTTCATAACAAACTTACCCATTCCCATCATGGCTTGTCAATTGATCTACCCAAGATTGGTTAGCCATTCATAATAAACATTTCTTTTCATCCCTTTCCATCCATAATAAATCAGATCCTATCTGTGGCTAAGGCAAAATCCTACGTCTAGTAATGGGTGTGGAACTGAGAACATCACATGTTTCGAGGAGTATAGTTTCTTCCAGCTTCCTTCAGTCTGTCCACACACAATCCGCAATAAAGCAACATCTGCATCACCAATCTGCAATAAGGTTTCCTCTTCTTCGCAATAAAGTATCAGTTTCATGGATTCAGTCAGTTTCAGATGAGACACAGCAGCAACAATGGGCTTCAACAAATCAAATCTTTCAACAGACTCAGACAACATTATGGTTCAGTACTATCTATCATTTCTGTGAAAGTAAACATTGTGACCACAATCAAATAAGACTTATACAAGTGACAAGAGACACTAAACTTGAGGACTATAGTGGATGTTGGTGTCGAGTCTTGGTTTTCTTTTGATTTTATCTTTTGGTGACATGTCTTTTAGCTTTTCCGGGATGTCTTTGACTAGAGATTCTATCTCCAAAATGTCTTTGACTAGAAAGGCGAGGATGGGGTATCGTCACCTATTTGTATTTGCTGTCTGTGGATTGTCTCTTAGTAATGCTATGACTTGTCCAAGGATATGAGGACACTGTGAGTCTAGTGTGAACTGGGGCATTCTTTGTTTGTGACTATCTTATCTCCATGCAAACAGGTACAATGACTTTCTACGTCGAACATATGCCTCGATTGTCATATCTACTTGCCATAATAAAGCTCAATGATGATAACGCACAAGAAGCTCTTTCACTTTCATATCTTCTGTCTTCCATCCCCCTTTCTTGATTGACTTCCATCATCCTTCTCGAGTCCGCGTAGCCTGCTATCACATGACTGAGTATAATGACACACCAAAAACATTTGCATTTCATGTAGTTGCACCTACATTACCACATATAAGCATTTCATACATACATATAGATATCACAACTGCATCACATCCTGCACACAACACCTGTTAGCACAATTTACATTTGCATTATCATATTCATCTGCACTTCATACATTTACATTTGCATTGGCATAACATTTTAAAACATAAAAGAACAAAAATATTGCATTACATACATATTTGCATCCATAGCATAAAACATACATTATAAGAACATCTCATCACATAGGTACACATGCATATAGCTGCCGCAAAGATGAATAATCTCATATATATAATAAAAAATGTCATGATACAATGATGTCAAAATCATATGGCTACAAATCACCCGCAGGTGTCTACAATACAAAAATGGTACAAAACTGATACATAGGGAACCCTCTAAGGCTATGATGAACTCCCTCCCTCGGAGCCGCCTGGCCTCGGTGGAATCTGAGCCCCTGAAGGACCCGCCCCAGGATCATCCCTCCTATCTCCTCTATCTGGTGGTGGTGGAGGACCCATAACCCCACCACTCGATGCCTGTCTCCTCCGGCTCCCTCCCGTAGCTGTCGTTGTACGTGACGGTCTATGGAAGCTCCTCGCCCGCTGATCTGCTGGCACTGCACCATAGTAGAGGTCTCTCCAGTAGGCTATCTCCTCTCCTGCCCGCAGGACATAAGCATATCCTGCCCCTGTGTCCTCAGCTGCCTGTCTCCCTGCCCTCAGTGCTGTCTCAACCTCTGTGTAGCGCTGGATAGCCTGATCTCGCTCTCGCTCAGTATCCCTGAGCCTCGTCCTGAGCCGATCCCTCTCCCTCTCCAGCTCCTGGATCTCATCTGCCTGGCCCTGACAGATCTCCCTCAGATCTAGCAACTCGGCCTCCACCGGGTCATCCCCCTCTGCCTCTGCCTGTGGCTCCCCCTGTGCCTGTACCTGTACCTGTACCGGTACCTGTACTGGTCCCTGTCTCTGTCCCTGTCCCTGTGCCTGTACCTGTCCAGGACCCTGTGCTGCTGGTACCTGTAACGACAATCCACCGCAACCCCTCACCACCCGAGCCAGCCTCTCCTCACCACCCTCCCTCCGAGGTGCAACCATCCTCTCTCCAACTACTCCCCTCCTCCTCCGTCGGCCTCGGCCCCCATCACCTCCACCATCTCCCTCCAGTGCCTCTCCTGGATCTGTCAACCGTGGGAACGGATGCTCTGCCTAATAAGTTGTATACTCGGCATCCATGTCGGCGTCCTCGATCTCTGGCCACATGTCTCAGGGTAGAGGTATCATCTCCACCAGCTGTGTCACTGCCTGATCATACGACAGCAACGGCCCAAACTGTGCCTGATCTCTCACTATGCGGGCATACATGCCTGAGCCTCGCGACATCCTCTGAATCCGGCCAAACTGTCGGCCAATCCTGTCTACCAGCTGCCTCTCCAACACATAGGGTGTCCGCCCAATCAAATACCTGCTCCGGAAGGTGTAGGGAAGCTCAACTGCATCATCCTCCCACTGCTCGCAACCCAGATAGGGTCGCCATATGACCTCATCAATGTCATCAATCACCCACCGCCAATGCTCTAGCCTGCCAATCCGTGGCTGGGATGTGATCATATCATATAAATGCACAAAGCTGCATCCATAACCTCTGCCCCTGAAGTGTATCTGTCAGGTAACCGACAGATGCTCGTAAGCCCATACCTGCAGCAAGGTAACTCCGCAACCCAATCCCACTGACCCATGATAAACAAACTAATGAAGCTCATAATACAAGTGGGCCAACACACATGGTCCCTAGGCATATCTGGTATGTTGTGTCACCAGCGTCTCCAATGCTCCTCCCCAGCCCACAGCTGACCCCCGTGTCGCCCTATCCGGACACAAGAACCCACTGATAGCTCCTCTGATCACTGCCGACAATGCTAACCCGGTGGCTGTCATGGTGTCCCATGCCACGTGTCCTGCCCTCATCTCCAGTCCAGGGTCCTGGAATACTCATCTCAGGGCCTCTCTATCACCATCTCGATCGTATGGGATCAGCTCCCCATCGATCGGTATCCTCATAATCCTATATACATCCTCCAGGGTGACTGTCATCTCACCCATCGGCAGATGAAACGTGCACGTCTCAGAGTGCCATCTCTCAGCCAACGTAGTCAGCAGTCTCATGTTCGCCCGAAACTCAGGCACATACAGCACATGTCTCAAACCCATCTCCTCGATAGCAGCTCTGTCCTTGAGCGACAACTCAGGTCGCAATCTCTGCGTCGACGGGAATCTCTCCCGTGACTCTAACATCGGCAAATACTCCTGCAGTCAAACAACTCAATCATGTCAGTTATAGTGGCATTCACTGTTCATCACAAAATGCTACTCTTTATCTAAATGCATGACTATCTACCCTAGTGACACTCACTGTTCATCACAAAGTGTTGCTATTTATCCTAGTGGTACTCCCTATTCATCACAAAGTACTATGTGTGTGACACTCCCTGTTCATCACAAAGTGTTACTCACATTTGCACTCCCTGTTCATCACAAAGTGCTGCTCATATTTCAGTACTCCCTGTTCATCACAAAGTACTCTATCTTGGTACTCACTGTTCATCACAAAGTGCCTTGATCTATCCTAGTCTTCCTAGAGGACCTACTTGAGTGTATCCTCTCAGCAGCTTATCCAATCGACAGCGTATGTTCATCACAGAACTGCCGATTTGACCTAGAAGATGCAACTTTACACTTTTCAAACGCAAACGCGCTTACATGACATAAACGCGCTCAAAGACTGCATAGACGCGCCTGAAAAACACAGACACGCCTGCCTGACACAGACGTGCCTATGCTCTGCATAGACGCGCCTAGTTGACATAGACGTGCCTTCTTGGCACAAATGCGTCTGTCCATCACAGACGCGGCCGCAATTGACGCAGACGCGGGTCCAGACATAGACACGCCTGGCACAAACACAGACGCGCCTAGCGAACACAGACGCGCCTGGCACCAACGCAGACGCGCCTGGATGTTTTTTGACACTTTTTGGACCCTAGTCTAAGCACATTTATTACCCTATTCGACATGCATTAATGACAAAAATTAAATGCGTCAAAATACGAGGAGGTTTGGTGGTACTTACCGGCTCTCCTGCCTCTGCTGGCCTCTGAAATCGGCTAACGTGGTCAAATCTGTGAGTGAAAGCCATCGCTGCTGACTGCTGCTGCTCTTTTCTCTCTTTGCACTCTAATCTCTTGGAGGTGTAGATGACAATGAGGATGTATTTTTCCCCATGGTCTATCTTATAGACTACCCCTAGCCTTCGTTTTTCGAGTCAGTCTTCCTTATCCCGTGACTTTGTCACTTTATCCGGTCAGTCCATTCTAGCCTTTCTTTCTTATTGAGAGATTGTCTGCAATATTTTCAAACATTTTCATCCAATCTCTTGAGGGGGCATATCATTCCCATCTTGGGGCAACTCTGTATCAGTTCATCTTATCTTCTTTGAAACAACGCGACAAGCCGCATTGTCTCAAAGAGGGGCAAAATGTAGACACCTAAAATTGTCCAGTCTAATTAAATAAATATTTTATTTATTTAATTATCTAAGCCTAATTCTTCTATTAATTAAATAAATCTTTATTTATTTAATTAATTCATTTATCCTCTTCTAGCCTTATTTCTCATTTAAATAAATACATTTATTTATTTAAATTATCCTTTTCCTAAATTAAATAAATATCTTATTTATTTAATTATCCCACTTCTTCTATTAATTAAATAAATCTTTATTTATTTAATTAATTCATTAGCCTTTTCTACCCATGACACATGTCATTCATCTCTTAATTCATACACTACCTACCCCTTTCATTATTTTATTATTTCTTTTACCTACCCTCTAATCATAGCCGACCTCCTTTTACACCTCTCAATCTTATCCCTCCATTTCATATAGTGTCTTCTATATAAGGAGATGCTTCCTTCATTATCAAACCCTAATGAGTTATCCATTTTCACCATATACAATAGCATACCATTCCAAGTGATCTCCATGATCCATTATTCATACTACCATTCTTCCTTCTGCATGTTGCACCAGTGTGACCGCTACCATGACAGATCAAACAGGTTGCTCTCCAACTAGTTGTCGCTTGATAGCCACCTGACCGATGGTCATAGGTATTATACCGGTTGGGATTCTGGTTCACAGAGGGTTCTAGGATAACTCCTTGAGTCCTTTGAGGGTATCTCCCAGTGTTGTGCAAAACAAACTTGCATTCAAATGCAATATGCCCAAACTTGTTGCATGCATAGCAGTTTCCATTGAATCTATTGGATCTAGGCTTATTGTTTAGAAAGTAAAGAAAATTATTGTAGGCCTTGCTTCTACACACATTAGCAGTATGTCCTTCCTTGAGACAATTGAAGCAAACAGGTTTAAACTTTTGCTTACCTTTATTCTTAGATGTTGGTTGCTTCTTTGATGCTTCAGCTTTTGTTCCAGAGGTCTCACCTTCCTCATACCCAGAAAAACCAAGTCCACTGGTATTTTTTACCGGTTTTGTCGATTCAAGCTTTTGCTCTAGCTTAGCAGTACTCTGATTGAATTTGGCAAGTATCCATTTTGACTCAGTAAGTTCCTTGGAAATAGAAGCATTGGATTCCTTCAAGGTTGCATTCTCAGAAATAGCCATGTTTTGTTCACCTTGCATTTCTTCTTTTTCCACTTTACTCTCTTGGAGATGAGCGGTAAGGGCACTAATTTCTAGTTTCAGCTTGGAGATCTCATGATCTTTGTCTTTTACCAGATCTTCAACTTTCCTTCGGTTCTCAAGCTCTTGACACATTCTGATAGTCAGTCCTTCCAACTCCTTTCTCAAGTTGGCTTTAGATTCATTTAGTTTTTCAACTTCTTCAACTAGGGCATCCATGTCAGCTTCATCAGAAGAGCTATTTTCAATAAGTTCCATCAGTTATTCAACATGCTCTCTTCTCTTGGCCAACGAGGCTTTATACTTGACTTTGAGTTCATCATAGGCTCTCTTAGTCTGAGTGAGACGATGAGTAAGTTCCCTTACAGTGTATTCCCCCATATCTCCTTCCAAGTGGTTAGACTTATAGAAAGGTTGGCTCTGATACCAATTGATGAATACTAAGAGGGGGGTGAATTAGTATACCAAAAAATACTAAACTCAAACTCTTAAACAGTTTAGCAGATAACTGGTATAACAGATTCACTAATAAACTGGTTAAGATAAATGCAAACCAAATAGAAAATAAAGCATTCACCCACAAAAGCACAATCACCATAACACAAGATATTTTGACGTGGAAACCCAAATGGGAAAAACCATGGTGAGCAAAAACTCACAAGTAACTATCTGTAGAATAGAAACCAGACTAGTTAAGGTCATACAATTTTCTTCACCAGAACAGATCCTGTTAGGAATCTAGATCTCTATTAGGAGATAAGTCTTGTTAAAGACTACCTTGCTAAAGGATTTCAGATCCACAGTTGTGAACCACCTTGTTAGAGGATTTACAAAGGCTTTGCTGGGCCTACCCGTTTAAGGGTTTCAGACTTGTCGAAGATGTGAGTAATCAGCAAGTGAGTGATCTAGATAATAGCACAGTATGCTTGGTTAGATCCTTGATAGCTCATTGTTAATGCATTTCAACATTACTTCAGTCTTCAATATATCCACACTCTAACTCTTCACACAGATCTAATCTTCTCTGCAAAGATCGCACATAACCTTCTCATACATCATACATCTCTCATCTATACAAACCCTAGACATGATGTCCTTATAAATGAAACTGATTTCATGTCGGTCCAATAGGATTAAACTACAAGTTCCTAGGTTTAGTGCATCTAAACACATTTGGTAGCACGACACAAAATCACCGCCAAAGTGTCGATGGATGATAACTCATCACAGAAATACCGGTTGGTAACTCATCTTAGAGTAATACCGGTTCATACAATATACCAATTACCGGTTGTCAAAAATGAAGACTGGAAAATGTTAACTATTGCTTTGTTCCTTCGTACCGCTTGAGATCCTCGAACCGCTTGAGGTCTTCATACCGCTTGGGTTCTCCATACCGCTTGAGGCCTTCAGTCAATTTGTGACCGTTAAACATCTTTTGTAAAACACCGATAGTCTAAAGACTATAATACATAATATCAGTTGGAACAATTACCGGTTGAGCATAACTCATACATCAAGAAAATGTGTGTCCATCAATGACAATCAAAACATCATCAAAATGCCAACAGTTTGTTCTTGTCAGACTATTGTCTCTCTTTTGTGTGCTTTTCATTGTGCCCTTGATCTTGGCAAAATATCACATGGTATCAGAGCCATTGGGGCTTCATTGATTGGTTTTGAGAGACATCTTGGAAGGTTTATCATTTTGGATCTGAGGTATTGCGCATTTTGGAGGCATCCTAGAGCATTTTCGACCTCACCATTGCGTTTGGGAGGCCGTTTCCATAAAAGTCGAGTATAAACTCGACCTATTTTGGAGGAAGTTGATTTTCGGGCTTAGAGGAAAATTTTCGCCTATTTGGGTGATATCGTACAGATTATATATATATATATATATATGTAATTTTATTTTCTGCAAAATAATTCACATTTATTTCGCAGAATATTTTTTATATATTCAAAAGTTTTTTCATAAAAAATAGTATTATTGTCGGGGGGGCCATTACCCCACCCCCAACCTGTGCTCCGTACCTGTTGTCGGCCACTTGGCGATCTTTGGCTCCCGATGGCGACCGCTGCTCTTACTATCGGTGATCGCTGCTCTTACCGTCGGCGACCTCCAACCTGAGCAGCTGTCGTAGCCTCCCCGATCGTCAACAGCCCCCGACTCTTGCTGACGTTTGCTCTCCCCGACTTCCATGTTCTTCCAACAACCGTCCAGACCCTCACCATCCCGACCGAGCTCCTGCCGCCACCATTTGATGCTGCTCCATGCCGCCCCACCGGACCTTCCTCCCACCGACGGTCCCTCCTTTGCCACATGGTGATCCACGCCAGCACGCCACGTAGACCTGCCACCCAAGTTGTACAGATTCTAGTTCTCTGTACGGACATCATCGTTAGCTTCTAAACTTTTTTTTGCCACGTGTACAGTCCGTACGGTATTGACAGGCTAGACAAGGGAAGCGACAACCATTTTAATGGGCATATGGACATCAAATTTAAGCTCGTGGTTAGCTGGCGTGAGCACCTTTTTTGAAAATTTTAGACCCCTCACCATTGAGCAGTTTGATTTTTTGGGTCAACTTTGAAGGCCCATAACTTGCTCAATTTTGCTCCTTTTTGGGTGCAATTTTTTTTTTATTTGGGTTAATTTTCCATGCTCTCCACAGTGGTGTGGTTATTTTCTGATTTTGGTGAATAAGTTTTTTAGAATTTTCAGATTCTCTCAGTTGTACCTATCCAATCCTCAATTTTGCAACTTCAAAGGCTTCATTTGGGCTCATACAACCTCCTTTTCAGGTGCCAATTTTTTGAAAGTGCATATTTTTTCATCTACTTTCATAATCTGTCATCAGTTTGCAGAGATTTTGAGTGGATATTGTACTTTCAAAAATTAGTCTTTTTTGGCTTACTTGGTACTTGTAATTTTCTTGGATCTTAGTTTAGATCTCTTGCATTATCAGTTTGAGTCTCCTTTGGCCTCTTTGAGGTAGTTGTAAAGTTGAAATCAGAAGTCCACTTCGCCATTTTTGCAAGTGGCTCATTGTACACGCACTATGTATAAAGTGCCAAATCATCATTTTTTTTGTGGGGGGGGGGGGGGGTCTTTGATCGAGTGAATTTGGGGGGGTGTCTTGTGTGATTGTACCTCTCTTTCATTTTTGTTTTTATGGGTCCTCATAAATTTCCACCTTTAACTCCACATAACTATTGGAAAATAAAAGCGTGGAACAAACTAATGGAAAAGGACTCACACATTACATAGATGGAACAATAGCAACACCAATTGATCATAAGGCTGATCCTAATGCTAGAATGGCTCACTAAAAATTGCATGGCTCTTGGAACTTTGTGTAAGTGTGTATCAGATGACCTCATTTTTCACATTGAGAAGTGTACTACAATCAAAGAGGCTTGGGATATCTTTCAAAAATTATATGGTCAAGTTGATGAAATCAGAGGCCACAAGATTGACAATGAGCTCACCAACTTGGATCCCAAGAGTTTTGATACAATCCAAGATTATGTCACCAACGCAAATGAGCTAAGAGCAAAACTTAAGGATTGTGGAATTGACAAAAAGGATGCTCAATTGATATTCAATTTGTTGGACAAGCTTCCACCCGAATATGCAACATTTGTTTCTAGCTTCCAAACCCATTGCTTGACAGTGGGGAGTTCCTACACTATGCCTTCATTTGATGCTTTCACATAAATGTTGATGTTGGAACAATCTAAGTTGTTGAACATGGGGATTCTCAAGTCGTAAAAGTCCAAGGCTTTGGTGGCTAGTCAAGGGAGTCAAGGAAGTCAAGGCAAAGATTCCAATAAGAAGAAGAAGCAATCTAAGTCAAAGCCATAGCAGGAAAAAGGTCAATCATCCTCTCCATCACAAAACGATTTTTCATCCTCTTCCAAGAAGGGGAATACACCTAAGAAGGAAAAACCAACTTGTGCTTATTGCAATAAGTATGGTCATGGTGAGCATCAATGCCACACTAATCAAGTTGATGAGTTGACAAATCTCTTTAAGAAGAACAACATCAATTTGCCATCCACCTACAACAAGAAGGAATCATCTCCTTCCACTTCCTCACAGTCTAAGGGAAAAGGGCAAGCATTTGTGGCTACAACAGGTTCTTCACATCAATGGATACTTGACTCGGGTGCCTCTTATCACATGGGTTCTACAAAGGAGCATTTTTCTTCATTGGAGCCATCAAAGGTACCTCACATTTACATAGGTGATGATACACAAGTTGACGTAGAAGGGAAAGGTTTGGTTGCCATGGATGATGGAACGTTTGAGAATGTTCTTTATGTTCCTAACTTGTCGACCAATCTTCTCTCTATCTACCAAATCACTCACTATGGGAATGGGAAAAAGGTTGAGTTTACACCTGATTCAGTTGTGGTAAAAGAACTTGATAATGATGCCTTGGTAGCAGTGGGACAAGTCAATAACAATTAAAGGCTTTATTCATTCTCCCACTTTGTGCCAAGATCTCCTTCTATGGCCTTGCTTACTCATTCAAATTCAGAAAGTAAGCTATGGCATGAGCGATTTTGTCACCTCAACTACCACTATCTTCAGCAGCTTAGCACTAAAGACATGGTCACAGGTCTATCTCGAATCAATTTTTCAGAGGGTGTATGTTCAGGATGTTCCATGGGCAAGCATCCCGAGGAGAAGTTTGATAAAGGGGAAGATTGGAGAGCTTTGGAAGTTCTTCAACTTGTTCACAGTGATGTAGCAGGTCCATTTCCATCACCTTCATTTAGTAGGGCCCGCTATGTCCTCACCTTCATTGATGACTACTCCCACTTCACTTGGGTCTATTTTCTTGTTCATAAGAGTGAAGTGTTTAATAGATTTCTAGCCTTCAAGGCTCATGTGGAGAAGCAATCAGGGAAAGTGGTCAAGATCCTTCGCACAGATAATGGAAGGGAATATGTGAAAAAAAGACTTAAGGATTTTTGTACATTTGATGGGATTGATCTTCAGCATTCAATTGCCTACACTCCACAACAGAATGGAGTTGCAGAAAGAAAGAATAGAGCTCTCAAGGAAATGGCTAGTTGTATCATACATGCACGTTCTCTTGAGGCTATCAGTTGTGTCATACACATCCAAAATCAGGTTCCTCACAAAGCTTTGACAGGTATTACTCCTTTTTTGAGGCTTGGGTTGGTAGGAAACCGATTGTGAGACATTTCAGAGTCTTTGGGTGTCCAGCATGGGCTCACATTCCTCTGTAGAAACGCAAGGCATTGGAACCGTAGAGTAGGCCTTGTATTTTTGTTGGATATCCCAAGGGTGTTAAGGCATATCGATTGATGGATACAGAGACACATGAGGTGTCTATTGAGAGGAGTGTTCATTTTGAGGAAAGCTCTCTTAGCTTAGCCTCAATTCCTCCTCTACCTTCCTCCCTTGTAGATAGTGATGAGGGTGATTCAGATGATGAGACTCCTTCAACTCCAACTCGTAGCGTTACACCTCTGCAGGGTCCACTCGCAGTTGAGGAGCCCTGTCTTCCACCTCCACCTAAACTGATAGGGAGAGTCTTAATTCATCACCTACTGAAGTTCTTTGATGGTGTAATCCTATTCTCTATTAGGGCCCATAGTCTTCTCCTATGTACTCCCCTACCAATAGTTTTCTTGTTTCACCTTCCTCAAGCTCACAAGGTAAGCCTGCTCACTATATCCTTGCAGGGGTGCAGGACAGCCAACACTTGCTCTCTCTTCTTTGCAAAACCACCCTTCATGTTTGGTTTGGCAAACTCTCTTCTTTCGGTTACAAATTGACTAAGTTCCAGGGCTTATAGCCTTCTGAATATTCTTCCAGTTCTCAATAGATTCCTCCCCTACAAGTTATCTCCTTCACACTACTGACACCTAGCTGGACTGTCACCAAGCTCGCCTAGGGCCAGTTTATAGAAATGGTGATTGCCATTTTCTGGTTTCCCCCTACTACTTCTCTACTCTTATTGTACATTTTTGGCTCTTCCTGAAGAAATCCAATGGCTGTGTGGATCCCATAGTGGAGGTTCAAGACAGAGCCATATTTACACTGTGGATTCAAAACACCAAAACGAACAACAAAAAGGAAACTTAAATTACAAAACTGTAATGAAAACCTAACAAAACAAGACAGTACAACACATAGCCAAAGAAAACCAAAAAACAGACTGTATATATTTCATGTAGTATTCAACCATCCAACATCCAACCTTTTACAAATGCCCATTGGGTCTTTTAAACATTCCATCCATCGTGAAACACATACGATTACAAGTTAAAAAATAGTTTCAAAATGGTCATCGGCGTAGTCTGAGAACCTGGCTTCCGATGCCCGTTGCAAAGTTCACACTTTTCCCTTCGGGCATTGGGATAGCAAGAAATCCCTTCGTCCGATAGCCGATGTTGACTTTCTATGCTCTACACTTCCTGTCGAGTCTTCGACATGACATCAGAATGGCTACCGATGACCGACGTCTTCACACTTCCGCTTCGCACTTTCCATCGAGTCATTGGGTAGCATGACATTGTGCTTTTCCGATGGCCGATGTCTCCAAACTCGAACTCCTCTGCTTGAACCTTGTTATCGGGTTATCAGGGTAACAAGAAAACACTCCTCCCGATACCCAATAACTCTTTCCTCGACTAGCACTTTCCTATCGGGTCCGCGGGATAACAAGAAATTATTCTCCCTGATACCCGATAACTCCCATCGGGACATTGATGTAGCGTGCAACAACTCCTGCCAATACCCGATGGGTCATCAGGTCATCGGTGTAGCAAGAAAAAGCTTCTGTCTACCTGATGACTCTGCTCCAAGCCAATGCTAACTCATCGGGTCATCGGGGTAATGTGAAACCACTTCTGCCGATACCCGATGACTCAACAATAAACAACCCATCATAATAGGTTATCCCGATGCACTTATGGGATACTATTTCAAACTGAGAAAATGCACATTTGAACATAATCACACCAAAATTGTTGAAAACTTTGAAAATGCAACCAAAATTGGGTGCTCCTGCACCATACTCCCCAATGAGAAAGAAGTCAAGTGACTTCGTGGGGCAACACAGAGGATGTCATTCCAAGCTTCGAAAAGTCTGCCTCAGGGAACCAAGTGGCCTCAGATTCTGGAAGATGTTGCCATTTAACTAAATGCTCCATATAGGTGGTATGTCTGCTCTTCTTGAGGACCCGTGAATCCAACACCTTTTCGGCTTGTGGCCTGTTTGTCGGTGGTAAGGGTAGGTCTTAAAGTGCCTGTGAGACCTCTGAAAATATCTGACATTCTTCAGGAAGTGTACCCTTATATGGTACCAAGTCTGCAACATTGAAAATAGGAGATAAAGCCATGTCTTCGGGTAGGTCAAGTTTGTAGGCATTGTTTCCATACTTGGCCAAGATCTTACAAGGTCCAATTCTCCTCATTTGAAGTTTTCTAGGGACACCTTTGTGAAGCCTTGCTTTGTTCAAGTGAACCATTACTAGGTCCCCGACAACAAATTGTACATCTCTTCTCTTTTCATCTACTTTTTCCTTGATTTTATGAGAGTTGTCTAGTAAATTTTGCCTAACTTGCTCTTGAATCTCCTTCATGGACTGAACCATGTCAACAACATGTCCACTCTGTTGTCCCATCTTCTCAATTTCTCTGAGCTCCAAAACACCTCTGGGATGAAGGCCATAAACTAATTCAAAAGGACTCTTACCGGTTGATCGATTCACACTGTCATTGTAAGCAAATTCAGCTTGATGAATGATCTGGTCCCAAGCTTGCCCATACTCCTTTGTCAAACATCTGAGAAGGTTCCCCAGTATTGTATTTACCACCTATGTTTGGCCATCCGTTTGGGGATGGTATGCTGAGCTGAAAGACAAGTTAGTTCCCAATCTCTTCCATAAAGTTCTCCATAAATGTCCAATGAATTTTGTATCTCTATCTGACACTATACTGATGGGTAAACCATGAATCCTAATGACCTCTTTGAAAAACAAATGAGCAATATGACTGGCATCATGAGTCACCTTACAAGGACTAAAATGGGCCATTTTACTGAATCTATCTACGACAACATAGATGCTATCAAATCCAGATTTGGTCTTGGGTAAACCAACCACAAAATCCATACTTACACACTCCCATGGCCTGTTTGGGATAGGTAAAGGCTGATACAGTCCAGCATTAGAAGATGTTCCCTTAGCTCTTTGACAAATTACACATTGCTCCACATATCTCCTGATATCCCTTTGCATCTTTGGCCAATAGTAGAATCTTTGAACAAGTTCCAAAGTCTTATTCAAACCAAAATGTCCACGCAAGCATCCATTGTGCTTTTCTTGCATCAAATTTTCTCTCATAGACCCTCTGGGTACACAAAGTTGTCCTCCTTTGAACAAAAGTCCATCCTGCAAAGTCAAATCTGCATATTCACTATGAAAATGATTCCTAAACTCTTGGCAAACCTTATAGGTAGCAGCAAAATCTTCATCATCTTCATACAAATTCTTGAAACTATACACTCCTATGCTTTTGAGCTGCACTTCTTGTACTGTTAATAACCTCCTACTCAATGCATCAACTACCTTATTACATTGTCCTTTCTTGTGTTTGATGGTAAAAGTATATGACTGCAAATACTCTACCCATTTGATATGCCTATGGTTTAACTTTTCTTGAGAATTAAGAAAGCTAAGAGCTTGATTATTAGTGTGAACCACAAATTCCTTAGGTAGCAAATAATGCCTCCATTTCCTAAGTGACCGGACAAGTGCATACAATTCCAAATCATAGGAAGAATAGCTTTTTCTTTGCATCATTGAGTTTCTCGTTGAAAAACTCAATTGGTCTATTGTCTTGACTCAAAACTGCTCCAACTGCTATGTTGTTGGCATCACATTCAATTGTGAAAAGTTTGTCAAAGCTTGGTAGGATTAGTACCGGTTGTGTAGCCACCTTTGTCTTCAAGAGATCAAAACATTTTTGTTCTTCCTTTGTCCATACAAACTTGGTTCTCACACCTCCCTTAATTGTCTCTAGCATAGGTGCGCATATCTCACTGAACCCTCTGATGAACTTCTGGTAAAATTGAGCCAAACCGTGAAAACTCCTTACTTCACTTGTTGTTTTAGGAGTAGACCAATTGGTTATTGCTTCCACCTTTGAAGTGTCCATTTTCAAATCACCACTTGAGATTACAAACCCAAGATACACTAATTCTTGTTTCATAAACTCACATTTCTCCAAATTGATGGTTAGTTGTTCATCATATAGTTTTTCCAAGACAATTATAATATGCTTAAGATGCTCATCTTTAAACTTGCTAAAAATTAAGATATCATCTAGGTAAACAACAACAAATTTACCAATGTAGTCCTTGATTACTTCATTCATGAGCGTCATGAATGTGCTAGGGGCATTGGTGAGTCCAAATGGCATAACAAGTCATTCATAAAGTCCTTCTATAGACTTGAAGGTTGTCTTCCATTCATCTCCCTCCTTGATTCAGATTTGGTGGTAACCACTCTTGAGGTCTATCTTGGTAAAATATTTAGCACCCCCCAAACAATCCATCAAATCTTCAATTTTGGGAATAGGAAATCTATACCTGATTGTAATCCGGTTGATGGCTCTCGAATCAGTGCACAGTCTACAAGTACCTCCCTTCTTTGGTGCCAACACAGTGAGCACCACACATGGGCTGATGCTTTTTCTTATCAGGCCATTGTCCAAAAGCTCTTGTATTTGTTTAGCTACCTCATGATTCTGCTCTGGTGTCATCTTATAGGCTGCCTTATTAGGCAAAGAAGCTCCAAGTATGAAATCAATTTGGTGACTGATGGCACGTTGAGGAGGCAACGTTGCAGGTGTTCCATCACTAATGATCTCCTTGAACTGGTTTAGTATCTGTTGCACTTCATTGGGAATGCATACTTTCTTTTCCTTGCTTTCTTCTTTAGATTTCACTACAAGTGCAAACCCCACTGCTTCTCCTTCCTTGAGGGTGTTAATGAACTCCTTCTCACCAACTAGCAGCACATTGGAACCCTTAAGTATGCTTTCTTCTTCATCTTTTAAGGACTGAATTTTGTAAGTAACTCCATCTTTTTGGAAAGTATAAGAATTTTTTTCTTCATGGTGTACTGCTTTCATGTCAAATTGCCAAGGTCTACCTAAGAGTAGGTGGCATGCATCCATTGGAAAGATATCACACAAAATCTTGTCTTTGTAACTTCCTATAGTAAACTCCACCCAAGTTTGTTCATTCACTAGAACATGTTGCTCCTTATTGAGCCAAGTAACTCTATAAGGATCACTATGTGAAATTCTTTGCAGTTTAAGTTTACTTACTGCTTCTTCTGATACAATATTGTCATTGGAACCTGAATCTACCGCCACTTTACACACTTTACCCATAATCTTGCATTTTATCCTAAACAAGGATTTTCTTTGGCTAGGTTCCTCCTTAACCGGTTCTCTCATCATGACTCTTCTCATAATAAGATTCTCTCCACTCTCAGAATCTAAACTCACTTATGATGCCTTCACATTTGCTGCATCTTCTTGAATATAATTTACTCTCCTTTCACCTACTTGGGATGAAGAAGACTTCTCAGGACATCTATAAGCTGGGTGTCCAAGCTAATAGCAGTTGTATTGCTTCATTGTGGCAAAATAGGACCCTTTTCCTGATCCACTAGACCTTCCTCTATTAGAGTTGCTAGATCCCCTTCCTCTATAGCTGCTCTTGCTATTGGAATCCCCACTTTTCTCTACCACCTTGGATTCCTCTTGGGATCTTTGGTCTACACCTCTACTACCATAGCTACCTCTATGACCTATGCCATCTCTTCCTCTACCTCTGCTTCTGTTGCTTTGTTCTTGTTTCTTCTTGCTCTTTTCCTCCACCTTCAGTACCAATTGAAAGCACTAATGCATGGTGTTAGGACATAACAAACTTAACTCCTCTTGAATATTCCATCTCAAGCCATTCAATTATCTGGCTACCTTGATGCTCTCGTCCTCTACCACCTTGAATCTCAGACACAACTTCTGAAATTCCTCAATGTAGCTGCTCACATCCAAGTCTCTTTGTCTCCTTTTGTGCAGTTGGATCTCATAATCTTTGAGGATATAGGCTTCCCTCACCTTGGCTACCATTCCTTTCCAATTGGCTATTTGATTCTTACCCTCTTTTTGCTTTTCTTCTTGGATAAACTTCCACCAAGTCAAGGTTGCTCCTCTCAATCTAGACTTGGCTACCTTCACCTTTTGGGCTTCACTAATTCCATCACACTCAAAGTGATTCTCCAATCCTTCAATCCATTCCATAACTACTTCAGGCTCCATTTTCCCATAAAAAAGTGGCACTCCTTCCAAGGATTTCCCCCTAAGGCTCTAATTTCTTTAAGGAAAGTTTCTTCAGGTAGAACAGGGTCTGGTTCAGGTATCCTATCCTCTTCTACTGATTCTTACCTTAATTGTTACTTTCTCAGTTTTATCCTAAACTACGTTCAGTTTGCTCTCCAATTGTAGCAATCTTTCTCTCAAGAGTCTATTCTCTTCCTCTTGATCTTCTACCTTCTTGGCTAACTCTGCATTGGTCACCATTCTGAGACTATTTTCTCCTACGGATTCAATGTCTGTCATCAACAAGTTTATTTCCAAGTCTTAACTTGCTCTGATACCACTTTGATAGGGAGAGTCTTAATTCACCACCTCCTGGAGTTCTTTGATGGTGTAATCCTATTCTCTATTAGGGCTCATAGTCTTCTCCTATGTACTCCCCTACCAATAGTTTGCTTATTTCACCTTCCTCAAGCTCACAAGGTAAGCTTTCTCACTATATCCTTGCAGGGGTGCAGGACGGCCAACACTTGCTCTCTCTTCTTTGCAAAACCACCCTTCATGTTTGGTTTGGCAAACTCCCTTCTTTCAGTTACAAATTGACTAAGTTCCAGGGCTTATAGCCTTCTGGATCTTCTTCCAGTTCTCAATAGATTCCTCCCCTGCAAGTTATCTCCTTCACACTACTGACACCTAGCCGGACTGTCACCAAGCTCGCCTAGGGCCAGTTTGCAGAAATGGTGATTGTCATTTTTTGGTTTCCCCCTACTACTTCTCTACTCTTACTGTACATTTTTGGCTCTTCTTGAAGAACTCCAATGGCCGCGTGGATCCCATGGTGGAGGTTCAAGATAGAGCCATATTTACATTGTGGATTCAAAACACCGAAATGAACAAAAAGGAAACTTAAATTACAAAATTGGAATGAAAACTTAACAAAACAAGACAATACAACACACAGCCAAAGAAAACCAGAAAAACAGATTGTATGTATTTCGTGTAGTATTGAACCATCCAACATCCAACCTTTTACAAATGCCCATTGGGTCTTTTAAACATTCCATCCGTCGTGAAACACAAAGGGTTACAAGTTGAAAAACAGTTTCAAAACGATCATCGGCGTAGCCTGAGAACCTGGCTTTCGATGCCCATTGCAAAGTTCGCACTTTTCCCTTAAGGCGTTGGGATAGCAAGAAGTCCCTTCGTCTGATAGTCGATGTCGACTTTCTGCGCTTTGCACTTCCTGTCAAGTCTTCGACGTGACATCAGAACGGATACCGATGACCGACGTCTTCACACTTCCGCTTCGCACTTTCCATCGGGTCATTGGGTAGCATGACATTGTGCTTTTCCGATGGTCGATGTCTCCAAAGTCGACCTCCTCCGCTTGCGCCTTGTTATCGAGTTATCAAGGTAACAAGAAAACACTCCTCCCGATACCCAATAACACTTTCCTCGATTAGCACTTTCCTATCAGGTCCGCAGGATAACAAGAAACCATTCTCCCCGATACCCGATAACTCCCATCAGAACATCGGTGTAGCGTGCAACAACTCTTGTCGATAATCGATGGGTCATTGGGTCATCGGTGTAGCAAGAAAAAGCTTTTGTCGATACTTGATGACTTCGCTCCAAGCCAATGCTAACTCATTGGGTCGTCGGGGTAATGTGAAACCACTTCCGCCAATACCCGATGACTCAACAATAAACAACCCATCGGAATAGGTTATCCTGATGCACTTATGGGATACTATTTCAAACTGAGAAAACACAAATTTGAGCCTAATCACACCAAAATTGTTGAAAACTTTGAAAATGCAACCAAAACTGGGTGCTCCTGCACCATAGACCTTGTTGGGCTCAACAGACACTTGAGTCAGCGGGTTCTCTTGTTGGGGATCCTTCAGATACACAGAGGACTCGATCACAACATCAGGACCTTCCACATGCATACATTGCTACCGCTTTCGATCCACAGACATTTCAGGAAGCATCAGGGATTCTCGAGTGGGAAAAGGCTATGGAGGAAGAGTATAGTTCCTTAATGAGGAACAACACTTGGGAGTTAGTCCCTCTCCGTAAGGGGAGAAAGATGGTTCGATGTAAGTGGATCTATCGGACCAAGTTTGTAGCGGATGGTACTATGGATAAGTATAAGGCTCGACTTGTTGCGAAAGGTTTCTCATAGGTTCCAGGTGTTGACTATACTGAGACCTTCGCGTCCATAGCCAAGATGAACTCCATTCGCTTGACACTTGCTATTGCAGCATCTCATGGTTGGGTTGTCCATCAGATGGATGTGAAGAGTGGTTTTCTTCATGGGGATCTTGATGAGGAGATATATATTGAGCAGCCATAGGGTTTCATCCAGGATTCTTCATTGGTTTGCCGACTGAGGAAATCTCTCTATGGCCTTAAGTAGGCCCCTAGGGCTTGGTATGCCAAGATGAATTCTTTCCTTCTCTCAGCAGGGTTCACCGGGTGTCATTCTGATCTGAATGTCTACATTTTGCGACAGGACGACTCACACTTGATACTTGTGCTTTATGTTATTGATTTGATCATTACAGGGAGCACCCCATCCATCATTAGCAGTGTCAAATCTGCTTTGCCTGACAGATTTGCTATGACTGACTTGGGTCTTTTGTATTACTTTCTCGGGATAGAGATTTCATAGTCACCTTCTGGGATTACACTTTCGCAGCCCAAGTATGCTCTTAATCTGCTTGCACGCTTTCATATGGTTGATTGTAATCTTGCATCGACTCCCTTTCTTTCAGGAGTCAAGCTTGAGGCTAAGTGCTCTTCTCCACCAGTTGATGCCACATTGTATCATCAACTTGTGGGTAGTCTCATCCACTTGACTCACACACGCCCTAACATTTCATTTGCGGCTGGCATAGTTTCCCGATTTATGCAAGAACCACATGAGCTTCATTGGAAAGCCACCAAACACATCCTACTCTACATCCAGGGTACACATCATTATTGGATTCACTATGCAGCAGGCACAGGACTTCGCTTGGTTGGATACACAGACTCCGATTAGGCTAGTGATCTTGATGATCGTAAGTCTAATTCTGGTTACAGCTTCCACCTTGGTTCGGGCCCCATTTGTTGGTAGAGCAAGAAGCAGCATGTTATTTCTCTCTCTTCGACTGAGGCTGAGTATTGAGGGGTTGTTAACGCAGCGACTGAGACTATTTGGCTTCAACATATATTCTCACAGAGTTTGGGTTCTCCACTCCACGGCCGACAGTTCTGCATTGTGACAATCAGAGTGCTATTGCGATCTCGAAGAACCCGGTCCAGCATCAGCGGACTAAACACATCGAGATTCATATGCACTACATTCGGGAGCTGATTCAGGAGAAGGTCATTGATTTGCAGTATTGTCCTACAGCGAAGCAGATTGCAGACATATTCACCGAATTAACCCTTCACTGAGAGTAAGCTCCAGCAATTGTGAGCTCACTTGGGGGTGTGGGATGTTTCATTGGGGGGGTCAGCTGGCTTCTCCTTCCTCTCTTATGGGGAGGACTTTTTCCTCTTTGAGGTTTTTTCCTTCTTCTTTGAGAGTCTCTTTGTACATTTATCTCTCTTTTAGGGGGGAGTTTTTTCCCATGGGGTTTTCTCCCTTTCTCCGTTTGTGAGAGATTGCATTGCATAGGTTTGCTTGCATTTGCATATTGTACATGGGTACCTATCATGGCCTAGTAGCTGGGACCCATCTTGCATTGTTGACTTGAGTCTTCATTTCCCTAAGTTGCACTTAAGGGGGGGTGTTGGTGTAGTTATTTATTCTTATAAGATATAATTACACTTTACTTAAGTTGACTTGGGATAATGCATCTCATCGTAGTTTGGATATGAGACACTTAGGGAAGTGTGCACATAGGGATGATGCTTGTAGGAGAAATTTCACCTTTTGTGGTCTTATCTTGCTGTTACATTCCACATTCGGTGGGTGATCCACCTCTTGTGGAATATTATATTATTTCTCCTACCTACCCCTACTTTTTCTTACCTACCCTTGTTTCTCATTGGGCCACATGTCATGATTGTGTGCTCACTTATCCATTTGGCCTTGCCTATATAAGCAGGCCCATATTCATTGTATTGGTTAATCCAGTTGATCACTTTTGCATATTGATGAGAATACAGTTTGTTCTTGTCAAACTATTGTCTCTCTTTTGTGTGATTTTCATTGTACCCTTGATCTTGGCAAAATCTCACAATTTTAATCACCCTATGACCACAAAGTCTCAAATATCATCTCAATTGGACATACGTTGTTTTTCTTACCGCATCCATGTGTCAAGTTTGACACCACATTGTATAATCTTAAGGGATTAAAAATAAGGCATCCTACTATCCACATGGTTGTTGCATTTGCTTATACATGTGTGAGATCCTTGGTTCAAGGTAATTAATTCATTGATACTTAGTGATGGTCAAATAAAAGCTCTAGATATATTGTATCTGAATTATTTTGAGGTCAAATTCATCATTGTTTGCTATTCATTATTTCAAGAGATACGCCCTCCAACCCACAAGTATGGCTCCAACCATCCCGAAGTGGCATAATTGATGGGACCTCAAGCCCAGGGGTACTCAATGTCCCTTGTGCCACAAGCATAAAATTCATCTTGGGGTGGTGTGCTTGGGTCTCATGAACTCAGAAGGTTGGCTATCATTCCTATTTGCAAGACATTAATATAATTAAAATATATATTTCTAAAGGAAAAACTAATATAATAAGGGATAATAAATACCTCCTTTATTCTTTAAAATCATTTGCTAGGAGAACTAAATAAATAAAGGTTAGGGCTCAAAATAATTTATAAATATGTTGATCCAATACATATGACTCCTTTGGATAATAAATCAATATCTAAATTAATATTTATTTATTTTTATTATTATTATTTTTTTTTGAAGGAATATTAGTTTGATATATTGGTGAATGATAATTGAATGAATGCTGATTTGATTAAGTGATGATTGTTTGCTTGAATTGATAATTGATGATTGCTTAATGGATTCATGAGTTTTGATTGATAAGTGATTCTTGAATGTTTGGAATAATTTCTCCTTTATACTTCATTGGTGAAAGAGTCACCACCTTTCACAAAAATCAAATCACTACTCTTCATTGCTACTTTCGAAAATACTAAATTATTTCCAAATTGATCTTATTGCTATTATCTTTCCCTCAAATGAAACCTTCTTCCATTTATATCCTCCAATGTGAGGGAGAAATCACACCTTTTCATCGCGCCTATCCTTTGCAAAAGTCGCAACCTTTCACATTTACCACCCTCTGAAAGAGTACAACTTTTTCTAATTTTTGCCCTTTGAAATATAGTCACTTCCTTATTTTCCTCTCATTCCTATCTATTAATCCTTCCTTGATTCCTATGTTTCTTCCTTCTTCCATATCCCCTTTCAAATGAACTCTTCTCCCCTTAATATTTCATATTTGAGAGATTCGCAACCTTTCATTTCACGTCTTTTGACTATTCATTAACTTTTATTAAATTTTGTTACATCATTTTTTATTTTTATTTTATTATTACTATTATTATTTAATCATTTATTAAATCCTATTTCAAAAGGAGGACATTACAATCATTTGTTAGAAGCAGCAATCCTCCCTACAATTAGTTGTAAATTGCAAGTCATTGGCATTGCATGGAAAATGATGATTGGCATATAACACCCCTTCCAAGCATCAAATATAAGAAATAAAACATTCTTATTGGTATGTATGACATGTAAATCACAAAACAGGGAGATTGCAATCAAACCCTTGATGTCAAAAGATTTTTAAAATTATATCCAATAAAATGCTTTCTTTGACATTATGAACCTTATTGTAATATTTAAATAAAAGCCTATTCGAACAAATCATGTGAATTTCACAAATAATGTGCTTTATTATTTTATATGTAAAGCCCTTGTGATTATAAGTGCATCTAATATCCAAAAGCTATAAGTTCAATAAGCAAAAATTATAGAGAACTAAACCATTAAACTAATAAGTGCATAAAAAACTCTCATATGTAGAAGATAAATTTAATTTGTGAATCAACAAAAAAGCAAAAATTATAGAGAACTTAACCATTAAACTAATAAGTGCATAAAAACTCTCATATGCGGTAGATAAATTCAATTCATGAAATTAACAAGTGTGTGTTTTGTCTATCTTTTGTACTACTTGACAATTATAATGAAATAATTTTGTAGAGTAGTTAAACCATCATAACAAACCACCATTATAATTATTAAATCAGCCACATGACGGAGACTGTGGTCATAATAGAAAGTTGAAAGAATTTGGTTCTACAATTATTACATTAGTATCATGTTTTAGATATTGATAAAGAAACAAATAAGCTCACACCAACCAAAGTATTCTTTAACACTTATCTCCCGTCCTACAGTTGTGATGTCACTTTGTAGAGAATTTATTTACCTCCTCCTGGTGGTATATTAACAAATTAAATTTTGCTTCTTCTATTGGCCATGGTGTTGAGCAAGTTGTGGCCTTGGGTATTCACTCTCTCTGGGCCAAACCCTAGACAACCTCCTTTAAACCTCTTATTGAACCATTCAGTGTGTCCGATGTGGGTTCATCTTCCCAATCCTCTTCATTTTTGGGAGAAATGTTGTTTTGAGGCCGTTGACAACTCTATCAATGGCTTCCTAAAGGTCATAAACCTAGAGGATCCGGATAATACTGACAGGGGGGTGAATCAGTATTAACAAAAACTGAAATTTTCAACACCAAAACAAACTTATCTCAGATCTGAAAACATTCAATACTTAAACCAAATCTTCATAACAGATTTCCTTATCAGATCTAGATAATCATTTCCTCTTATGCCAACTTATTAATCAAATCAACCATCAATTCAATATTAGATCAACAAACACAATTACCAACCTATTAATTGATTAGAATGCTTCATCAATCATATAATCATCGATACCGATAATCACTTTAAGATCTCTGATAAACAAACATAAATTGTCTTTATCGGTTAACATAAATAAAATATGAACATCATCAAAAAAGCATTCCACACATGAACACCATGCTTTCACATGGAAACCCGTATAGGGAAAAACCATGGTGGGAATTGGTACCCACAAATATTTTGCACTCTTTTGGAATGCGCCTTGTTAGGAGCCAAGCTCGGTTAGAAGCTTACAATGATGCCTTGTTAAGAGCAAACCCTGTTAGGAGTCACTCGGTTAAGGGATTTATCTCAGCCCTGTTAGAAGCTTTGATCTGTTAGGATCAACCTCGCAACAAGAGGATTTAGAACTCAGATATTGAGTGACCCTATTAGGGGATTTTACAATGTGAGGCTTGTTAGGACCTACCCGGTTAAGGGATTTTAGCTGCTATAATTGTTAGAGAACAACAGTGAATGATCTGTGTATAGCACTCTACTGCTTGCTTGATCAAATCCAATTAAGTTCTAAGTTTGCATCTCTCTGGCAGATCTTCTCACACACTCTAGCTCGGCTTCTCACACTTCTCAAAATCATCGACACTCAAAAACATCAACCTTGTTGACATAAATAACTTTTACAACTAGGTCGGCATCCAAATCCTAAGACTTACTACATAGATCATCACAGATCTTTACAACTCATTACAGATCATCATAGGGATCATTACAATCAATTACAAATCAATATCGGTCGTTGAATGATCATAAATCATCACAACAAGTCGATCTGGTACAAAGTCAAACCCTTAGCACATTCTGCTAAACACTTTGCACATTCCCAAGAAATTCGTTCTCCAAACGCGCCAAAACATCTTTCAAACTCATCACACGGTTTGTGTCACGTTATCATCAACACGTGAACTTGATGTAGATTACCATCAAACCAAAAATCATTACTGGTTAAGAAAATTCTTTATCGGTCCTTAAACCCTGGCAAAACTTCAACAGAAATTCAAAACATGCCTTCTGGTAATCAACATAGGATGTGGTTCCGGTTACATACTCAAATCCATCATTAAAGCTTATGTATCAAACCACAAGTCACCAAACATCGCCAATCACCTAATTCCATCAAAACTTATATGCTTTACTAATTAAGGTCCTAATTCACAGTCTTGTCGATAAACTCTGTCAAATTGTCAAACTCTTACTCCGATAGACCAAATCACTTTAGCCAACAAGTCAAATACCAAAAACCAACTGTAAACATCATTAAACAACAGTTGAACCTGGTTGACATCAATGACAATATAAATAACTGATCATCTCATCTTCCTCTACCGGTATAGTCATCCACCATCATCTCATCTTCATCAGTTAAGCCAAACATGCAAACAAAAGGTTGATGATACCACTTCATGGGTCTTTCTACATTTGCATGCATTCTAATCGTGACAAATCCATACCTCTTCTTTGGGATGTGGTTTTCATGGTTGGCAATAGGCCATGGACTCGGTTGTTGGATTATGAAGGCTTCTTTTTTCAATGTCGTCATTGCTTCTATACTCATCACTTGGCCACGAATTGTTCTATCATGTCATAAAGGCGTTGCTATTTGGTGGAAGGATGCTAATGACTCACCTAACTCTCCTAGCTTCTGATTCTTCCTCTAATAACTCTTCACATGCTAATGACGATGACTCCTCCCAAGATGATGTAATGCCTTCTGCTATTGGTGTGGCCTCCTCAGGCCTCATGTATCCTACTTTGTCTTTCACTGCTGGTGCGGCCCCCTCTAGCCCTGAGGACCCTTCTCTGTATGTTGCTCCTATTTTACTCCAGCCTTTGGTGGTGACGTGTCACCTGGTCAGCATTTTGGACCTTGTGTTGACAATCTCACTAAGGGGATTTCCCTTCTTGCGTTCCCTTGTGAAGGTGTTCCAAATGATAGTATTGTCTGGACTGTTGTTCATCAATGGCGAAAATATCATTCTTCCTTCTCTTCCCAAACTCTTCCCCGAGTTGTGAATGAAATTTCTACCCACCTTTGATGTGGGTTACTAGCTGTTCTGCTATTGTGTTGTAAGTGGTTTGTTATGACAATTGCTTTCAGTGGTTTGTTATTAACCAGTTGTAAGTGGCATGTTTGACCTATCTTTGCACAGGGTCAGCACCCTTGTTTTGCTACTTTTATAATCAAAAACATGAATTTTGAACTCACACTGGTACTATTTCATAAGTCCATGGACATTAAATATTATTTCTCTTTTATTCTTCAATCGTGTGAGACCATTGTACTCAAAAACTATGCGATGGGACAAGTTTCTTTTACAACAAGAAAGCAAGATAAAGAACATCTTCACCTCTCTAAATAAAATAAACATGGGTTATAAAGCATATAGTAACTCAGAAGATAGAAATCATATCACAAACAATTCAAAAACAGGGTTTTCCCTTGTGCAGATTGCTTATCTCTTTCTGCTATTCTTGGTATTATTTGTTTTGGCTGTTTATTAAAACGTGTACAAGATCAGCAAAAGCAACAATGTTTAGATAGATGAAGAAATTTGCAAATTGTGCAATAATACAACCAAACTTGGGCTTGTGCACCTGTATGCCTCCCCGTTTCAATGCAATTCACAATCCCAATACTCTCTAATTTTACACGAGATCAATGAAAGGTATGAAGGACATCAGTCAAAATTGAATACTTGAAAATAGTTCCACAACCTTTAAATTTTCAATCCGTGGCACTTGTTTCTTGGCATTCCCCTCCATCTGAAAATGAACAAGGCCAACAACTGTGATATGTTCTACCTATGAAAAGTGTGCATTGTGCAATCACAACACCAACATCAACTTTCTTCTTCTTTCATTGTGCTTGCTATGCTGGTATCTTCACAAAAATCTTCATAAGTACTATGTATTAAACCTTTCCCTTTCCAACCAAGACTACTCAGAATACATTCTTCCTCATTTTCCATTTCTTTTTCAGCCTCCTCACTCAATTCATGATCGTATCCCAAAAGGTGCAGTAACCCATGTACCTGGAGATCAAAATGCCTTGATAAATAATTTTACCACAAGGAAGTGGCCAAATGTATATGCACCCAATTGGATACTTTGACATATGAAATGAAATAGACTCACCATAAGGATCCGTATCTCATCAATGACAGTCTGTCCTCTTTCCTCGGCTTGTCGAGCAGCTGTCTCCACAGAAATAACAATGTCCCCAAGCATAAGCTGCCATGCCATGACTCCCATCAGCATTTTGTTGTTTTAATAAAAAGACTAAGTAGCATACACTAACAATTTTGAGGGTTAAAACCTTACAGTTGGATCTTGCAATCCAGGAATATGTTGGGACATTGAAAGAACATCTGTTACTTCATCTTTATCACGCCATTCTTTATTTAGTTTCCGAATAAAATTATCATTACATAGCAATATCGATAGCTCTGCCACGTCAAAAGCACTGAGATTGTCTAATGATGTGTCTCTTGTAGTGGAAGTTGAGACTTTCAACCGGTCCAATGCCACCTTCATTGCATTAGGAACATCAAGCCGAAGAATTTCAGCTATATCCTGTAAGAAATGGAAAGAAAAACAAGAGTAACATATCGCTTCAAAAACATGTCCTAAAATAAACTTAGACTATGCAGATTTTAAGTAAAAACAAAGGACTGAGCCTTTTACTGCTATGTTAGGCTTTAGTTATGCCAGCAACATCACCATTCACTAATGAAAACAAAGATGAACGAAATAAATCTGGATTGTTCCTAAAACAAACAACCTCTACTAACCTTACTGGCATATAAAAAATATATAACTGGAATAAGATATCTAAAATCTATTTAAACATAGCCTGTGGACAGTTGAAGTTATGTTAACTTAAATTTAATTTTAAAATTTTAACATTACATCAGAGAATTTGAACCATAAAATTAAAACAGATAAAAACAAGCACAACATTAAAGATGCAACAAAACTTCATGTGGCTCACATTAATCCACACAAAAGGATTCACGTATATCAGTTTTTGGGTGGTTAACAATAGCCAAAGAAAATCAATAGACTTTCGTAGCATGCATCTGCAAATAGGAAGTTACGTTTTCAAAGATCTGACAATGAAAGTGTTGCCAAAAAAATCATCACCAACATATCTTACCCCATCCCACCACTTCCAATTCTTCATCCAGCCTGATGGAAAGCTGACACTAACGGAACCTTCACTGATAACATACCAATCGATTTGTTTGCCTAAGGTTCAGGATCCCAGACTAATAACACTGCAGAGGCTATGGAAATCATAGAGAAAATGTGAATGGCAGGTTTCAGTGGTCCTGATCAATTGGTAGTTTTTAATTGTTTGGTGAAAACGCTAGAACCTGGTACTCTTTTTCCAGATGATTAATGGCAACATGTTTTATTATTTGTGATAAAAGAAACTACAGAAACAGTACCAGATTTCTTCAGTTTGTTCACAGAATGGCTGGAATCTTGGTCAATGGTAAAATTTCTACTCAAAATAGGGCTGAATATTAATTAAAACTTATGTCATCCTGACGTATAATTATATACCCAAATTCTGGAAAAACAAATTGCTGTCCCCAAAACACGTCCCCTATCCCATAGACTACCTGGAACCCTCGATGTTTTCAATTCTAAAATAAATTGAAGATTTTGATAGCAACCCTATGATTAAGAACAGCAAAAGAACATCATGCTAACACAACCAAAGATACAAGGATCGTACCAAATAAAATCCTACAAAATTTTCATATCCTTTTTGATATGGATCTTCAACTCTAGATCTTGATTAAAGAACTTTGCAAAATTTTATACTAAAAAGGAAAGACTGCGGTTCATATGTTTTTATTAATTTCACCTAGAGTTTATGAATCAAAACATATTAAAGCTCTAACTGGAAATGCCAATCTTCCTAATTTGGGGAGGATTTACTTAATAACAGAAGGAAAGAAAAAAAAAAAGTGATTTAAAATATTTCTTATTTCATTTCCGATAGATGTTTAAATTTAAAAATACAAAGCGGTTTGAAACAAATCTTTCTGAGTCTTGTTCGCAATTTATTCGTAAACCTTGTTTTACAGAAAAATAAAATAACATAAAATAAAAAATCCATACCAAAACCTCTTGGTCATCCTCCGGTATCTCCTCTTCGATCCCAATCTGCGCCTCCAGCTCCAGCTCCTTCTCTACTTTTTCCGGCAAAGGTTTCGTCCCGGTCGGCATTTGCCACCTCCTCCTTCGGGCTCTTGCTGGTAAAGATGCTCCTCTCTGTTGCCCTATTTCTGATAAGTCCTCCCTGTTGCCCCCCCATAGCTGGTTTAACGGCCTGGAGAGCACCGTCCCAGCAAGTAATTTCTGATACGGTCGAAGAGATGTGAACCTGCAACCTCCTCGTTGTAGATGGAGAGGGCAGGAGGTGAATATTGGGGTGAGGTTTAGGATTTGTATTTTGTTTAAAATAAAACAGCGCACTGCCATTTATTTATTCTCTGGTTCAGTAGACTAAATTTGCGACTTCCTCTGAGCCAAGATGCTAGAAATGACTGCATTAACTTGGTTGCGGAGGGCAAGTGAGATCCTCGGAAACATTTGGCCATTGCCATGCGATAAGTTGTGCAAAGAAGTATTTTGTTTTTTATTTTATGGTGAATTTAGAAAGAGAAAAAGGTTAACCATTTAAATCTAGCTTAGTTTTGTGTAGCTTAACTCTATTTTCTGCTTAAATTTAAGCAGTTAAGTGTTCCCATGCAACTTTAAAATTGTGAAAAAAGGGATAGTTTAGAATCTTTCCCTATTTTGGTGGAACAGCTATTGTTTAGGAATTAAAAATAAGCCATGGAAGAAAAGGGGGGTCGAAATAAGCACTATTAACAAAAGTGTCATGTGGCTCGACAATTTGTTCTCCCTATTTTTTTTAAGATTTTATTTCTATTTTGTTTTTCAAATTTTAAGTGCACAAATTAGTATTAATACTATTAATACGAAGTTAAAATGTTTTGTTTAAAAATAAGAAGCAAAGATAAATATTCATGGGGTCAGCTGCTCCACAAATAATTCCTAAAAATATTGAGCAGAGGCTACTAGCCAAAATAAGCTAAGCAGCCACATGGGAACATGCCCTGAGTATATTAAAATCTATCATTCAAATCAAATGAAATATGGGACTAATAGATGCAATTTCATCAATCATTCTCATGACAAAAAGAATATGTCTAAAAGTTAGAAAAAATATTTTTTTGTACCTTTCCAAATAAGTTCTTGTATGCATCTTCTTCTCAACAAGTTATTTGAATTATTATATTCAAGACTAATTCATATGAAAAGAGAAGATACAAAATAAAGAATGTATTTGATAGTCAAGTGGACAATACTTCTCAAATCATTCACTTGTCGAGTAGACCAAGAGTGGGATACGAGATTGTCAAGAGCACACAACACCAAGCAATTAAATCGTATGATAAATTATAATATTCTCTTTTGGTTCATAATGGATTGACATCATACCCGAGTGTAGGGTTCTTGATCTTTTTGTTGAAGTCCTCATCAAGGAGTAACCATCTCAACACATGATCTCCATAAACAAGAGATCTCTTAGCCTCATCGAAATCTCTTTAGTCTCCATGAGCATTCACCAATCAATCCATGCCAACTTCAAATGCAACCTTGCAAAATCATGAAGTTCTAGGTAAATGATTAATACTCAAAATGAAGGAGAACAAACAAGACTATTGTCAAAGTTCCAATAATTGAATCGAGGACATAAACATGATATAATGATCTAACATCTCCTCTTGGAAGATTATATTCTCTAAATGACGTATCATAAACTGACAGCTCGCCAAAGACTCAAAAGCTCTCCATGAAAAACCAAGATGTCACTATCTCCAAATCACATGAAAATAACCATTCATCATTAAATGATGAATCTAAATCACTACCAAAGCTCTCACTAAATCGTGTAACCAAGCTCTCCAAACATCATGATAACCATCTCTTGTCAATGAAATTGAAAATGTCAATGAACTCTTAATGCAGATAAAACAAAATCAAATAGTTCATTTGTTACACCAAAAAACACTACAAAAGACCATCCATCTTCTTATCAAATACTATACATGGCTCACTACACATTGCAACAACAACAACATAGGACCAAAATATTGAGGAACACATTATGTATCTAAATAAACTCCCACTAAAAGTGATGTCAAGTTATATAGGGTATCTCCACCAACATTATTTCTAAATTACATTAAAAGTGAATAGAGCTTCTCATGCACCATAAGCTACTGCTAAGATTCAAAATGAACAACTATATCAGGTACTCCCGTAAAAAAAAAAAATCTCACTACAATCAGCACACCAATGTAATAATGGTGACTAAGAATAAAGCCTACGAAATAGAATCCTCGTCAAGAAAGTTTACAACATCTGCACATATATGCAACATCTCTGAAATACATAATCAATGCCCTAATCTCAAATAACTAAAAAAGATTCAACCCCACATTAGTATCATGTAGAACATAGATAATCAAGGGTGTAGCATGAATTTCCAAGACTCAAAACACCAAGATCAGGGCTAGATCCGATTTTCCAAACAAACCCACATAGTAGTAACTACATGAATTATTAATAACCCTCCTAGTAGCCATGCAAACTTATAGTTGTCTTCATCCAAAACACTATGAATACAATCTTATCACTGATCCACATACCACTAATCTTGGTTAGCATGTAAAAAATTTTAAATTATCTTTGTAAAATTGAATCCACTTAAACATCAAGACATTCACATTGGACATGTCATCTAAACAATGAATTTAGCGTAGATTTACAAACCAACAACTTAGAACAAAAGAAACTACAACCCAATAAGAAAAACAAGTTGTCCAAGAGCTTGAAACATGTGAAACATATTAGCTCCACTACTCACAAAAATATTAATGGCTTAGCTTCTACTGCTTTCATGTAACAGTGGGCTAAAACCATGAACCAAAACATAAGCACTCCAATCCATAGTCCAAATAGTCGATGTTTCTCCATGTGACTAGGATGTCAAAATTACACATCCAAAATGAACACCTTCTAGTTTCTTATAACCATAATGTAAAGGAGCAAAACCACCAAATAACAGGATACACACATATTATCAAACAAAAACTTTAGGTTAGAAAAATATAATTAACTATATAAAGATCCACAATCATGGGCTTTCAATACCCAACATAGAACACATTGACAATATCCATGGCTTCCAATATCATTGATCAGCAAAACAAAGTTAACTCACAACCATTTGTTGCAGCCTCATAAACCTTCAATAACTTTTAATTTCTTATAATAGATTCCCACGAGCTTCTCAAACTAAGGAAAAAAAAGAAAAAAAAGAGAGGAATACCTAGAACCAGACCTTCAACTCTAATGCCAAATGTTGATAAATTTACAAGTTTTAATACCAGAGGTTGTGAATCAATCTCTATCCAAATAAATAACCAAATGATGAGATATAGGGCTTGGACAACTAAAACATGAAAAGTTGAAACTTATAAGCAAATTTGAAAATTAAGTTGTGATGTTGAAATACCATGTTTGGTTCCTCCTTTACGATGCTAAAAATTAGCCTTCATATCATGCTTATTAACACTACCTTATATGAACTTATTAAAATAACAAATAAAGTGTAACATCACCATAGATAGTAGCAACGAGTCATGTATCAACAACATAAGAGCATGACGTAACATAGGATTTATGTTTTGAAAACCTTGCAAGAAAAAATCCACCAAGAAGAGAGGCCAAGTATGCATTATTAACAAATAAATGGGATAAATTTACTTTAATTCTCCTCTTTGCCTCCAACATGGTAGTGCATGTGTGCTCATGAACAATCTCCACTTGTCCTTGTTATAGCAAAGTATCTCTACATTCAATTGTTTCCTTGTACTTTCTACATCCAAAAAGTTGTTTACGTAGACTTGCGAAGAGCTCTAAATAAAAAACAAGACATCCAAAGAATACTCTTCATTCCAAACATCCTCAACCCTTGGATTACCTCCATGAAAGTTGAAAGGAGATTGGTTTTGGATCCAATGATTTCCCTCTAACTTGGGCACCCAAACATGGGAAATAAACATTACATTAAATGACAAAATACTAGGAGACACATGTTACCTCTTCCAAGCACTTGCTTGGAGAAGCTCAAAGATCATGTCAATAATTATCTCTTGTAGGTGTCTTAATGTGGAGAAAATAATATTAAATAATTCAATTCACAACAAGATACAACACCTTCAGACCCCGAGAGCTTATGAGAGCCACATGTGACATTAATGATTGTTGATAGTGAGAATGGTTCAAGAAAAAAATATAATCATGTCCTTGTATCCATTCCTTGGACAAAACAAGAATGGATTGAAGTAAAGAGGAAAAAATATCCTTCGAAATATAAGCATCAATTGGCATTGAGGTCATCAAACAAAGGGACCAATTATGAGGAAATATGTAATAATGCAGTACCTTCGTCTATGGGTTAATGCAAACTTGATTTTTTTTTTTTAAATTATCAATATGAGAGTGAACACCATGTCCATGACTTACCAATGAAAAATAGGATCATAATTATTTTTGTTCTATAAAGATTTGTTTTAAGGCTCCAGGAATCACAAAAAAACAACCTGACCAAAGACCAAGATCAAGGAGAACAGACAAACCACAAGAGCCAGGACAGCCTTGATGCAACCCACCACAAGAACAAGAAGCCATTAGACAATAACAATAAAATGTCACTACACTCCCAATAGTTAATTATTAATAGGACGAGACTTAATGTCATCCTACATAATCTTGATCACATGATATGGGTAATTCACCCACCAAAAGCTCTCATTTGTTGCCAAACTTGGACACCAAACTCGTGCCTTTGTTGGTATCCCATCTACCACTTGATTTCCATAACTCTTCACATAAGAAAAATGAAGATTATCAAAACGTTTTCTCAAAGCTTCAACAACTTCCAAGATCGCCCAAAGATGCTAGCTCTTCACCTATTTCCCCAACATACTCTCAATCACCAACCTAGAATCACCTCACACCAAAATTCTTTTCCACCCCTTGGACTTAGCCAACAACAACCCACTAAGCAAAGCCTAGGCCCCGACCATGTTTTTAGTTTTCATGGCACAGTCGCCAACAAATAGATCCATTGGTTGACCTTGCCAATCATGAAATACGCCCCCACTACCAGCTTGCTTAGGGTTGCCTTTAGCAGTCCCATCTATCATGCCTAGTTTTCACATAGTAGAAAAACATGACATGACACAAACTCAACTATAATTTTTTTCCTTGAAAACTTCAATTAGAACTCAACTATAATGAAATTCGAGTTTGAAACTAATATAAATTTCTTATAACTAGTTTTCACACCTAATGACACACTCTTCACACCACTTTTAACATGCCACCATGAGGGTTGGAAGTGAAAGATTTGTTCATTAGAGCATGAGTTACTGCCCTTTCATACCCTAATGAGGGTAGGATTCCTAAATATTAGTTAATAGTATAATTTTCTCTAGTAGATTAATACTTATTAAATAACTTTTTCCCAATGTTGTATATGTCTATGATGGATCCATCTCCAGGATGGAATCAACAAAATATTTGAGAAAAAGAATTATGGTTGTATTACTAACTTAAATACTTTGGTGGTTATAGCCAACCCATCTTACTGTAATTGAACATTAAATGACTTATCCTTGAACAATTCCATTAAATTAATAATGTTTAGCAAATAAAATGATAATAAAAAATTTCACTACTACTAACTACAATGATGATTATCCACTACAAATAAAAAAATGTGGCATTACTTGGGCATCTATTTTTTGTTAAGATAATTAAATAAACCTAAGTTGAGGTTTAACATATTATCTCTTTCAATTTCACCCTAACACAATTATTCAGTAGCTTAAATTTAACTTTAATGTTATTTTAGTCTAAATATTCACGTCTTAAGAAAAGCTAAAATCGGCTTATTCAAAATTAAATAAAGTAACCTACAATTTTTATTATTATCATTATTTTAACACCCAAGCAGAACCCCTAAATTTTAAATTAGCCCAAAGCCAAGATGTTATGTATTAATTATTCTATTATGTATAATGTATCTACAATGATTTATCTCTTTACTATTCTATACACTCCATATTGTTTTTAAATAAATTTCCTATAACAACAAATAAATTAGGAACCCAAGCTTTCCCACTAATTACTATAATATTCACCCTTTAATTAGAAACATTCTATGAAATGAACACTAAACAATTGAATAATATAACTATTAGCATTCGTTTGGGAATTTTATTATACTATTCTGTTTCACTTCAAATAGAAACATTTAAAACTTATCCACCATAATTGCTAGAAAGGAAAAATATCAAACACCCCTCTTTAAAAATAAAATCAATACTTAATATTGTAATCTAATAGATATCTTTTATTTATTTATTTATATAAAAAAAAAAAACACTTAAATCCCATGAGAGGAGCATTAAATCTCCACCATTGGATTCTTTTAATCTTCACCTGACATTTTAGGGCACCTCCAACCCCCAAATATCCTTTTGGAGGCAACATGGATGATTTTCTTATTATCTTGGCTTTTATTCTCCTCTCTTTTGTTTTGTGTTCTACAAGAAAGTGGAAGAAGAGAGGGTTTTAAGAAGGTTCATTCAGCTGCCATGGAGTGCTTTATCAGGTCTACATTATTGAATCTTTACAACCATTTCTTTTTTTCTTTTTTCGGGCCTTAGTCTTGTTTATTGTTGCTTGTTGTAGGTTAAAGAGATGTTATAGGGTGCAAATTTATATCAAGGGTTGTTTACTAGGACGACCAACTTCACTTAGCTCTTGTTGCTTGATATCTTTTTTTTTTCTTGATATAAACCCGAATGCACAAAAATGGGGTTACTTTCTTTTATATAAATATTGTTTATTTCTGTTTGCAAAATTGTTTCTAAAAAAAAAGTTTAGTTTAATCTACCCTTCCTCTAGGGGCACCCATCTCACATGTTGCATCACCTAACTACCATAAGAGCTCCTCCCCCTCAACCATCTAAACCACGACCAAGCATTAGCCCAAAGAGCTTCTTCCTCTATCATGCTTCTTGCTTTATCATTAAGACCTTCCACAATCTCAGCCAAAGAATTCTCAACCAAGACCCACACACTTTCCAAACTTTTCTCCTTATCTTGGAAGACTATTATGTTTTGTTCAAGCCAAATGTTCCAAACAATGAGCATCAGAGCAACCTTCCATATCAACTGCAAACCGAAATTTTTGATCTTCATCCACCAGTTGTCCAAAAGAAGGGGGGCAAGTTGAACACACAACATGACTAAGAGGGGAGGGTGAATCAATTTAGATCTCCAACTTAAATTTATTTCTAATCTATTAAACTTCAAACCACGGCTGACATATTACATTAATGAAATCATGAAAGCATAAAACACAATCAACTCATGAACACCAGATTTACATGAAAAACCCAAGAAGACAAAAACCACCGTGAGAATCACACTCAAATTATAGATATAAATAATTACAATAATTAGGCTACAAGCTAGGGAGCTCACTGCTCTAGACTTGCTAGCTAAGGTGCACAACCTCAGGGAAAGATAAAAAGGAATTGCACAATTGAAAGTCACTGCTTCATGACAAGATATAAAGAGTTGCCAAGAGAGACACATTGTCTTCCAAAATGAATAGCTAAACTAAAAATGAATAGGATCTCCTAATCATGAAATTGACCTTGAATCCCTATGCCAAGTGTCCAATATCATGACAAATACATTTGAACTCTATTACCGAACATTGTCAGGGCTCTTCTCAACTAACTGTCGCACACCTTTTCAATCAAATTTGTTTACATATCATTCACATCCACTTCACATCATTTCAAACACATATTGTATGTCTTTACATCTCAACGCACACATTTACTCATCCTTATATACAAAGATATTCATTAAAACTATCAACTAGGTCAGCCCAAAACAAAGTATACAAGATTACATAAACTAGGTCATCAAGACCAATAATTTCAAATGCATCCACTCTATGAGAAAGAGGCAACCCAAAAATAGCTCCACACATCCCTCTAAGTTGATTCCAATGACCGCATACCCTAACACATCTTCCAAAGCTAGTTTTAAATGAAACATGTAGATAAACAATAAAACTCAACAACCAATTGGTCCAAAAGGCATCTTCCAATGAAAATTACCTAATGCAAATCTCCACACACCATGGTGAGATCCAAAACAATATTCCAACTTAACCTCCAATGCATATCTGGACCAAAAAGCATAATCCAAACAAGATAATCCATCTAAGCAAACCAAGACCCAACACAACTGACCATTCCAAGCATATACCAACATAACTTACATGCGGAACAACAACGACACCATATATATGAACTAGAATACCACACAAATCAATAAGAATGTCCTCCAAATTGCAACACTTGAATTCACATACCCAAAAGCCATTAAGCAAATTTTGTACCAGTTTGATAAATACTCTCACTATCATAGAATAACAACAACTAATATCATCATCTGAGCAACTAGATGACTTGCAAACTTGACAGTACACCATTCATAGAACATTAACATTATATCCAAGTCTGCACACCATACTCTTCACAATCTAGATCAAAATGTTCTTACATTGGAGAATTGAACACTTTTTCCTACAAATAGAAACTTCTGCTACATTGATCTTCCAGAAACTTCTCATGTAAGCATAACATCTACACCAAACAATATGACAACATTTGAACACTCAGTACTAGACCACATATACCATTGAAAATTTGCTACAATTTTATATAACTTATTGCAGCACCAATGACAACACAACCTCAACTCAAACTCAATAGCAACACTAAGTAGCACATATTGATATCATGGATCTTTGGCCATCTTCTACAAAAAACTTCAATTGAGGCACCACTCAAACTCAACAACAACACCAAGCAACACATATTGACATCATACATCTTTGATCATCTTCCACAACAAACTTCAACTGAGACACCAATCAAACTCAACAACACCAATTTTTGACATCCTTAATGAAAAATATAAAATAGAGAAACTTTCATATACTTGTATGACAACATAATAATAACTCACATGTCACTAATTGTAACCAACAGTACAAGATATTTCACCTATCACCAACTATAACCAATAGTAGTTTGCACAACACAAGACAACTCACTTGTCACCAACTATCACCAACTGTAGTTTGCACAGTGCAAGACTATATTCAAACCAAACCATATCTAGACCAACAAGTTATACAAGACCATATTCGGACTAGATACATCTAGGCCCACAAGTTTGATATCAATGACAACATAACATCTTGGGGGATTTAAACCTTGTTGGCAAAGACAACAACACTACAAATTATCCATAACATCATGCCAATATCAACTTTTAGGTTTATCCACATTGTTATTTGTATCTTTTCAAAATTTCGTGCACATTTTTTCTATTTGAGTCCATTATAGTCATGGGTCATCAGATTTTTCCACTCTAAACTGGTTTTTTTTAATACATTTCTTGATGCATTATAACGTGTTCTCCAAGATATTCTCAATTGTCCATTGCACTAGTTTTAATAGGTTACCTTATCCATGGTCTATTTCCATGCTTACTAGCACCTATTTCTTATGGTTGAATAAAAATTTCTTCTTGACTATTTGGGTCAATCCTTCAACATTGGAGAAATGTCTAATGACATCTCAAACACATTTGTCAAATGTCAAACATCTAATGAAATTTAGCTCGCAATTTTAAAAGGCATGACTCACCTCATCACATCACACTTTCTCCTCATGACCATACCATATTTTAACTTGTTTGCATCTTACAAAGAAAAATGATATTCATATAAGATGGTATCCAAATTGGTAGGGTCTTCTACCTTAAGTGTCTTGTTTGTTTGTTTTTTGTTTGTTTTTCTTTTTTCTTTTCCTATAATTAACTTAACTCACTCCTATGAGTCTTAAACACCTTCTTCGACTTTCTTTTAGTTATTTAATCAATGAACAAAAAATTCTCCCATTTTGAAAGTTTTTCAAGATGTATTTATAAAAATTAGAAATGTCATCTCTATCAAGAAAAGACAAAACATACAAATGCCTTTATCTTTGAACACAAAAACTAATAATGATTTTCATGAACACTTAGTAATATTGATTTTGTTTAGTGTATTTATTGTTTGATCTCCTCATCTAGATTCATGAAATTCCCATACTAATAAGAATATTCCCTAAATCTATTATGTTTCTTTTTTCTACCTTTTTTTTTCTCTTTTCTTCTAAAAGTTAATTTTGTTGGGAAATATCAAGAATGAAAATAATAAACCATTAAAATATCAAAATTTGTAATTTTTTTTGAAATAAACAAGATATATTTAATTTGTACTAAATCTTTAGGATAAACTTTCATGTGACTATTTAGTTTATTTTGTAAGCAGTCACCATTCAACTTTTCAACTTTTTAAGTAACAATTCGTTGAGCTCGTGATTTCATGAATATTTAATTTTGTTACTTGTTTTTTGACAATCATCTAAAATAATAATTTTCGCTCATAATATATTTTTTTTGGGGAAACCACATTCATTTTTCTTAATATATATGAAAAGACTCCATATCTAAAATAGAGAAAGACCCCAATATATCTTTTTCTCATAATTGAAATTTTTCTTAAGAACATTACAGTTAGAAAATATTTTTGTATTAAACAAAGCCAAATGATTACAATGAAAAAAAAAGCACTCCCTGCAAAAAAAGAAAAAAATAAGAAAAGGTACAACAAGGCTAATCACATCATGAACCAAACAAGAGAGTATACAATTGAATCATCAAGCTCATTGGAACTATCAAATAATACATATTATTCTTGAATTTTGAAAAGTTTTTGTAATTGTATGTGGCTGCAAAAATTGGCGTTTAATCTCATGTAAATGCCTAATGTATCGAATGTATTATTTGTGTCCCTTCTTTAATTGAAAACATAAAAAAAAAATTGAAACATGATATCACAGTAAAAGTTTTAAATATCTACTTTATGACGAACAATATGATTATAAAACAATGCTTGACATCTATTTTTCCAAATCTGCAGCATAATGCATTGCGTCATAAAGTTTGCAATCACATCCTTATGAAGGCTATAACTAAAATTTGCTTCTTTCCAACATAAAGCATGATAAAAATCAACTGGGAATTGACTAGATACAACATTCTATTTTTTTTTAGTTCTTAAACAATCCTGGAAAATATATTTTACTTTTTCATTACAATGACAAAATGGGCATTTATTTGGTGCTAATTTCAAATATTTCGATTTATCCCCTACATGCAGCTAGTAATGAAATACTTTCCAAGACAAGATTCTTGCATTTGCCTCTGCCTTAGACATCTATATTTGGACACTTAAGCTCCTCCATTTCTTTTCTTTTAACATGCAATTCCATTTGTTATTAAGTCTAGGATTTAGTTTCATTGTTATTTAGATCCTCTTCAATGGGAAGTAAGCAAGCCATAGCCAATCCTTGAAGAAATTGGATTGCAAAGATGTGCAAAGTTTCATAAGAAATTCCATAGGAACTAATGATTTGATGAAAACCAAAAACTGTTTGACCTTGTTATTTAAACTAAAAGAAGTTTTGGTGTTCTGTTAGTTACACCAAACTACTTAAGCCCTTTATATTTCTTATAAAGATGGTGATATTGTTTAGGAAAAACAATAGCAAGAGGTTGCTCGTGATATAAAATAAGCTCATTCTACCAAACGAAAGAGTTAGCAAAATTAAAACCATGTTGCAACAAGTCCTTCCTCCAATTCAAGATGTTACAGACTTGTTTCCAAGCCTTCCAAATGGATTGCAATTGGAAAGATGCTTTAAGATGAAAAAAAGGTGCAAGTAAAATTTTATCCAACCAACTCACATTTGCCATTTGTTATTCATATTAGTTAGAGAAATTCGATTATACACCAAAATTTTCCTTTATTCATCTTCCGACACAATCCTTATTATCCACTTAAGCGATAAACAAATTCTTTAAATTTTAAGAGCTAAAAGATCCAAACATCCTCTATCTTTTAATTGTATGCAATACATCAAGAAAGAAAATCTGAAACCCATTTTCCCTTCCCAATTAATTCACAAAAAATGATGAGTAATTTTGTTAAGGGCATCATAACCTTGTTTGAAGGACATAGCAAAAAAAACAGTACCCACCAAGGCTAAAAATCTTCAATTTGGGACAGTAATATCTTTCCCTAGCGGGCAAATACAAAACATACTTAAAACATCCGCATGGGAACATGATATAATTTGAAGTAAAGCAGCTAGCCCAAAATGTAGGTCAATATTAAAGTATATTTCCTCCCGCGCAACCCAGAGGAAACGTAAACCAGAAGACGATGGCGGCCTCGACGAACAGCATAGAAGATCTCGCTATCCCCTATGAATGGGTAGATGCAGATGAATTTGAAGCCATAGAAAATGCACTCGCAGAGGCCACTAAATCACATAAACGCGTAAAAATGTCGCCATCCGATGACATAGCTGCTGACTCGGCAGGGCGACGGCTGCCTGATTGGGCAGGGAATTCTTCAAAGATTGTTACATATGGCAGTTCTCATAAACCTAGGGTTTCTATAAATAGTGATGATAATAGCATCGATTATTCAGTTCAAGGGCAGAGGATCGAATCTCCAAATTTAAATCTAAGCCATAGCTGGTTATTTTCGGTTCCTCTTTGCAGAGGTATTCATTCTTTGTTATATTATATATATATTTTTAAATTTTTAATTCATTTTTTTTAAAGAGGGTAAACGTTTTTATTCCAAACTATGAACTGATGAGGCTGTAAACAGTCAAATATTTAACAATAACATCACATTTAGATTTAAAAATAGCATCCTAATAGAATTTGAATCTAAAGTTCACACCAACAATTTAACCATCATAATATATGAATACCTACTACACTCTTATACACCTTATTGTAGTCTTTTATAAAGTGTATTGACTACATTCTTCTACACCTTATGGTAGTCTTTAATGACACAATTAAATATATGGAGGTCCAGTTATTCATGCATTCAGATATCAAAATGACGTGAACAGTCTGCACCAAAAATAAATAAAATTTTATAATTTCGCTCGAGTGCTGTCATGCCGTCATGGTTTTTCAGTTTATCAGGGCATAGATTAGTTTTAGACTTAACCGCAAAAATTAAATAAGGTGCTGCTTTTTGGTAAAAGGGTAATTCAATGAACTTAATTGAAGATTATATTCGTATATTGCAGCCCGAGTGTTGGCTTCTCGTCAACTTTTTCAGGCCTCGGCCTCCTTAACACTAATTATGTTAGGCAATATTTACAAATATAAAATTAATAACGTTATGGATGGCAATACGATGGGAATTATTGTATTCTGAAAACACAACAAAAATGTAAGGGCGGTATCCCACTGAAGTAGCTATGGCTCATATTATCATTATGTAGGTGGTTGAATATAAAATTTCTAGCAGCTCCAGTATCCATAATCCACAAGAAGTTTGAAACAGCTATGTATTTTTAAGAAGGAGAAATTCAGCCACTATTATTTGCGGATATTTTAGAGTGAAATTGTTATCAATGTTATCAATGTGGGATTACTAGACAGAGACCCAACACTCTGATGCTTGAAATCGAAACATCTAAAACTATTGGAAGAACAGTGAAAATCTGTTTTCTTTTGTTTTCCATTTTGACAATTCAGACTCACCTGAACAAATAAACATCAGCAAGAAACTCAAAATTTTTGAGACAAATTTTACTCCTTATCATCATAACTTCTGTGGATGGTACATAAACAATACAAGTGACTAGACTAAAGAATGGTTTGAAACAATCAAATATTTCCTTTGGTTCTGTGTTAGTGTGCAGTCAGCTTGGCTGCAGGTTCATGATTTTTCAAGCCTTCTAGACCAAAGTCTTTCACTTGGTGTAATGTTCTATTAAATGACGGGGATGAATTTTTAACCAAGCTTTCTCAAATTTGCCTTCATTTTGGGGATTCTTTTTAGCTTTTGGAAATATAGAAATGCTGCTCTATCTGCTCGTATTCCTGTTAATTTCAATTTTGCTACTCACACAAAGTCATGGGTGGTGTCTAACATACTCGTGCAAATTAAATTCAGGTCAACAAAATGGCCTTGGAAGTGTTGCACCTCCAAACTTTTCTTGATCATTAGGTGAATGCACCTTACGTTGTGGCCAGGGTTCTGCCCTATGCAGCTCCTTGTGCTAGATCCCCCTGTTGGGGCGAGTGATGTGGCCACACCGGTGCTGTTTGGCACTGCTCATAGAGCCGCGGCAGGTGCTCTTCCCCACTGTGGTACAAAGTGACAATTTCAATGTTACATATTGAACTTTCTCTTTTCAATCCTTAAAGTGAAATGGTGACATTCAACAACCTATGAAGATATTCCTTTTGAAATTCCTCTTTGTTGCAGGATGTAGCATGCTGGTAATATGATTTCAAATACATGCCCCACTCTCAAAGCAGTATCAATCAAAACAGGATTCTGAAACCAAGCTTGAACCACATTTGAAACTATGAAGGCTAGGACACAACTTGAAAAGGTGAAATCTAGGTTTCAATTTCACAAGCTACAAATTGCATTGTCATAGAATAAATAGTGGGTACTTTCGACAGAATGAGTCAACAACAAATATATAGTACAATTATTTCTTTCCTTATTACCTTTACTTGACAGCTACAATGTCCAAGTATGGGCACAATCATTGCTTAAACAAGTGGTGTCATCTTTGATGAGCTCTTGACAAGGGCGGTGTCAAGAAGTTGTCCAAGAACTCTTAAAAACACAAATATTTTAAAACCAATTTAAACTGGAATTAATTGGAAGAAGAGTCAAAAATTAAAATAACTTTCAAACTAGTAGAAGTTGAATGTGAGTGTTGGTGTATTTAACAACTCTTTGAAGTAATTTTTTTATTTGCATATGTGGATTCAGGTGAGTTATTGTGTATCAGAATCTAAATTGAGTGTTTTCAATGATGCAGCACCACTAAAGGCCATTGTGCCAAAAATAAACTTTGGAGGTCGTATTGTATATAGCAGACTGCCTTCTGAAGTTGAGAAAGCTAGCATGGAGATTTTGCAGATTGTTAATTCAAAGAAATCTAATATGGAGGGTCGAGTGCCTGTGGGTCTGGACCTTGAATGGAAACCCTTCTATAATAGGGGTAAGGGTGCATTTGTCTAAACATATAGATTAAGGAAAGCATAAGAATTTATCTCTGGTAAGTCTTGTTTATTATCATAAATTGCTATATGATTGATGCTTTAGTTGAACGTAAGATTCGAAACACATGGTTGTAAACTTTAACCTTTCTCATCGAGAATAAATGTGGACACATTGATATTTGTAACAAGAACAATGAGCTACCTTACATGCTTTCCCGGTTAAGTGAAGCCATGCTCTCAAAATGATAATGCACTTCTTTATTCTTAGAGTAGCAGAAGTTTTGGCCAGATCTGTCTTAAATTGAAGTACCAATCCTCTGGGTAACATCATCATGGAAATTTATCTTGGTCTAAATAGTGTCATTACATAACTAGTAAGTAATTAATCACTTCCTAGGATAATCTATTCACATTGACTTAAGTTTACTTAGAGGTTATTTTGAGTTTTGTCTCACCTCATGTGGGTTGAGACATGTGTACTCACCTAGTGAGACACATCTTCCATGCACATATGACACTTGCTCACAAGTGTCCCACGAGATCTTTCTTAAACTGAAGCAACGATCCTTTGGTTAACATCATAATGGAAATCTATGTTGGTGTAAATGGTGTCATTACATAACTAGCTAGTAACTAATCACTTCCTAGGGTAACCTATTCACATTGATTTAAGTTTACTTAGAGGTTGTTTTGAGTTTTGTCTCGCCTCATGTGGTTGAGACATGTGTACTCACCTAGTGAGACACCTCTTCCACACATATGACACTTGCTCACAAGTGTCCCACATATAGAGGGGTAGTTGGTCATCATTTCCTACCTTCTCACTTCACTTGCTTTCCTATATAAACAAGCCTTCTATGTACATACATTCATTTCGTGCATAGTATCATTTTGGGTTGTTTTTTGCTCTTGTTCGTGTAAGTAAGTTTCTGGTTTTTGCTTGAAGATCTTGATGAACACTAATAATGTATTCTCATCTATTATTTTTATAGAGGTTTGAACTAGCAGAAAATTGTATTAGTTGCTTTTCAGATCTGATAATGAGGAGAAGCTACAAAATCCTTTTAAGCAAATTAAAAAAGTTTATGCCCACTGTGAGAAATATCTTTAACAACTGCGAAGCCATGTTTTTGGAAATAAATTTCTTATTGTAATGTTCTGTTTTGGGATATTCCTGGTTTTAGGCCTGCAAACAATATATATCACTGAAAACTGATATTAGTAATATTAGCCTTAGGTAACAAGAAGTAATGATAATGTTCAAAATAATACATAAAAACATTATAATATTTAGAGATGTGTGGATATCCATATCCATATTTTTTTTCATAAATATCACACTTTTTTGTGCAAAGGAATATAGCTTTGGTAAGTAGAGATGTGCAGTTAGTCTTATTGCGTATTTGTATTCACACTACCTGTAGAAGAGATGAGACTCCCTACTATAATCCACCCATTTAGGCACTCGAAAGGAGATATATAAGGTTTTACAATTGAACAATGGGTATAGAAAATCATAAATGTTGAACAACCTGTAATAGGAGCCATTTTTGAACATTGACCATGTGTGATTCAGTTGGTCAAGTTCACCATGGCCATGTGTGGCTCAGTTGGTCAAGTTCACCATTGCCATCATCCGCATCTCCAAGAATGGACTGTCTTTCATGCTTTTAAAATAATTATTTTCGAGTAAACTTTGTTCGTAAACAGGATTTTATTGCACTGTACCTACGACTCAGAGGTTGAGGTTGAGCCTAGCTGCAAAACTTGGGATATCGATTCTGTAAGTCCTTTTTATTTTATTAGTTGTTATCAGTTTATGACATTATGTATGTGGAAGATTTTCTTTCTTTATAACAGTTAAAATTTAGGATGATAAAAAATGACCATCCTAAACTGGAATATGTGGTAAATAATAATGAAAGTTTCTGTTTGTGTATTATGGTTTACACTTACAATATTAATTTTGATCTTTATGTGCAGAACTAAATCTTTATATTATTGTAGCACAATTAAAAATCTACAATTCTTTGAAGAAAGAAGCAAATAATCGGAGGCCTTCAATTTTAAATGCAAATAAGATTAAAATCAATGAACATGGAATAGACAAGGCATTGGAGGTGAGCAGCAAAAAGCTCCCACAAGGATCATAATGCTAAACTGGAAATAGTAGTAAGGAGAGCCGAATTCCCTCAATACATTACAGGTACAAATGACCGAGAAATTAGTAAGACCTAAAAGCGAATAAGAAGATCAAATCACCTAGTTTTGATTTAAGATCAGTGAAGTGAGTTCTAGAAGCCTAAGTACTTAGGCATGTGTTAATGATAAAATAGTGATGGAAGGCTACGATTCAATGGCAGTTCTAGAAACAGATTACAAATCCTTCACCTAATATTTCATTGATAGTTCAAATGGTGGAAGCATCATTTACATGTTTCATTTTTTTAAGAGATTCCACAATTTAGGCACACGTGGAATCATTCTGGTATGTTGACTATCCTCCAAAACAGAGATCGAATGTGATTGACTGAGGTACTCAAAAGAGTGATTAAGTTTACTGAATGTGAAAAATGAAGTAGGAAGAAAATGAACAAGAGGACACATGATAGAACATGTATTATGCTACTTTGCACATTTGTGTAAGATTTGGCTATGGAGATAGACACCCAAGATCTAGAGGCCTAACGGAAAGCACAATAACATGAGAAGATCAATATGACAAGAATAAACTGTATTCCTATCAAGAATGCAATAGAATGGAATGAATTAAGATTACAAAGGAGATCTCTTGGTTATGTAGGCCAAGGTGAGACATAGGATAGCATAAGATTATTAGAAGTGTAATATCCCTTGTCCTGTCTGATGTAAATTCTTGGTGTTTATAGCTCAAGGAATATTATCAAACAATTCACATAGAAACTTTTAGCTTGCAGGTCTGAGGTATCAGTCGGATAACTTTGTGTGTTATTGACACCAAGGCACAAGAAATGCTTTCCAACGATTTCTATGATATCTAAACTACAAATTCAATGCATTAATGACTTCTTTTGACCTTTCCAATGCATAAATATTATCTCCAAATGAAGAATGTGCACCTACAGCCAAGAAGCATTTTCACAAACACTTGGCATGCAAACTACTACCATCATGCAAATGGACATATCATCAAATAATGGCCTGCAACTTATTTCTCCTTTATTATATGCAATCACCAAATACAATAGAACATATAGATGCCTTGACTCTTGGTTTACATTCATAAATCAATTACAATGATAGGTCTGATTAAGGACATCTACAACAACAATTCCCCTATTGATGACATATGATCAATGCACTACAAAATACATGAAAACCTGGTAGGAGAAGTCACCTTAGAGAGAGGATGAATTTCAATGCAGCTCCTTTGAAAATGACCTCCTCAAGTGCCCAAATCGTAGCTCTCTAACTGCCGTCCCTGTTCTGATTGCTTCAGACAGTAATCAAATAATTACCAGCTCCCATGCCACCTCTCATGCATCAGAAAATCATCGTTGGCTTCTCCCAAAGTGAGCCCTCCAGCCTAGGGGTGAAATCGATGCACCAATTGGGTGCTATAAACAAAATCGTGGCACTTCCCAGCTAATGTGAAGTCTGAAGATAACTGAGATAAAAACTCAGTAAATGGTAGGTGCAATCAGCTCTTAGATAACAAAATTGTTGAAGGCACCTAGCACCCAAAATATCTCCAATGTTCTCCAAATCGAATCCTAGTATAAATTGGCCCTTGGCCACCAATTAAGCTCCAATGAAAGGATTGAGATATCCTCTCCAATTTGCAATAATCTCAGCTGATAGTTTCATAGCTTCAAAATTGCTTAAGCTATGAGATTTTCCGTTCCCAAAGACTCAATAATGGGGGAAACCCAAACTGGTTCCTTCTCCATACAAGAACTCCAATCAAATATCAAATCCTGGATGATTAGAAGCTTAACTTGACCTTCTTTTATACTTTTTCTCCAACCTTTCAAGAAACTTCTAGAAATAATATTAAAATATTATTATTTCACTTAAGTGACTTTTATGATATAATATTAATTTAAGTCACTTTATTAAATTAATTAAATATAAAGTTACCTTTTAATTTTAATTATTTGATAACTTTATAAATAATTAACTTAATACTTTTAATTAAAATAATTAATTAAGCTATTTTAAGAAATATCATTAATTGGGACAACTTAATTAATTAAATTATTCTTCCTCCAAAAAATGGGGACATTACAAGAAGTGTCTTAATCTTATGATATGAGACATAAGTGATAACTTATTATCCACATAAGGTGGAAAAGTGATAAATGATAAGCATCCACTAAAGGCGGAAATTCCACTTAAAGTGGGAATGTTCCTATGTGGCCCCTAAGTGAACTTAAGTAAAAATGTGTGATTAGGACCTAGGTGATGACCTTACTAGGTACAATACTTTACTCACACGAACACCCCCCTTAAGTGCAACTTAGGGAGAATGTAAACAAATGCAAACAATGCAAGATGGGTCCCAACTACTAGTACCATGTTAGGTATCCATGTACAAATGCAATGCTATCTCTCACAAATGGAGAAAATCCAGTGGGAAAAACTCCTCCCCAAAAGAGAGATGAAAATACAAAATACTCTCAAGGAAGAATAAAAACCCCATGTGAGGAAAAAGTCCCCCCATAAGAGAGAAGAAAAGAGACCAAGGAGCCCTCCCTCAATGTAGAATATGCACCAATGGTAGATGCTCCAAATTGGATGTAGAAGATGGTCCATGATTATCGAACAACATTCCTCCCCTTAGGAAGAAACAAAACCAAAGGTGTATGTATGAAGTCTTCCCAAACCTAAAAGGAATATGTAGGAAGAAATCTCATGATCTATCAAGTCTTTGAAAATTGCTTAAGTGTCTTCATGTCAATGCTAAAAGTTACCCCATTCAAATCAGGTGTACTAGGCCACACTACTGAAGAAGACAATCAAAGATTTAGCGAAGATGAATGTAGAACATGATCCAAAGACTCAGACATCTCCTTTGAAGATAAAGAGACCTTTAAATGTTGTTCCAAAGTATCCACACTCATGTTAAACTGTGAAGAACGATCACATAGAGAATGAACAAGAGGGTGAAAGTGTTCCTTCACAACAACTGAAGATCATCTCCATCAAAGAGAAGATGCATGTCATCAATCGTGTCTCCCAAATCTACAAGATAGGACTCCACAAACAAACCTGCAATGTTTGTCAAGTATTCATCCCAAGGCACTATATTTGGAAGACAATGTATATCTTGCTACATTGAATCACAAGAAGCCAAAATTGTAGCAACACAAACCTCATCAGGAGCAATAGTAGATGTGATATCAATAGGTGTCTCCTGCTGCAATAACATAAATTCCTAGCTGCTAAAGCTGATCTGTTTTTCATTACTAACCAACTCCATGGTGTAGTATGCAAAACAAACCAAACATTATCAAATTGTAAGATCTTCCTATTAGGCAATCTCTTGGTCTTTATAATCAGCTCTCTAAGACAATATGCCTCATGTGATCTTAACAAGTATTCCTCCAATGTAATCATGTGTACAAAACAAGGAACATCAAACTTACTAAGGGCAGTCATACCTTTCAAGTAGCTTACATCTACGAGCTGCTTCTTATGCACCTCATTGTTGATTGATCCTAAAGTTGTAGCACCTATCTCATGACTTAAATTTGCATCTTCACGTGAAAGTTGCCCCACAGGTGTGGCTGCCTTAGAGAATTGTTTTCCTGATTTGCATTCAAAGTCATGCGTCTCAAAATCAGCTACCTCCTTGACCTCCTCTTCACCAAATTCCTCTTTTGAAGCGTTATTCCCCACCCAAGAGTCATGATGGCGTGATGCTGAAACAGAGGTGGATTCCTTGAGTTCTTCGTGATGGGTTAGGTCTTTCCAATCTGAAATAATGTTCTTTTCCACACACTCTTCCACATATTCTTCCTCAACCATAGATTGATCATTCAACATAGGTGGATTCCTTGAGTTCTTCGTGATGGGTTAGGTCTTTCCAATCTGAAATAATGTTCTTTTCCACACACTCTTCCACATATTCTTCCTCAACCATAGATAGATTGATCATTCAAATCATGTTGTGCTAGAAGTCTTTGATCCACAAAACTTTCATATGTATGAACAATGTCTCTTTCAACATTGCTTAAATCTGAATTTGTACCCATGGCTACTATTTTGTCATCCTTATTAATTACAACATCCACATTTGTAGATGTATGTTCAAGTAACGGTTCTTGGAAAATTAATGTAGCATTGCTATTATGCATAACCAAATCAGAATTAGCTTCCTCCCTTTCAACAACATTACCATAGCTGCCACAATTTTCATGTGCCTCTTCTTCAAGTGAATTCTCAGCATTGGAATGATCTATATGCTCATCTCTAGTGACTTCAATGTGTTCATCGTTGTTATGCCTCTTATCCATCTTCTTAGCTTCTTCCTCCAAAAGCAATTTCTCAAACAATAACAACATATCTGATTGATATTTTTGAAATGCTTGAAAGAAGTCATTCATACCATTCATAAGCTCGTCCATATGTCGATCATTTCTTTGTGGACTTATACTATCCCTTCTATCCTTCCTTGATGGACTTGTTCCACCCTTATCCATTGTTGTAACTTTATTTACACCTGCTGTATGTGACGTTGATTTCAGAAGGAAAGTAGGTGGATATCTTCCATCTATAATTCTACCCTTTGTTGATTGTTCCAAACGTTGTATGTGGCTGAAACAATTGATTTCAAACTGACATGCAACTAATTAGAAGCAACATGCAACCATAATTTTTGACATGCAGCTGATTAGAAGCAACATGCAACTGATTAGAAGCAACATGCAACACTCAAAATCAACATGCAACTATTTGGGCAGGCGCCAAATTGACATGCAAGATCTGGGTAGTCGCCAAAAGTAACATGCAAGTTCACTAAACTGACATGCAAGATTTGGGTAGTTTCCAAACTGACATGCAAGTTCACCAAATTGACATGCACTAATCTGGGTATTCACCAAATTGACATGCAACGCTGAAACTCCAACAGGCTGGCAAGATCACCAGCTCTGATACCACTGTAATAACCCGAATAGGATATGCACTATAATTTTGAAAGCAATTTCGTGAATTCTGCCCTAATTAAATGCAAACATATATATGGAACAAATCTAAATCAAGATTATTCAGTTCTCTGCTACAAATCAGAAATTCTAACATGCAATTACAATCAAATAGATAGGCCAAACATGCCCAAATACAACTCAGAAATCTGCCATTACACATCAGACCTATCAATAGGTTTGTACATACCAGAATGACATAGAATGATGCTTAAATCCCTTCTGGCAATATTTCAAATTGCGAAGATATAACTCTGAAACTCTACGAATCTCTCCAAATTGAACAATGAAGCGCAACTGTGAATTCTGAGATGAATTCACCAAATGGGCTGATCTGGGTTTTCCTCCAAACAGCTAAAACCTCCAGGGTTTCTGTCCTATGGTTTACTGAACCTCCAAGCTAAGCTCTCAAGCTCTCAAGGAAAAGTTTCTTTCAAAATTACAAGTCAAGAATAAATCCTCATTGCACTTTTTCCTCCTTTTATAATACTTTTCCTTTTCGAAAGTAATACTTCATTTCATTTCTCTTTTAATTTACTTTTCTCCTCAAAAGTGACTTTACTTTATAATTTATAATTGATATTATTATAATTTCACTTTATAAAATAAATTATGTCCAGCTGCTAATTAATTAAATTTAAATAATCCCATAGGACTTGGGACTATTTCACATTTAATTAATTAATTATCACTCGAAGAAAAGGGGACATTACAGAAAATCCAAAGCAAACTCTGTTTTGTCACCTAGTGACAACCGACTTCAAGAAGGGGGCCAAGTCATATTTATGTGACAATTGTTTTTTTTTTGTCTTCTTGTGTTAACTGCCCCTCCTAAGGTGATTACCCTTAGCTGTTTTTTTGTCTTTTTCTGAGTTGAATCAGATCTTACTTAGCATGGAAGCCAACTCTGCTTCCACCTGGCGCTATCTTGAGGGCAGTTGCCTAAACTGCCCTAGGGCAAATATTTATATGTGACTCTGTTTTGGGATTGGGCATGCTGAAAGTTTTGTTTGCCTTTGTGCACGGTCGGACTGGGTCTCTGAGACAAAAACCTCAGAGGCAAGGGAGGTGGGACGATAACCCCACTTGCTCTTCTTCCACTTTAGGTTACAATCGTCAACAAATCCCTTTTGTTGTGTATTGAAATTGTCATCAACAAAGCAAGAAGGGTGATAGGAGGAAAGGAAGGCCATAGAGCAGCCCACAGCTACATCAGATTTTAATCAGATCAGTTCACATCTCACGGGCTCAAATTTTAGTGAAGGTTATGCACTTTTTAACAGTGCCCCTCTAAGGCATCAAGCTCTATATTGAGCTCTATAAAAGCTTTAAGCTTAAAGTGCTACTGTCAAGAAACTCTATGTCAGTTCTATGTATGAATCAATTCCTAAATTTGTAGTTCCTAAGATGAAACATGTTTATTGATGCTCTAAATCTGTGTAAGCACTATTAACTATCTAGATGTTCTATAAGCAATCTGGAGATCCCTGTAGTGTGTATTTCTTTTTTTGAACCAGTCTGAATCCGTATTGTGCAACCAGTTTGTTTCTTTGAATTTAACAGTTTAAGTAAGTACAAAGATTTAGATCATACAGACCTTAAGGTCTTTACAATGGTATTAGAGCCTCAACCCTACCAGCTGTGGGTTCGTTTTATGAGTGAAAGGTAACAACGGTACCATCTGAGAGAGAAAAAGAAGAGTGCCAATATGGGCAACAATGATTGAGGAGCAAGGGCCTTCTTTAAATGTTTTGATACCTCACGACTTGGTCTAGCAGAGACATTAAAGGAAGTCACCCAATTGCTTAGAGGGCTTAAATAGAATCAAGATGGCGGGAATTCCATCAATGAGAGGGGTGAAGGAAGCATTGCTGATAAAGGAAAGTATATCTTTCAGGATGAAGGAAGCAAAAGAAGCGACATTTGTCCCTGGTAGTGAGAGGAATTCAGCCAAAACATTTAGGGCTAAATTTTTGCCAAATGAAGAGGTCAGCAAGGATCAACCCAACCAGATTGATGAAATGGACCACCTTTTGGCAGAATTCATTACATTAAGCGAGGCAATTAAGAACAACATGTCTTTCCCTGAGTATTGTGGACTGAAAATCCAAGGTGGATATAGGATGAAGGAGTGTGATGGAAGAAAAGACATTCAACAATGCCTGGGCAAAATTACTTTACCTCATTTTGATGGAACAAGTAGTACTACAACAAGATCTTGGTTACAAAAGCTAGAGACTTATTGCTCATTAAATCCAATGACAGAAGAGGAAGCCATCAAGTTTGCCACCTTACACTTGGAAGGAGTAGCTCACAAGTGGTGGGCTCCTAACTCAAGGTCATGACTCAATTTCCACCATAGAAGATTTCAGTCAAAGGCTGATGGAAAGATTCGATAGAACTAACCCCGAAGTTCATTTCTGTAACCTAGCCCAATTGAAGCAAGAAGGTAGAGTGGAAGATTATGTATCGAGATTTGATAGAAGAGGAAGCCATCAAGTTTGCCACCTTACACTTGGAAGGAGTAGCTCACAAGTGGTGGGCTCCTAACTCAAGGTCATGACTCAATTTCCACCATAGAAGATTTCAGTCAAAGGCTGATGGAAAGATTCGATAGAACTAACCCCGAAGTTCATTTCTGTAACCTAGCCCAATTGAAGCAAGAAGGTAGAGTGGAAGATTATGTATCGAGATTTCATAGACTTGCAGTAATGGTGCCTGATGTGACAAAAAGGAGGCTGATAGTACTTTTTGCAGAAGGATTAGCTGAGCCACTTAAAGGGTTGCTTACAACCTTTAAACCCGACAACATTTCAAGAAGCCATCACAACAACCCTCAACTTAGAGGATTCAGTAGTCAATGATACTTTTAGCAGTAAGAAGACAACCCGACCTATACAGTTCAAGAAAAATTTCCAGAAACATCCAATACTCCCTAGGATGCCACTAGCAAGGCCCAATCAAAAGGAAGTTAGTACAAATGATTTAAGGTGGAAGAAGATGTGCTTTACATGCAAGGAGCCTTGGCAACTTGGGCATCAGTGCTTTTATGTTGAGGTAATCTCCGATGATGAAACTGAAAGTGAAGAGGCTGATGCCGAGAATGAAATAGAAACAATTGAGGGACTGCGGCACACTTGCAGCACTTACTAGAGAACCACGTTATAGTGCCTTCCGCATAAAAGGCGTTTTGAAGGGATAGGGAGTAATCATCCTTATCGACAGTGGAGCCACCTATAATTATGTAAATGAGGAAGTAGTGAGGAAGCTTGGTTTGAAAACAATCCCGATTGAAGCCTTTGTAGTAAAGGTAGCCAATGGTACTACACTTTCTTGCACTTAGAAGGTTTCCCAAATGGAGGTGTGTATGGGGGAATATAAATTGAAGGATGATTTTTATGTAATTGACATGGACATGGAAGTAGTTTTGGGTTGTCAGTGGCTGCATGCAATTGATAAGTATGAGATTAGCCATCGAAAGTTGGAGATGACTTTCTTATATAATGGGAAAAGGATAGTACTTTAGGGAATGTCCAACAAAACAATGGAAATATCAGCCAAAAGAATGGAGCAGGTGTTCCAAAAAAAAACAGCTAGATTGGGCAGCAAAATGCTTCATTACTAATTCAAATGCTGCAAGAAGAGAAAAGGTTAGCAACGTGCAGATTCAAATGGTCCTAGATAAGCATGATAAAGTTTTCAGAGACATACCCTCAGGGCTACCTCCTAGTAGGGGTTTCTAGCACGTCATTGAACTTGAAGAGGTGGCAAAACCAGCAATGATCACACCATATTGCTATCCAAAGGTTAATAAAGAAGAAATTGAAAAGGCAATTAAAGAATTACTCAACATGGGGCATATAAGGCCTAGTTCCAGCCCTTTTGCATCTTTCGTAGTGCTGGTAAAGAAGAAAGATGGAACTATGAGAATTTGCATCGATTACTGAGCTCTCAATAAGAAGACTATAAAGAATTGTAACCCAATACCACACATTGATGAATTGATTGATGAGTTACATGGAGCCAACTTCTCCAAAATTGATTTGCGTTCAGGATACCATCATATCAAAGTTCAGGATGAAGACGTACACAAGACAACATTTCGGTGTCACTACAGGCATTATGAATTCTTGGTGATGCCCTCTGGTTTAACAAATGCTCCGACAACTTTTCAATCATGTATAAACTAGGTATTTATTCAGCAATTAAGGAAATTTGTTCTTGTCTTTTTTGATGACATCTTTATTTATAGCAAATCTTGGGAAGATCATCTTAAACACCTAGATGAGGTGTTGGGAATCTTAGAGTAGCAGTCCTTTTATGCCAAAGCTTCCAAGTGTGAGTTTGGGTTACAAGAAATCCTATATTTGGGCTTCAAGATCGGCAAACATGGAGTAAGTGTTGATGAGGATAAGATCAAAGCCATTCAAGAATGTCCTAGACCCAACATCTTGATGCAGTTGAGGGGATTTGTGGGGCTATGCAGCTACTACTGGAGGTTCGTTAGCGAGTTTTCACAATTGACAACCCTCTAAATAAATCTAACTAAGAAAGGAGCGTTTATATGGACAACATTGGCCCAACAAGCTTTTGATAAGCTTAAGAAGGTAATGAGTCCGTGTCCCATCCTAACAATTCCAGATTTTTCACTTCCTTTTGTCTAGTGTGATGCATCTAGAGAGGGAATGGGAACTGTTCTGATGTAGAACAAACACCCTATAGCGTTTGAGAGTAGGAAGCTTAAGGAGTTTGGACGTAAGTGTTAGACACAATGTACTACTGAGAGGGGGGTGAATCAGTGGTTTGCAAACTTTTCCCTTTATCTATCCTATGTGTGTATACTGGTTATCAAATCTAACAAAAAGCTAACTTACCGGTTAGAGGGGAGACTAACACAAATGCAATCACACATGAAAGGGACATCACATAACACCAGTATATACGAGGAAAACCCAAGATGGGAAAAACCTCGGTGAGAAATGCTGCTGGAGTCTACTGCTCCAATCCAGCCTCACAATGAAACTCTGATTACCATGTTTAAGTCACCAACCCAAGGAGCACCGACCCCTGATTTAGGGCACCAACCCAAGTAGCTACAACCCCTGCACCGAGCTCCAACTCAGTGGTCTACTATGAGTATATTCAAATACAAAAGTAATGGTCTTGTTACAAATGGATTTTGTAACTCTTCTACAAATCCCTTTATCGGTTCTCTGCTTACCAATTCACTGCCGGTTCTCTGCTCACCTCACTGCTGCAGCCCTATCTCCAAATGCAATTAACTCTCTGCTGCACCCTTGCCGGTTCAACCTCTTCTCCTTCACTGCCGGTTCTGCACTCTGCCGATTCTCTCCTCTCTGCTACACCGCTGCTCTCCACTGGTACTACACTCTGCCGGTTCTATGCTTGCCTTCTTTGCACTCTTCTGTAACTCTTCTCTGCCGGTATGGTCACTGCCGGTACTCTCTTCTGTTAGATCCAGTGCCTGACTGTCGGTTACCTCACTGTTGCTAGTTGAACACTTCAACCCTGTTCTTCCTCACATTCAGTCTCTTCTTCTTCTTCTTCTTCTTCTTCTTGGTGAGCACTTGACTGATTTCTTCTCACATGCAGCAACACTCTTTCATTCAGCGGCAACCTTCATTGATATTGATTTGCATATTTATAAATTGGTATTCCCGCCAAAAGCCAATTCAAATTTTGGGCGGTTAGGGTTTCCTCATTGACCTCAAGGCAAACCAAATCGAATCCGATCTCACGAGATCTGATCACCTTGATTGATGAACTGTAACTCATCAATCAATCTTGCCATTGTCTTGCCTTCAAGAACACGCCTTCTTTTTTTAGCAACCTGCTTTTAACCTGTTAGTGGATTTCTTGGTCAATCACCAAGAATGGCTTCGCGGTTTACTTCACCTACCTCGATTTGCTCAACCAATCTGTTCTGGATCTCTACTGTCCGTTTGACCTCGAGCTGCAAACCTCTGCTGTGCATCCCGTGAATCTCGCAGTCGACATAAATGTCGACTTGTCGCCAGCTACCTCACCGACACATCACGCCGACCTGTGCATGCTTGCCACTTCACCTCCACGTGGCCCCTTTGTCGACATCTATCTCAGCTCGGTCACCATGTCGATCACCGACCAACGCACAATACTGGTGCTTCATCTACCGTCTTACTAACCCTACCGGTTAAACCTTAACTGGTCTACCATCACATTGCACTTGGCTTCTCTTCCGGTGGAACACTCAACCGGTCAGCACACTTGCTAACCTACCTTATGCACATCCTCATCAGATGGGAGTCTTCTGCATCTGCACTTTTTCCACATTACCGGTGGGCATACTTACCGGTAGGCACCCTTGATGACACCATGTCATCAACCTTCAATTGTTTCCATCTGAGGCATTTGCATACCAGTTGCACTCTCTATCTGCAGCTGCTTTGCCTTGCCTTCATCATCATCCCATATATCATCTCAACCGGTTTGTCAAAGTGACAAACCCATCACTTCTTCCTCTGTACCGGCTACTCAACATGCCTTCTTTGTCTCTTCAGTGCATATCCCTGATTTCATGCACTAGAGGCATCTTTGTGATTCACCGGTGGATCCGGTGTGAGCCTTCAAACACTTGCCTTTAACTCTTTTGTCTTATCTCACAGAACTATGATGCATACTTTGCATAATAGGAGATAAGCTCCACTTACCGGTGGGAGTGGATCCTTGTCATTTGCATCCTGCCATGCACCAATGTGGTTTCCCCGTTTGAGCAACATATCTTCAAACAGACACATGTGATCCGGTTGGGGCACATTCACTGTTAGTCATCTCTTCACATGGTGACTGCATCTTTATCTGGTGGGAGTCTTGCTGTTTTGCATCCACACAGCATACCGGTGACCTGTACATCCTTCACCTCCTGTGTTGATGTGATTTAGATAACATTTCGCCTCTTCATCACAAACAACATCCAAGCATCTTGCTCACCCTGCTTGTACACTGGTCATAAGTTTGCCGGTTGGCAACCACACATTGTCAAAACATCACTTACCAGTTGACACACTCTCCTTACCGGTGATAGACTATATCGGTAACCTGTTAGACTAGTTGACATCAATGACTGCACATCAACTGTATTCCCATACCGGTTGTCCTTCTATACCGTTGACATCAATGACAACACAATGCCAATAGTAAGTTCTCCATTTATGATAAAGAAATGCTGGCCATAATGCATACACTGACCAAATTCTATATTTTAGTTTGCAACAAGTTTGTGGTAAAAACTGATCATAATAGCTTAAAGTATTTCCTTAATCAATGAGAATTGAATGATAGATAGCAAAAGTGGGTCAGCAAAATCCAAGCTTACGATTTTGATATTGAGTATGTGAAGGGTAACAACAATATAGTGGTGGATGCTCTATCTCAGAAGCCTCATTTGCATTCTATTTCTGATATATTTGCTGATTGGAGAGCATTGATTACAACAGAGTATGTAAAAAATTCATTTGCAAGTGATATCGTGGAGGGCAAGGTACAAGATGACAGGTTCAAATTAGTGAATGAGCGGATTCATTTTAGGTTGAATCTAAAATGAAGGAAAAAATCTTAATGGCATGCCATGACACTCCATTGGCTGGCCATCCAGGGTTTTACAAAACGTATAAACAAGTACGGGAGCATTTCTCATGGAAAGGATTGAAGAAGGATGTGATGTAGCATGTAAGGGAATGTAAGGAATGTCAACAAAACAAAGCTGAGCAACGTTTTTCCAGCAAGGTTACTGCAGCCTCAACCTATCCCCAACCAAAAATGGGAAAGTATATATTTTATTACCGGTTTGTCTAAGGCCCAAGGCAAAGGGCAAAGGTTGTTTGTATGTGGTGGTTGATAGACTTACCAAGTATGCACACTTTTTTTCTATATCATCAGACTTTAAGGCGCCCCAAGTGGCTGATCTTTTCTCTAGGGAGGTTTTAGACTACATGGGTTGCTGAAAACAATTGTAAGTGATAGGGACAACACATTTCTCAACCTGTTTTGGTAAGAGTTATTTCGTTTGATAGGAACAAAATTAACACCCAACACTAGTTATCATCCGCAAACTAATGGACAAATAGAGATAGTGAACAAATGGATTGAAGGATATTTACAGAACTATGCAATAGGTTAGCAAGCATCTGGGTTAGATGGCTACATCTTGGGGAATATTGCTACAATACAACTTATCATATGTCGATTGGGATGGCCCCCTTTAAAGCACTGTATGACTATGATACAACTTCCTTTATGGATTTGATACTCACTGTTAGTAGAGTACCTAGTGCTAAGGATTTGATTCAACAGAGAAAGGATATTCTAGGCATCCTTAAAGAAAACTTGCAACAAGCTTAAAGTCAACAAAAGTTGTATGTAGATATACATTGGATAGAAAGAGCATTTGAAGTGGGTGGATATGGTGTTTCTAAGGTTACAGTGTTTTAGACAATTGTCTATGAAGGGAAGTGGAAAAGAGAAGTTAAAACCACGCTTTTAATGGTCCTTATAGAATGATTAAAAAGGTGGGATAGGTTGCTTACGAGTTGGAATCACCATCTGCCGGCCAGATTCACAATACTTTTCATGTTTCATGCTTAAAGAAAGCCCTCAGACAACAGATCAACCCGTCCATGGAGCTCCCTCCGCTGGACTATGAAGGAAAATTGATCCTTGAACCCGAATCTATTTTGGATGTAAGGGAGAAGAGACTACGCAACAAGGTTATCCTAGAATACTTGATCAAGTGGAAGAAATTACCACTTGAGGATGTGACTTGGGAAGGAATTGAAATCTTTGAACACCCCAATTTGAAATTGCTTGAGGTCAAGCAATTAGGGGACAGGAGGACTGTGATGGACCCGCTGAGTTAAGGGCCACCTGGCTTGGATGGCAATGTTGGTTGCCAATTGCACACCCTTGTCTTTTTGGGAAAAATCAGTTTTTTTTTGCTAACTGACTCCTTGAAGGAAAATCCAAAGCAAACTTTGTTTTGCCACCTTGTGGGGGCCAAGTCAGATTTCTGTGACAACTGTTTTTTTTTGTCTTCTTGTGTTAACCGTCCCTCCTAAGGTGGTTACCCCTTAGCTGTTTTTTGTCTTTTTTTGAGTTGAATGAGATTTTACTTAGCATGGAAGCTAACTCTCCTAAGGTGTCTTCCACCTGGCGCTATCTTGAGTGCGGTTCCCTGAACTGCCCTAGGGCAAATATTTATATTTGACTCTATTTTGGGATTGGGCATGCTGAGAGTTTTGTTTGCCTTTGTGCACGTTGGGACTGGGTCTCTGAGATGGAAACCTCAGAGGCAAGGGAGGTGGGACGATACCCCCACTTACTCTTCTTCCACTTTAGGTTTCAATCGTCAACAAATCCTTTTTGCTGTGTATTGAAATAGTCATCAATAGAGCAAGAAGGGCGATAGGAGGAGGAAAGGAAGGCCATAGAGCAGCCCAGAGCTATAGAAGATTCGAATCAGATCAGTTCACATCTCACTGGTTCAAATTATAGTGAAGGTTATGCACTTTTTAACAGTGCCCCTCTAAGGCATCAACCTCTATATTGAGCTTTGTAAAAGCTGTTTGCTTAAAGTGCTACTATTAATAAACTCTATGTTAGTTCTATGTATGAATCAATTCCTAAATTTGCAGTTCCTTACATGAAATATGTTTATTGATGCTCTAAATCTGTGTAAGCACTATGAATTATTTGGATGTTCTATAAGCAATTTGGATCTCCTTTCCTTACATGAAACATGTTTATTGATGCTCTAAATCTATGTAAGCACTATGAATTATTTGGATGTTCTATAAGCAATTTGGAGCTCCTTGTAGTGTGTATTTCTTTTTCTGAACCAGTCTGAATCTATATTGTGCAACCAGTTTTTTTTTGTTGAATTTAATAGTTTAAGTACAAAGATTTAGATCATATAGACCTTAAGGTCTTTACACATTTATTTATTCCCATACTTGTATGTTTGCAAATTGACTCCCAATCATAACAGTTAGTGTAGGTTTTTAATATTTATTTTTCCAACACATTATTAAGCATACTTAGGTTATATTAGGATGGTTTATGTAAGGACACGTGGCATAGTCCTACATTCACGTGTCATTCACACCCACATTCGGTTGGTTGAATGTCACACCCTCTTTTGGACTCATTTGCCACCTCCCCATAACCATTTGTTTGTCCCTACCTGAGTTGGTTTGCCACATGTTTGGCATTTTACAAGTAGGCACAACTCCAACCTAATTTGGTTATTTGGGAGTTATTATTCCTATTGGAATTATGTGCCCGCATTTTGCTATATAATCAGCACTCACCTTTCCCTTATGAGCTAATTCAGAGCTAACTCAGATGAGTTCATATCAGCTCAGTCAGTACAAGGGGGAGTGCTGACCCATATTGTATCATTTTGAGCGAGATAATATCATTATTCAGTTATTGCACCATATTTCAGCATTTCATCCTCTCTGTTGCTCTCATGTAGAAGGTTGATCTTGGTTTTGTAGGTGATCCTGGGAGATTGAGTCCATCGGTGACTCTGCCATGGTATCAGAACTTCTAGGATTGCAAGACCCTTCTTGAATTTGGGAGAAATTCAACTTTGAGTCTTTGCTAGGTGCATCTTTAGTCAAAAAGGACATAATGAATGAGTCCAAAAGGCTGAACAGACTAATTTTGATATAAAATTCTCCATATTTTGGTGAAAGTTAAAAATTGTCCCCCATGAGCACAATATGATACGAATTCAAAAAAAATAAAAAATTCCTGCTTTGAAAAATTATTATTTTCAAAATTAAAATTGCAGGTTTTTATATGTATATAGACTGTTCTTTTTAAAAGTCTTTGTAATATTAAAATGCCAAAAAAATGATTTGATAAAAACTTTTGAAAAAAAATATAAAAAATCAAAATAAAACAAAATCGAAAAGGTTTTTTTAATAATAAAAAAAATAAATTTATTGAGGGTACCTGACAGGGTACACAAACCCTATCGGGTCCCAGTTGCATCTGCAGGAGTCCCCGTAGGGGTATTGCAGGTACGACGGAGCTGTAGCTTTCAGCCCCACAGGCCCCGCAGTGCTTGCGTGGGGCTTTAAGACCACACAACCCTTCACACATGGTGTGGGGAGTGGGGTGAGGCGTCAATCCCCCACCATTTTAAAATTTTTTTATATTAAAAAAAGATTCAAACAAATTTTTTTTCTATATCGTGCGTCATCCATACTAGGACCAACAACAGTACGCCTTGGCTTTTGTGCTAGGCTTTTGTCGGTCCTACCAATTTGGCATAATTTTTCAACTGTGCCTTATATTTGGCAGTGTTCTAAATTTAGTAGAAGCTAATACAAAATTGGCAGTTCAACAATTTTTGGAGGCATTTTAAAATTTAGCAGCAATTCAGCTAAATTTGGCGGAGGTTGATTTGTGTAAACTTTGACCCCTCACCATTGCATTTTTGAATTTTGCACCTCAACTTCGGAGCATCATATCTTGGGTATCCAGTGGAGTTTTCTAGTGCAATTTTTTTTGATTTGGGGCAGAATTTCGTGCTCTACGCAATGGTGGAATTAGTTTTTCCTCACGTAATCCAGATTTTCCAGAAAATCATGTTTTTCATCAGATTTGAAGGACAATTCTGGCTTTTTCAACTTCAAATGGCTATAACTGTCACAAATGACCTCGGATCGAGGTGCTTCATTTTTTGAAAGTTAATATTTTTCCGTGCACTATCCATTGGTGCTATTTTGAGGTTGTAATTCTAACATTATATATATCTTCAGTATTTGAGTCTGCATTTGGACATTGTAAAACTTTGATAAATAACTCCAGTATTGTAAATGCATTGATTTATAAAGTGCCAAAATCATATTTTTTCTGGGGAGGATCATTGATTGAGTGAAAAAGGGGGGGTCTCTCTTGGTGTTTGTGTTTCTGATCTACTTGCTTGTGCTCTTTCATTTTTTAGTTATGGGTTCTCCTAAATTTCCATGCTTAACTCCATATAATTATGCAACTTGGAAAGTTAATGCATGGAGTAAACTAATGGAAAAAGGTTTAAGTCATTATGCTGATGGCACAATTTCAAAACCCACGTATTTTAATGATCCTAATCTGAAAATGGAATGGCTCATCAAAAGTTCTATGGCTCTTGGAACATTGAGAAAATATGTATCTTCTGATCTTATCTTTCACATTGATAAGTGTAAGACAATCAAGGGCTTGGGATAAACTTGACGAATTATATGGTCAAGTTAATAAGATTAGAGGTTACACACTTGAAAGTGATCTCCTAAATTTGGATCCTAAGAAATTTGATACAATCCAAGACTATGCCACTAGAGCAAATGAGTTAAGAGCACAATGTAAAGATTGTGGAGTTGAGAAGGAGGATACACAGTTGGTTTTCAACTTGTTGGCAAAGCTTCCTTCTGAGTATGCATCTTTTGTTTCTAGCTTCCAAACCCATTGATTGACAATGGATAGTGCTTACACTACACCTTCATTTGATTCATTTATAGAATTGTTGATGCTTGAGCAATCAAAGTTGATCACCATGGGGGTTCTTAAGCCATTTATGCCACATGCGTTGGTGGCTAAACAAGGGAATCTAGGAAAGGATTCTAACAAGAAGCGGAAGCAATCAAAGCTAAAGCCACATAAAGATCAAGCACAAAATAATTCATCTAAGAAGGAGAAGCTTACTTGCACATATTGCAAGAGGGTTGGACATGAAGCACATTCTTGTTACAAGAAGAATATTGATGAACTGAAACATCATCTTGAGAAGAATAACTTTGATCTTCCTTCTACAATGTCTGAGTCGACTAATTCTTCCAACTCAAAATAGTCAGGATCTACTAAGGTAAAAGGTCATGCAGGACTTGCTTCTGAAGCAGCTAAAGACAAATGTAAAGCTCTTTGTGTTACAAGTAGTGAATCAGGGAGATGGCTTCTAGATTCTGGAGCTTCTCATCATATGGCTTCTACACAGTCTACGTTCTCTTCTTTTGAGCCTTGTGTTATGTCATCTATTCTGATGGGCAACAACACTTATATGAGTTTGATTGGGAAAGGTTCTATTGATATTGAGGATGGCATCTTCAATGATGTTTTGTGCATACCTCATTTGTCAAACAATCTTCTTTCCATCTATCAGATTACACATGGTGGAGCAGGGAAGACTGTGGAGTTCACACTTGATTCAGTCATCATTCGAGACTTGGAAAGTAGAGAGATAATTGCCACTGGGATGGTTGATGATACATCTCGGTTATATACCTTTTCAGACTTTGCACCTGATGATGGTTCTGATCCTTTGGGTGTTGATCACACTCCTAGTGTGAATCTTGATTTCGAGGACGACTTTGGTTACTTGAATCTAGGTATTTTGACATCAGATCCAATTCTTGAACTTTGCATTCCTTCTCCTCCATCTACTGTTGCTTCTGAGGATACTTGTGTTGCTACATCCATGGGTACTTATGATTCAGTGCAGCGGTATATACATTGTCTTCCGGACACTGCTACTTGGGATGAGTACTTGATAGACATTGCAGGTTCGTTTTGTGAGTCCCATCTTGCAGACTTGGAGGACACTATTGAGTACATTCATCTTCTCTTTGATGAAGTTTCTTTGTCTTCTTCAAATGTTGAGGGGGAACCTTCTCACCCTCTTGTTCTTTACCCACATGATCATTCCTCACAATTTGACATGACTGTGGTCACTATTGAGCAGCATTTGGAGGAGGCACCTTTGTCTTCAGAGGAGATACCTTCGTCTTTGGATTTTGTTCTACATCCATCTCCTCTAGGTTCTGGATTGTCATCTTCTTTAGTGTGGTTTGGAATGCCTAATTTGATGGTGACAATCTTTGGCATCGACATGGAGACACATGAGTAGTTTTCAGATACTTCATACATTTTGCACCTTCTTCCTACATCTTCCTTTCAGGAATGGGAAGACAATCTTCATGCACCTTTGGTTTTGTTTCTTCCTAAGGGGAGGAATGTTGTTCGACGATCATGGTCCATTATCTACATCTAGTTTCGAGCATCAACCATTGGTATGGTTTACTACTTTTGGGAAGGCTACATAGTCTTTCTTATCCTTTCTATTTCAGAGGGTATTTCTTCCTTGCATAGGATTCTTTCTTATCTTGGGAAACTTGTTTCTTTTCTCTCTTTTGGGGAGGAGTTTTGTCCCGCTGGGTTTTATCCTTTACTCCATTTGTGAGAGATTGTTTTGTACATGGTACTTAACATGGCCTTGTAGCCAGGACCCATATTTGCATTTTTTCATCTTTTCACCCACCTAAGCTATGCTTAAGGGGGGGTGTTAGTGTAGGTTTTTTATATTTATTTTTCCTACACATTATTAAGCATACTTAGGTTATATTAGGATGGTTTATGTGAGGACACGTGGCATAGTCCTACATTCATGTGTGTCATTCACACCCACATTTGGGTGGTTGAATGTCACACCCTCTTTTGGACTCATTTGCCACCTCCCCATAACCATTTGTTTGTCCCTACTTGAGTTGGTTTGCCACATGTTTGACATTTTACAAGTAGACACAATTCCCACCTAATTTGGTTATTTGGGAGTTATTATTCCTATTGGAATTATGTGCCCACATTTTGCTATATAATCAACACTCACCTCTCCCTTATGAGCTAATTTAGAGCTAACTCAGATGTGTTCATATCAACTCAGTCAATACAAGGGAGTGCTGATCCATATTGTATCATTTTGAGTGTGATAATATCTTTATTCAGTTATTGCACCATATTTCATCATTTCATCCTCTCTGTTGCTCTCGTGTAGAAGGTTGATTTTGGTTTTGCAGGTGATCCTGGGAGATTGAGTCCATCAGTGACTCTAGCAATAACCAGTGAAAGGTGTTAAGGGAATTATTTTTCAATTAAACCACCCCATTTGCATATGATTGGCTGTTCAATTCATTGCTCTATGCATTTCAACTAAAAAAACTGAGCTGTTAATTAGATGCATAAGGTGTATGAATAGAAGATGAAATCACAAATCTCTGTACAATATTTTACATTCATATCTGGGCTCCCATTGTTTGTGGAGTAGGTTATCTTGTCTATGAATTGTAGTGGTTTTATACTAGTTTGCACACTTTTATGTGTGTAGTTAAGTGGTTTGTAGGTGATTTGACTCTGGTATTAGGTGATGTGCAAGAGCTCCAACTGTAGCCTTTCTTTGTTGAAGTATAATATGTTTTCTTTTATGTTTGTAGTGGGCGAGGTACCCACTAAGGTGGCAGTGTTACAAATTTGCTTGGATGCTGATCGCTGTGATGTGATGCATATCATTCATTCTGGTATTCCTCCAGTTTTACGGTCACTTTTGGAAGATGAGTCTTCGGTAAAGGTATGCTTTTATTTTGCCTCTGATGGTTATATAATATATATCAATTGGTTTAATTATTTTGGTTGTTTAAATGCATGCATTAATGATATTGAAGTTGTATTGATTTTGCTTAGATGTTTTATTGACTGAGTTTTTCTAGGTTGGTGTTTGTATAGCTGGTGATGCATATAAGATGCGAAAAGATTATAATGTTAATGTGCGGGGAATAGAGGATTTGGGTACTATTGCATGCCGGAAAATAAGACCTCCAAGAACATGGAGTCTTTCTCGGCTTTGTGAGAAGCTCACGGGCAAGGAGGTTTTGCCAATTAAACTTCTCATTTGATTGCTATTTTCTATATCTATATCATTTTAGTTCTTTAGGAACATTTTGATGAATGCTTATGATTACATTAATTGATGCGTTGTATGCGGAATGATATGCAAGACGATTTCCAGTGCTTTTATTTGTGGTATCTCATCAATTATGATTTGCATTGCACAATGTCTAGTAAGAAGCATCATGTGTAGATGAATGCCCCATACAGGAAATGATATTTTAATTAGATTGTGCTAAATAGCATGCTAATTGGAGTTTCAAAAGGAAAGGATGATTCTTTTTATTAGCATCCTATTGATGTGGCTAAAGTTGCGTACCTCGACTTTCTCCGGTCAACACAAAATAGATTTTAATGGCAATCCCATTCTCTCTTGCGTAAGGAAGTTTCTAGTGCTACTGAAATGATCACAAGATGGCGACCTCAAGGTTCATATTTGTTAGTTCTCGACTGTGGGATATCTCAATGGTTCATGTGTCTTGCTCGTTTGACATGAGGGGACTTACGTTAATGGATAGGATAGGCTTCAAGGTTCTATAAGACACCCCTAAGACTCTATAAGTCTTATTTTCATTAGATTAATGTTGAACATGATGCTGTTTGATAGGTATTAACTTCAGATTTATATAAAAAGAAAGGAAAATAAAAGAGGGTTGAGAAGAGATTTTAAACTATTCTATCTAAAATAGCGTATTTGGGTAAATAGACAGAAACCTTAATATTATCATATTCTACCTTGCCAGTTAAACACGACTAAGTAGAATTCGGTGCAATTGTCAAAGGAGAATCAGATTTTCAAACTATTAAATACAAGTCCTGAATCGACAACATACATTCATACTAGCATTCAACAACCGAACTAAATTCAAAAATATGCTCAAACTAACCATACAAAGCTATTGATAGTCAATCCTTAATGGTACGAACTTAAAATTTCTATCAAATATTTTCCCAAACAAACTATTTGTAAATGAAAAGCATAACAAAAATTTAAATGGGGAAGAAGGGAACTATGCACTTACAAGAAACATGTACAGCTTGAAAATCCATTAATCCTGTAAATATTTTGGCAGTCTTTGCAACAATTCTAGACTTCTTACAAAAATAAAGGAAAACCAGTCCCTTAGAATAGAATTCCAAAACTTGGATGAATGGCCAGGATTAAACAAAACAAGTGGCCCAGATTCATCCCCAAAAACATGACTACCCATGCCTAGTTAATAAGGAGCATACCTCCCAATTAACTAACCAACTAACAATCATAAAGCTGTCCCCACCAAAAGTGCACTGCACGGAGCTCAAAAACATAAAAGAGTACATAGTAGCTGGGAGAAATAATTAACTTTAGGGATTGCATTTTGTCATCCCAAAGTTGATATTTCCTCAATTTTTACAATAAAAAATCACTTTCTCCTTCCAAGTACCCTTCGCAAATATCTCGGCTTACAATTTGTTCTGCCTGAACATACTCCTAGAATCTTAAGGTAGATGGAACACACCTCTTGGAGAGGAGGAAGAGGTGGATTGTGTAGAAATTGTTTTGTCATCGATGTTTGTTTTGGACATCTTTCAGCCGAGTGTTGTTTTATGTCAGCATTGTCTAGCTGTTTGTTTCTGATCGTTTCAAACTATGTTTGATCTGAGCATTTTGTTCAGCCTTTTCCCTGAGTTTGTATGACTACAGGTGGCATTGTATTTTCAGTATGTCTTGTTTGATTGTTTTGGCAGAGATGTCAGGTATCCTCTGTTTCTTCAGATTAATTTCACTTAATTGTGGCAGTGATCAGTTACTTAATCGATTCTCTGGCTTGTTCTTAATTTTGGCAGTGATCAGTTACTTCATCGATTCTCTGGCTTGTTTCAGTTGGCAGTAATCAGTTACTTCATCGATTCTCTGGCTTGTTTCAGTTGGCAGTGATCAGTTACTTTATTGATTCTTTGGCATATTTCACAGTCTGAGTGTCAAATTTTTTTTGGGGCTGTAGTATTACATTTGTATGTGTCGATGCTTTAGAAGATGACACATCTGCATTTCATGTGTAAGTTTGTTCTTTTCTGATAATGCCTAGGAATATCTTGTCTGCAACCTACTGTGTGTGTCAGGATGTGTAACGTTCTTATTCAAAAAAGCATTTTCTTCTGTATGGTGCGATTTCAAGTTATGGAAGAGTTGTTATTTTTTGTGAGTGCAAAAAAAATGGGGTTCTATCTTCTTTTGTGTGATTTGGAAGGTAGTGGATAGTGAAGTGATGTATCGTGAAAGAGACAACAGTGTTAGCATCGTTTTTAAAAAAAACGATACATGAATTAATTTTGAGGATTGTTTTTGAATGATGTGTAGAACGTTCTTAAGCGTGCTTTCATGAATATAAGATCTGAGTTTTTGTTTGCCGACCTGAGATAAGTTGTACCTCTCAAAAGATATTGGTAGTATGCATGTACACAAAGTTTTTTAGAAAGCAGTCTGTACGTGTGTAGAATCTGATATTGGAAGCATACATGTTTGAAGGAGTTACTGCTGTGGGTGCATAGTGTAGTGGTGTGACAGTTTCAAGTGAAAACTTTAAATGAAGAATGCTGTGATCAGTTTTTCAGGGTACTGAGTTCATACGTTGAATATGCAAAAGGGAGTTCTTGACTGTGGATTGTTGACTGTATGTTGTCTACTCAATCTAGGCATAAAGATCATTATTTGTAGACAGTGATAAGTTGCTCTATTTGTATGCTGTTCTGAGTTGTGTAAACAGAAAACCTCTGTCTCAGAGTGATATCAATTTGCAGGTCAATGTATTGAGATATAGGAGTTTTACTTGTTCTGAGTAAAACATTGTGCATGCTGTTTGTTTAAGTCTGTTTTTAAGGTTTGAGTTGTTGCTCATTGATCATCAGGTTGGTGCCTTGTAACTGATATTGAAGTCTCAGATTGTAGTGTTGGAGCACTTGTTGTAACTGGGTTGGAGCCCATTTGAGTTAGTGATTACCGTGATTTTTTACCCTGTTGGGTTTTCCACGAGAGAAAATTCTGCGTCTCTGTCTCTCTTATTTCATGCTGTTTATTTTTGGTTCATGTTGTTAAAAACACTGATTCACCCCGCCGTTCCCCCCCTCCTCAGTGTTTTCCTATTTGGTTTTTAGATTGTTCATTTGGAAGTCAATGTCCATACAGTGACTCTCTATCCATGCAACCTGTTCAAGCTAGTCTATTTTATTGCTCTCAAAATCCTTTATTGCTGCGCGTAGTTCACTGGCAAGTTCTATATCATCCTTGGTATATGGAGTTCCGTCATTTTTCAGCTTGTCTTTCCAACGCAATTTCATCTTGCTGCACTCCATTTCAGGCTGCCAATCGCTAATCAAAGTTTGCAAGACCTTTTCATAGAAAGTCCTGGCATCGAGCAAGGTTGCGTCACACTCCTTCCATCCCTTATTGATGCAATCCACGATGTTGCTCTTCAGTCCTAGAACTCGATACCAGTATCGAAAGGTATTGATATCATGAGGCCCGAGGATCTGCTGCAGTGTAGGAATCCAGGAATGGGTCCAAAATATTGCCTTGATGATGGGGAGAGGCGTATCAACTGCCCCTTTAAATTCCCCAACTTTGCCCTTGATGCTTTGTAGTTTCTAGTGGGCTCTCTCTGTGTCCAACCTCATGCTGGTTGCCTCCTCTAGTACCTGATATCCCATCTGTATTATGTCCTCAATCCATTCCCTGGTTGCCTTTGCTGTGCCTCTCAGACTCAAATTTAGTAGTGGTTTTTTGAGCTAATGCCACATGAGGAATGTAGGCCTCATTCGTGTGCTGCAACGGCTTCAACAAGTGGTCTATATAGTTCTCAGCCTGCAGGGCATGAGCTCGACAGTCATCCTTTCCAGCTGGTTTAATATGGCGTCCACAAAATCTTTGAATTCCTCCACCTCCTGACCTTTTGTCACTTTTCCCATTGGGATTGACATAACATTATAGTCAGCTAGTGAGACCTCCTCGACCGATTTGCCTTCGGGTGGAGCAGCAATATGCACCATTCGGTTCCTCTGAGCATCTTTGGTAACATTGGAGTATGTCTTCGGTTTCTTCTTCCCTTTAGTCTGAGGCTCTTCTATTTGAGAGAATAGGTCATCTAGGCTTATAGGTGGCCTTCCTTTGGGCTCGGGCCTGTAACCATGCATGAGGGATAGTTTGTCCTGAAGTGACCGCTAACTCTCTGCCTTGCTCTTCTGATGCTTCAGCAGATCCACTATCTATCTGCGACTGATCAGTCATGGAAAAAGGCTGATTTGGTTCTGTATTCTAATCTTTGCCTACAACTGAGTTCTCGCCAACTTCACTTAGCAATTGTTGGGTGACCTCAAGTACCTGCTGTTCCTCATTACCATGGAGGTTGGCATTTTTGTTGTCCTCTTCATTCCCTTCAGTGACATCATCATTCTCTCTATCACCCACCTCCTTTTTCTCTTAATGAGCGTCACCCTGTCCGTTTCCCTCATTGGGCATAATTTCCCCATCCTCGACTTGGTTTTCAGGCCCATCCATATCAATGATCTGTGTCTCTGCCTCTTGCACACTAGGCTCCTGCAAATCAATTGCTTCGAGCTATTGCTGAATCGATTTGCTGTGTGGGAGGGGTAGGTTGACGCTCTAGTTCAATCACATCCTTTGTTGGATTAGGATCTTTTGGCGAGTTGGCAACAGACGACCTCCTTATTGGTATCTTTTCCCGTGCAAGAACCTCAGGTGACTGGCTCTTATCCTTCCTATACCTCTTCGTTGTTCGCGTTCCTTTACTAGCCTTCACCTTTTTTCTCTTCTTTTCAAGCCTCTTCTCAGTCTCTTCTTTTGTAGCACTCGATGCCTCTTCCTCCTCTTGATGAGTGAGACTCAAAGCCTCCCATCAGGTTGTACGTGAATTGTGTCCCATCATGGGTCAACTCTTGAATCCGCTGATATAGCCAAGCATTTGTAAGTCTTCTAGGGCCTTCCATTATGGTCTCCAAATCGATGACCGGATCCTGAGACTAGTTGATTGAAGGTAGGTGGTCCCTTACCGCCTCATAGTCATGGTATTGTAGGCAATCCCCATAGTCGACAAGCTGAACTGGGACTTGGGCATACTCGAAAGTCCCGATTTGATGCACATTAAGCCTTGAGTATTCCCTCTAGCGAACCTCAAAGTCATCTCCGTAGCTGGCCCAATAATCCTCTATATTCATTTTGTGCCTATAATGCATGCCATAAGCCTTCCTTCCTAATCCAGCAGGGTCGAAACTCTTCGTGAAGGGGTGCTCTTGTAGGCAATAGGACGCTAGCTCCTCGTTTGACTACTTAGCCTGTGCAGGGGTTTTAAAGTACACATCATTGTTCCCTATTGCCATTGGGAATGTGACTCCATCCATTTTCTTGTCCCTAAGGACTTGCCCAATTGCATGCTCCTGCCTAGCAACCTCCAAGAGAATCATCCTATCCATAGGGTACCGTGGGAGCCTGTAAGGAGAGCCTTCAAAACTTGAGATTCTTAAGTAGGAGTATCAGGGAAATTTGATGAACCATGTTCCGTACTTCCATATCAATGCGATGGCCTATTTAGATACCCTTTGATGCAATCCTTCTTGCATTGTCCTGACTATGCGCATGGTGAATGCATCATTCACGCGCTCATATTGGCCTACTACATAGGCTATTTTGTTTTTCTCCCTCTGTTTTATGTTGTAGTAATGTAGTTGGGGGTAACAATCATACACTTTCACCTTATTTGGCAAATCAATCCTGGCAGTCTAGGATGTCTTGCAAACATGTATACCAAATAGGAAAACATTGTGAAGTATTTCTTCTTTGCAAGCTGGACTAGTTGGGTATGGATGTTATCACTAATAATTCGAGCCCAATCAAACTTGATCTTTCCTATGAAGAACTCTTCTGCAAGTAAAACATCCATTCCTCAAACATACGGGAGTGAGGGAGTCCCATTACTTGACTGAGTAAAGTGATCATGTCTCCATACTCGTCACTGAACTCACTCCTGTAGACCTTTTTGAGGATCCTGGTGCTAGGGGCTCTCTTTTCCTTAAAACCGATTTTCATTGATCTTCCCTTTGCACTTGTTGGGATTAGTGTCATATATTGTTTGAGCTTCTTCCATTGTTACCCTCGTGGAATGGGATGTCGAAGGCTTCTCCAATAGCCTTTGGGCTGAAATCAGCCATTATTGTCCCTTTTTCTAGTACCACGCTGCTGTCCGACTGATAGTGCTTGGAGCTTTCTACAACAAGCTCGTAATTTTGGATACCTTGTGGGAAATCTGTTGCTTTTGCAATTCCACTTTTTGCCATCCTCTTCGTTTTCCCATAGGCATTAGCAGTATATACCCTGTCTTTGAAATGTTGAATATCCAACATGTCCAAAATTAGTGTCGCCCACATTCTCCCAGTTACTTAGGACATTTTATTCTCGTATCACTCCTTGATATTGATACTTCATCTTTTCCAACTTGCGGGGGTTGTCGACCTTGGGTGCCTGGGACATCCCTGGTGCGTCAAGTGCCTTAGAGGATTCTGCCACCTTAGGAGGCATTTACCTTGCACACCAAGATGCGAATTACGAGGCAGACTCAAGATGTAAAAGTGGTTAGCAGTGCCCAACTACGGCGTTAGTAGCGAAATCATGGGATAATTAGCATAATGATAATAAAACAACATGATGGCAAAAATTTGAAAAGTTGTTACAGTTTGCTGTTTGATTCGTTTAAATTTCGTTGCACGACTGGAATTAATGACTTGGAGCGGTTTAGTTTAGAATTCTATTGATTTGGATGCATTTGTAGTTTGGGTGTTGTTTAGCAGGATGGGAAAGCTTCGGCATTTGCTGGTCCGTTAAGAACAAAGTTTCAATTTTCAATTTCATGCACTTTTTAGTCTTAAATTTGCGTTACCAAATAGTGGGGAAATTTTAGGCATTTGAAGGGTTATTGGGAAATGTTTTGAAGTTTCAGTTTCAGCTATAATCCTCAAAATTTTCCAAAGTTTAAATTTTGAAAGTGCGATTTGAATTTTGGCAGTGCCCATTTGGCCTAGGGTTTGATTTTTTTTTTTTGAATGGAAAATTTCAAAAGCACAAACCAATATTTTATTATGACAATATAATCCCGAAACATACCGGGAGTGCTGGAGTATTTTGCTGAAAGTGAAGTCCCAGTTGGAAGGACCCTGGGTGGAGTGCACTCTTCCTTCTTTGCGTGCTAGATGAAGCCTCCTTATCAGTACTTGGATCTCTTTCATGCGAAGTCTAAGGTTTCTTGGCTCTTTGATGTTGAACGCGGGACCCTCTTTGAAGAGATCAAGCCTCTTTGGAAATTTGCCTTGTGGAGGTGCGTCACTCTTCAAAGCAACATCTGCATCCCAAGGAATGGGTTGTATCGGTAGAAGCTTGGCGAATGAGAGAAAGTGCAAAGAGAATCGCCTCAGGCCTTAAATTTGCCCAAAAAAGAATCCCCGAACTTTTACCTTGCTTTCCACTTAACGCATTTTGTGTTTGATAGGGGAAAGCTTGGCGATTAAGGAGCAAAGTGCGAAGTGAAAAAACTCTATTTAAAACCCCCTTCTTTACTTTCAACTTAATGTTCCAACACACAAAGGAGAAAAATTGGGATTTTTAGGAGAAAATGTGAGAAATTGTTTTATGGTTTTAACTTTTCAATAAGAAACCCCAGATATTGCTCTTCTTTTAATCACTCTATCCCCTAAGGGAGAAATTTGGCGATTTTAGTGAAAAACGCGAAAAAGTGTTTATAGTGTAAAGTTTGCAAATTCACCAAAATTCCCCGAATTTTATTTTATTTTGCCATCCACTTAACTTAGCATTCGCTTTTGAAGGGGAAAACTCGGCATTTTGAGGCAAAAGTGTCAAAAGACACTTGGTATTTTGAAATGCCTCTTTCAATTCTCCACTTAGCCTTTTGAGGGAAAAAGTCGGCTCTGAGAGGCAAAAGTGAAACTTCGACCCTTGACATTTTAACACATTTCATTTATCCCAATTTGTCATTTTGCCTTTTAACGGGAACTTTTGGTTTCGAGAGGTAAAAGTGAAATGCTTCATTTAAAATTCCCTTTAAAATCTCCATCCTCGAGTTTGTATAATTCCCTTTAGGAAAAAGTTTGGCTTTGTGAAACAAAAGTGCAGGAGCTCCTCTTCATCCTAAATTTTCGCCCTTAAGGGAAGTTTTGACATTTGGAGGATAACATGCCAAAGGATATTTCAATATGTTTTCCCTTTATTTTTCCCTTTTATAACTTAGTTTGCGTTTTGCCATTCCCAAGACATCCTAGGAATTAACCTATGATATTTTGAAACTCCAGCTTGAACAATCCTCCTCAAATCCTACGGCACCCTATGATCAGATTTCCTCATTCTCTTGAATCTTACTCTGCCAACTAAAAAAAAACTCGTACTTAGGACCTCAACGAGGCAAGCAACAAAGGGAGACTCTGTCTTCCGACGGGGAGTGTGTACAAGGCATAACACATCCATGAATGAGCAAACTCATTTACTGGACTGCAGTTTGTGAGTTAAAATACCCCTAACTAGGCAGTGACAAGAAATTAAATCCCATATACAAAAGAGAAACCCCAATAAGACAAAACATAGTGTCTAGCAAAAAAGTGTAAACCCATAATCTTTAATGAACTAAGAGCTTTGAACATACAAAAGCATGCAACTTAAGCTAGAAAACTACTCCAAAGGCTACAATGGAACCACTAGGCAAGTGTATAATTTTTATAAGCAAGAGAGTTTGTATGATATTTTCTCAGTAAATAATTCCCAAATGTAGGATCTGAAATTTTTTTATCTTCATGAACTTTTTGTTTATTGCTTTATTGAAACATATACAAAAGTATCAGTGTAGTTATTAATCAAGTGGTCAAGACAAGTTGACAACTTGACATGTTGACAAAAGCTGAATAAATAACACAGCCAGGGATTTTAGGCACATGTATGGATAAAGGAATGGATGCCGATTGAGCATCCTATAGATATGAATGAAGGGACATCATCCACACTAAGTGAAACTAAAAACATTGTAACTGAAGATTTTGAATTGCCCTCTTGCACATGGATTATTTTGCAGTGCCTTCTCAAAATATTTGGTATAATTATTTTAAACTAATATGACTATATTATAAGGCTAGAGATGATCTTTTTGTCTCTTTTCAGGTTTAAGAACTTGTTTCCGGATTTTCACAAGGATGTAGTGTGTTTAGCTCTCTTTGTCCCTTTACCTCTAGAGGCTCATTGGCTTTGGGTGTCAGGGAAATTTTCTAGGTAGAGTACTGTGCTTCCTTCTAGGATTTTCGAGCCCATCGAACATAGCTGTAGACTTTCCTCTATGGACATTATCAGGTGTAGCATTGGTCCTCTTGTAGTATTAAATAATGATGTCTTTGGTTCTTATTTGCCAAACCTTGCTACAAACACATTACAACCTAACCCTCAGAGGCATGTATAATCAAGTTGAGCATGAGTCAATCATGTCAACAAATAAGATTGCTAAATACTTAGAATTCAAAATCATTTTAGGGTTGTGAGGTCAGTGGGTGAAAGGTGACGATGTAATCTAATTTTTTTGGATCATCCTCTAGGATGAACTGATTAATAATGTTTCATACCTAGTTGAACATTAGAGGCATCTTTAAAGAAGCTAGAAAGGCATTGTGCTGAAAAGTTTCATTTATTTGAAGCTTATTTCCACTTCCAACAATTGAATCAACATCAGAATATAGCAACTTATGCATTCCTGCTGTTTGAGGGTTTCTTTGGCATAATTTTGAACTTTATCAAATACCACAAGAGCATTATATTTGCATATTGTCTCTAGGAGCTCAAATTAGATAATCATTTTATTTTAAGAAATCTCATTTGTAAAGAAATTTGTGGATGCTACTAGTACCTTTTCTGACATTATTTGGATTCTTCACAGCCTTTCTCCAGTATGAAGACTGGAGATGCTTTTAAATTTAGAGAGAAAAATATTTAACACCTCAACTGACCAACTTAGCTCAACGCTGAAAATTTCTTACTTACACAATTTAGTTTGTCATGCTTTAGCTTTAAGAGAGCTTGCATTGGGACCACACATACATGATTAGTAAGACCACGTATGTGATAGAGCCTTCAGCCAGATACAATCAACATTCTCATCCCCAACTTTTTATTAGTTTGGTGTGTCAGATGATTGAAGAGCACAATCATGGTTTATCTTGATTATCATTGATGTTTTTAAGCATCCTTCTAAATGTCTCTTCTAGTTTTCTGCTCTCCATATCTTGTATTGTTTGGACTTCTCTATTGCTCTTTTCTTTTTTTGGGGCGTTGGGTTCTCCTGCTGGTTTCTCAGACTTTTCTACCTTTTGCTATCCCTTTGGATATTTTAAATCTTCACTCTACATTGGTGTTTAAATTAAATTATATACTATTACAGTATTACTGAGATCTGCTTGATTTGATTGATCTCATTTCCTTGCTCTCTTGATAATTGCAAATTTGAAATTACTTGTGACACAAAAATGTACAAAATACTAGTTGAAGTTTGGGAAACCCTTTATCTCTTCTGAGGTAGAAGCATTGTCTTGCTTCATTTGGTAGTTGGCTAGTTGTCTGATTGAAAAGATCTAGTAGTGTTTTATTTGTTATTTCCATTACTGATTTTCAGAGCAATATCTGAAATGATAATTGCATGATTAAATTAATGAAGTCGTAAGAAAACATATAGGCAATTACACAATGATGTTTCTAAAAGAAACATTTGTGAACAAATGACTAAATTAGAAACAAACTAAAGCTAACTAAACAGTACCTAATAACTATTAATGGTACAATAATTACTTTAATACCCTCCCTCAATGGTCATCCTATCAAGTACACCAAGTTGCCCTAATTTTACAAACTTGTCCGGGCTCAGAGACTTGGTGAGAATGTTTGCAGTTTGGTCCACAGTTGGAACATAATGCAAGATCACAGTTCCATCTTTAACAAGCTGTCGGATGAAGTGACAATTAAGCTTTACATGTTTGGTTTGCTTGTGGAAGACTAGATTCTTGGCAAGTTTCAGCATTCCTTGATTGTCATAGAAGAAGGGTGAAGGCCTTGCTTGAGGCATTTTCATTTCAAAAAGCATCCTTTGTAGCCATATTGCCTCACATGCTGTTTTAACAGTTCCTTGATACTATGCTTTTGTCAAGGAAAGAGCTATTGCTTGCTGCTTCTTACTGGTCCATGCGATTACACTTATACCAAGACTGAAGATATACCCAAAAGTAGACTTCTTATCATTAACAGAACTTGCCCAATCAACCGAGGATCATGCCAAAGTTAGGTGTCCCTTTCACATATCTCAGTATATGCTTCCTTGGAACTCAATGTTCTGCTTTAGGGTCTATCATGAAACAAGATTTGTAGCTCAAAACATAACTAAGATCGGGTTTAGTGACTATAAAATAAATGAGACTATCAACTAGTTGCCTGAAAGCTGGCTCATTCACCACAGGTGAATCTGATTTGGCTCTTAGTTTTAGCCCTTTCTCCATAGGTGTAGATGAAGGTTTGCAATCTTGCATCTTGAACTTATCCACCAAACTCCTGGCATACTTTGATTGAGAAATGAAAATGTTGCCACCTATTTGCTAAACCTCGACATTGAGACATTAATGTAGAAGTCCCAAATCTGTCATAACAAATATGCCTAACAAAAGCTCTATTTAATTTGCTCAAGCAAGTGTTCTCCATTACCACTAATGATGATATCATCCACATAGATGACAAGAAATTTGAAGTCATTTCCAGCACTCTTGACATATAAGTTGGCATTCAAACGACTTCTTCGAAAGCCTTGTGCAACCAAGTATTGATCAATCTTGATGTACTTTGCCCCGAGGGCTTGTTTTAGGCCATAAAGAGCCTTGACCAGTTTGCATACCTAGTGCTCTTTGCCTGCAACCTTGAAACCTTGAGGTTGCATTGTGTAGACCTTTTTCTCCAAATCACCATTGAGGAAGGCACTCTTCACCTCCATTTGATAGACTTTCCAGCCATACTATGTTGCAATGGCTAGAACCGGTCAGATGGTGCTCATCTTTGCTATAGGAGCAAAGGTTTCCTTATAGTCAACTCCTTTCTGTGAGAAGCCTTTAGCTAGCAATTGAGCTTTATATTTATTAAGTGTTCCATCAACTTTGTACTTGACTTTATAGACACATTTGCAGCCAATGGGTTTCTTCCTTGGTGGAAGATTTGACAAAATCCAAGTGTTATTTTCCAGAAGACTATGATGTTCAACTTCCATAGCCTTTTCCCATTCAAGTATTCCTTTTACCTTTGAATAAGTTTGGGGTTTATAAGCACTCTGAATGTTCTTCGCCATAAGAGAAAAATTGGCTGTGTTCTTTTTCTTGCTCTTGCTCTAGAAGATTTGCCCTCAACAAGCTCATCATCTCAAACATCACTGATAAGATTTTCCCACCACTTAGGAAGGAGAGTAGAACCATCTATTTCCAAATCAGGTGTATCGATATGACTTGGGCTGCCTGGAAGAAAATCGTCTGGATCTTGATCCAAGTTATCCTGAGGGAACTCTAGTGGAACAATGTCATGCCTAGGAGATTCCACAACTTCAGGTTCAGAATCATCAGAATCCTTCCCTTCAAGTGAAGCTAATGGAAGCCTAACACCTATGTCTTTTGTCTGTAGAGGCTGATCTCCAAGAGGCTGGATGGAAGAAGTGAGTTGAAGGGGCCCACTATCTTCATCAAAAACCACATCTCTACTAAATGTGAGATGATCAGTGTCCACATCAATCAGTCGATAGGCCTTATGATTGTCATTGTAGATGTAATGTCCCCTTAGTTATTTCCTATAAGATAGGGACAATTACCCTGCTAATATCAAGTGCGAAAGACTTATCTTCTCAATTAAGCAATAATACTCATAATGTATGATGAACAATGTAAGAATAATAGTCATTGTAGCTGTCATGTCCCCTCCCTGATCATTATATATAGAAAAAAAACCTAAAAATAATAGTCATTATTTATTAATTAATATAATATTTATCAACGAATGATTATTTGAAATTATTATTTATTTTAATTAATATTCATTTATCAATAATATATCCTTGAAATATTTAAATTAATATTATATTACATAGATTACAAACAAATATTACAATCGACCATCATGTAATATTCATCGATGCTTCAAAAAGACAAGACCATTGAGTATTGTCATTGTAGCTGTAATGTCCCCTTAGTTATTTCCTATAAGATAGGGACAATTACCCTGCTAATATCAAGTGCGAAAGACTTCTCTTCTCAATTAAGCAATAATACTTATAATGTATGATGAACAATGTAAGAATAATAGTCATTGTAGCTGTCATGTCCCCTCCCTGATCATTATATATATAAAAAAACCTAAAAGTAATAGTCATTATTTATTAATTAATATAATATTTATCAACGAATGATTATTTGAAATTATTATTTATTTTAATTAATATTCATTTATCAATAATATATCCTTGAAATATTTAAGTTAATGTTATATTACATAGATTACAAACAAATATTACAATCGACCAATTACATCAATGGTTCAAAAAGACAAGACCATTGAGTATTGCTAATTATTGATGAACATTAGTGGAAATCAACCACTTAGTTTCTACTCCGATATTGGAGTGCTAATGTACAACTACTATATAGTAATCATCATTGCCTAAACGTGATGATTAGCCTAAATAGAATAAAGTAACGCAACAGTAGTAACACAGGAGTTAGGAATTGATTCGTTATGATATTGAAAACAGTTCCCACTCTATAAACAACAACAATTATATTAAGAAATATGCTTATCAAGAGAGCATCGATTCAATATAAGAAATGGTCTAAAACAATTAAGACACCTAAATGGCAGTCGTTAATAGCTATGAGAATAGCGATTAGTATGGGCAACAATTACTTCCAAAAGGAGCGATTAAAGCATTAACCATTGTTTATGAAAAGAGACGATTAAGGAAGAGGTATATCGCTTCACATCCAAAGGATGTAGTATTTCGGGTTTATAAGATATATATGGAGGATCAATCCAATTCTCAAGAGGATCATCAATTACTTTCTGATTCTTTTACAACCTTTTTGATTCCAGGGAAGAATAAGGGAGACAAGATGACTAATCCAGAACTGTCATAAAGTTTACCGACAGCAACATCCTTGTTTCGGGTGGTATGCATAGGGTATGTGTTTAATAGGTAAGCTTCATATATGTAGCCCGATAATGTCTTTATACAAAATTTGAATAATAATATTAACTTAGACTGAAATATTTACTATGGCAATACATAATTTTATGAGTGACAGACCAGATCTGACATGTGTCAGTTTTGTCTGCCATTGCCAAGCCCTAAATATATTAATAATTAAAATTGTTTTAAGCAGTGGTAGTATTATAATTTATATAATAGGTTATTAGCAAAACATATCTTCAGAAAATATCAGTATCAATCAGCATCAATTATCGATCAAGGAGGAGAGATTAATAGCCTGCAAATTGTCCAGATCAGATGAGAACTGTTATTAAGCTCCAGACAGTAACATCCTGGTCCTTGGCGGTATGCACAAGGATATGCTTAATGATAATATTCTTTATGCGGGATTTAATAATAATATTTAATGGTAATACTAATGTAGATTATAATTAGTAAAGCATTCATACTAATTCCACATACAGTGGCAGACCATGTCAGATCTGTCTGCCATTACAGCTATTAGAAAGACTAATGCTTAGTGTTTTAGGATATGGGAGTGTTAATATTTTATAGTAAATATAATCTGATTTATTTATTTATATAAAGGACAAATAATATTTTATAAGAACTTCGGTGCAGTAAAACATATAGAATAAAACTATCTGAATATATATATATATATATATATATATATATATATTTATTTGAATTAATAAATAAATCTGAGATTATAAATCAGATTGAATTATCAATTCAATATCAAGAAAAAGATTATGTCTTCACCAACTGGATTCATGTTAAGATAGTTTTGTCCCTTAATCAATTTAGTTAAGTCATAAGTATGTCGAGATAGCTTAATTATGGTTAACAATAGGCCTAAACCAAGAAGGGGACATTACAAACAATGTCATGCCTAGGAGATTCCACAACTTCAGGTTCAAAATCATCAGACTCCTTCCCTTCAAGTGAAGCTAATGGAAGCCTAACACCTATGTCTTTTGTCTGTAGAGGCTGATCTCCAAGAGGCTGGATGGAAGAAGTGAGTTGAAGGGGCCCACTATCTTCATCAAAAACCACATCTCTACTAAATGTGAGATGATCAGTGTCCACATCAATCAGTCGATAGGCCTTATGATTGTCATTGTAGCTGTAATGCCCCCTTAGTTATTTCCTATAAGATAGGGACAATTACCTTGCTAATATCAAGTGCGAAAGACTTCTCTTCTCAATTAAGCAATAATACTTATAATGTATGATGAACAATGTAAGAATACAATGGTCGACACTTGTAATTTGGTTGATAATAATAATAACAATTTAAGAATAATGACTATTATCCATGCCACTGCTTCCTTAATTAAATATATGCTTTAAGTGAATTGTTCTTTAGATATATTACGCTTAGTGCAGACAATCTGATCTTTACTGTTATGCCCGATATGGCAACAAAAACCTATAAGGCGATCTTAATAGCTTTCCCAAATGTAACAATGGACTGCCAAAAGCAGTGCTCGGATAAGAGCAAATCCGTACGGATATGAAGAAGAATTAGAAATACCAAAAATCCGATACCTTGAAAGATCTTTGAGATTGTTGTTAAATACCTTCGATAAGGCATGATGTGGGAAGTTGTATCTTACCATAGTATCCTTTAATTAGCGTCTCTTCATTATGATTTACTTTGTTATTAGCTGATCATTAACAAGCTAATATTATTACTACAAGCATATTCAATGAATGTTGCTATGGTCGAAGACAACAGCTTAGGAAGCGTCATCCGGGTAGGACGTCACCCATGCCTAGGTATTTTCTCACCTCACTACATTGAGTCTTATCAGAGGAGCCGAGTAATATTACAAATTGGACTATGTATGGGAACAAAGGAGATTACAAGGAACTGAGTGGTCTAGGGTCATTGCAGACAAGGATTGAGAGCTTCACATATGGAGTGAGATTCACGATATCACATCCTCTTGGTATACAAGCACCTCCTTTGTTGTGCGTCTAATGACACCTGCAAGCAAGAAAGGCATTATGGTCTAAGGTGGAGTCAAACCAAGCAAGCACGCCAAACTCCCATATATCGATAACGTAATACCGTCCTTGCCTTCAACTTGATACTATGAGTCGCTACTTAACATCCACATGTGGCCTTATTTGCTTTGGATTTTGCTAGGTCATTGTTTATGTGGCTGGCAATACGTCTTGATTAAGTTCTATACGTTCTTGCCTTATGTTGGACGATTCAAAAGGAGGAGTATGCTTAGGAAAAGGCTTGATAACTTCCATTCATTGGTTAACTTGATTGCCTTGGTCGATGCTGGTATTTGATAATTCTGAGAGGTTGTTAATCAATGTTTTGGTATTTGTTAATTATGGCTCCACAGTATTTTCCAATCGTTGTCTCTCTTTTATCAATATCCTTCATTCTTATTGTCTTTAATGAATATTATATTTTATTATTACTTATTTATTTATATTATTATTTTTATATATTTATTTATGTATATATATATATATTTTAATTTCAATTTTATCATTAAATTGTATTTCAAAGTGGGGACATTACAGTAGCCAATAAGCATCACCTTTTGACTTTTGGAATCCAGCTTAGTTCTCTTGGCATTGTATATGTAGTTGAACCAAAAACCCTGAGGTGGCTGATTTTTGGTTTCCTCCCAGACCAAGCTTCTTCGGGTGTCATCTTCTTAACGGCTTGTGTGGGAGACTAATTCAGAAGGAAAGGAATCCAGCTTAGTTCTCTTGGCATTGTATATGTAGTTGAACCAAAAACCCTGAGGTGGCTGATTTTTGGTTTCCTCCCAGACCAAGCTTCTTCGGGTGTCATCTTCTTAACGGCTTGTGTGGGAGACTAATTCAGAAGGTATACGGTAGTATACACTGCCTCAGCCCAAAATTTCTTACACCGAGCCATTTCTATTATGGTTCAGTTCCTCCACTCAACAACACCATTTTGCTAAGGGGTATAGTGTGCGGTGAGTTGATGCTTGATACCATGTTTAGCAGAAAAGTTTGTGAATTCAGTGGAACAAAATTCACCCCCATTATCTGACTTAAGAGTTATGATTTGATGTCATGACTCTTTTTCAATTAATGCTTTAAACTTCTAAAGTTCATTAAACACATCTGATTTTGCTTTGAGAAAAAACACTCACATTTTCTACTAAAATCATTGACAAAGAGAAGAAAATACCTGACATCAGTGATCAATGCAGTATTCATTGGTCCACAAACACTTACATGAACTAGCTACAATACATTGGATGCTCTCCAAGCTTGTCCATCGAAGAATGGAGTTTGATGCTGCTTCCTTACTTGGCAAGCTCTACACACACCATGTGTTTGTTGCTGAATCTCAGGTAAACCTTCTACTAGATTCTCTCGAGCGAATTGTGAGAGATATGATAGGTTGAGATGCCCACACCGCTAATGTTGAACATTTTGTCATTGATGTCAAAGGTCAGTTGTTGAGATTCAGAGATTGAATTGAATTTTTAGCTGAGCTGGTTGGTTGCTTGCTTGAGCTGGTTGCCTACCTGCTTGAGCTGCCTATTTGTGTGGTTGAGCAGGGTATGCGTCTTCTTAAGCTAGTTGTGATCTTACTTGTCAATTTGTCAGCTGCTATATCATATTTCTTGCCAAGTCATATTTTGTGCCATGTTATATTCTAAAGTGGCATATGTTTGGAGCTATCAATTATATTTGAGGTTCTACCAAATAAAATAAAGTGTGGAAACTTTATTTTACTCCTAAGTTCTATTTAAGAATTCACGCACCTGGAAATTTTCTTTAACTGCGGCTAATTTAATAAATGCAACCATCGCGTGTATTCAAAATATTCATTCTCGGTGTTTGTGAAATTAAAACGTATGGTTTTGCTGAAAAGAAAAATCTCTATTAACTTTTATTGGAGTCGTTTTCTGTGTAGGTGTTGACAACAATATTAATGAGTCGTTTTTTTTAATAATTCTGAAAAAGCAGAGCTGTGCGTTTTTAAGGTGTCATTTTCTTTTTGTCAGGTTCAAATTTCTTCAGCCAGCTGTTGATGATTGAAGTCGTGTTTTTTAATTGTGTGTTATTTTTCTAACGCATGGAATTAGAATTTGGCAGATCTTCTGCGTGTTCTGTATCAGCTTTAATTCTTTCTGGTGCAAAGTCGAATTTTTATTTGGTGTGATATTCCTTTGTGTTGAGAGGGCTTCAAGATATATAGGTGTGTTGGTTCTTGGTGTTGTGACGGTTTCAGGATATACAGGTGCATTGAGACGGCTTCAGAATATTCCTTTTGTTTTATATGTTCTTTGGTTTGTGCAAGTTAGTATGGCTGTAGCTTGCTTTGACACGATGATAAGTATTCTAGGATGAATATTGCACAAATGAGGTGAGGCGTTGTTTTTTTAAACGTATGGAACAATCTGAAGTTGTGTTAGCCGTTTCTTTTTCAAGAAGATTACATCAGGTGTTTTGCAACGGAATGAGTGTGACAAATACGATATAGTTTTTGGGGGGCTGTTAAAGTGTGTATAAAAATATGATGATCAAAATGGTTTGAACGAGAAAAAGAAAAGATGCATTACTTTTATTGAAGGAATGCTGAAGGTTGAATTTTTTGATATAAAGACGTATGGTCTAGTCTAATTTGCTTGTTGGGTGAGTCTCTTTTTGGGCGACAGGAATGTAAATGAGGATATATATATATATCAGGGGCTAAAAGGAGATACAGGCTGTTCTAAAAAACTTTTAACAACTTGCACAACCTCTCTTAGTCTCAAATTGCTTCATTACAAAGCTTGCACAACCACTTTTAATTTCAAGCTGCTTTGATTAAAAAACTTAATTCTGAGAAAGTATTTGGAGGTCTTGGTTTATGTATTTGCTGCTGCTGTATAACCAGCGTTCTATTACAGACCTGTTTCAGTCCATCATTTGACACTTCAATGCTATTTGAAAGTTTTTTAAGTCTAGCATTTATATGAAGTCGAACTTATCTGGAGTGTGAGATTTTGCCAAGATCAAGGGCACAATGAAAAATATAAAAAGAGACAAAAGAATGACAAAAACCAACTGTATTCTCATCAATATGCAAATGATCAACTGGATTATTACAAGATGTTCAATGAATGCCCGTACAAACAATGTAGATGAGCCTGCTTATATAGGCAAGGCTAGAGATATGTGAGCACATAAACATGACATGTGGCTCAATAAGAAACAAGGGTAGGTAGGAAATAGGTGTGGGTAGGTAGGAGAAACAATAAAATATTCCACAGGAGGTGGATCACCCATCGAAGGTGGAATTATCACTCCACAATAAGTGGATATGATAGAGTAGTAACAAGATCAACACCTTTAAAGGTGGAAATTCTCCTACACACACTATCCCAATGTGGCACAAACACCCAAGTGTCTCATACCCAAATTACTATGAAATGCATTTCCTAAGTAAACTTAAGTAAAGTGTAATAATATCCATGATGAATAATTATTTACACCAACATGGAGTTTAAATCTATGTTACCCTTGAGTTTCCGGGATGGGGATGGCAGGGGACGGGGGTACGCGTTTACGGGAAGGTGATTTTTTTTGTCAATTTTGGGGACAGCTATGGGACGGCAAAGAGGAGAGCTATATAAAAATAGGAAAAATTAAAATATATAGGGAAATTCTAAATATTCATATGAAAACATGGACAAAGCATGCACATGTACATTATAGAACCTTAACATATAAGAACTAGCAGAGTTCTTATGCCAAATTTGTGTTAAATTGAGAGTCAAAGTCAAATTGCATATAGAATTCACTGTCAAAATTCACTGTCAATATGCAGAATTTACGGGGACGTCTTGTAGGAGTCCCCTGTCCTCACATATCGGGGAGGTGCCCCCGGGTAACATAGGTTTAAATCTGTTTTCAGAAGGATGAATGTAATTTTTGGTCTTAGTATACTTGAGTTGGTGCTCAAACAAGGTTGGTGCCTTAGCTGGCATGAGTTGGTGCCCATTTCATTAATGAAAGCTTTTGTGCCGTGGTTTTTTACTCACCCCTCCCCTTAGTATTTCTTGTGTGCTCTTCAGCTAATGCCAAAGAATGCTGATGGAAGAGCTCTTTGCAGCCATTGCAATCTCTTGAGACACACCGGTATCAACTAGCTTGTATAATCCATGATCTTTGAGGCCAACAACAATTGTCTTTTTGGACTCCTTACCTACAATGTGGCACTTGTGTGCATTGAAGATGACATCCAACTTCGGACAGTGTCACATCATCTGACTAACAAAAAGCAAGTTTAGCTCCATGCTCGGAACATAGTATACGTTGAGAAATATGAGATTTCTCCCACCAGATGTAATCTGAACATTGCCCTTGCCAACAATCGTATATTGTTCACCTCTGAAGATCACTGAATCGAAGCAAGCTGCGTACTCCATGAATCAATCTCTCCTATGCATGAAATGTCGAGAAGCTCCATAATCAATATACCAGGCAGACGATTTAACCTGCTTTGTTGGTCTTTTGGCCATAAACGCGTAAAAAGCAGATTCTTGCTCAATGTGCTTTGCAACATGGGCCTTTTGTTGAGACACTCCTTGGTTAGATTTCTCATCAGCCAACTGCTTTCTGCACTATTTCTTCATGCGGCCAATCTTACCACAATAGTGACATGTGATAACCTTCTCGGAGTTGTTCTCAGGTTTGCTTTGTCCTTTTGGCTGAAAGGACTTGCCTTTGCCTTTTCCTATATCCTTGGCTTTGGCAGTAAACGCTTGTTCTGCAGTGGGTGAGTTGCTGCTGCTACCAAATTGTTGTTTCCATCTGTCTTGTTGCAGGAGCTTGTTGCACAAGTCAAGAAAATTCAGGTCAACATTCGTGATTGTAATGTTGAGCATTTCAATGAAATGTTTGTAGGATTGTGAACTTTTGAGTGTGATTACCACCATATCTTCTTCCTCCATCTTGCGATCAATAGCCTCCAATTGATTACGAATATCCTAATCTTCGTAAGATGCTCTTGCAGAGACATCTCATCGTCCATCATGATTGAAAACAACATATCCTTCAGAAAGAATGCTCAGCTCTTGTCTGACGTTTCATGGTGATCCTTCAAATGCATCCAAATCTAAGCAACAGTCTTGCCAGACGACACTTGTGGAAGCATGCCGTTAGTGATTGACAACTTGATGAGCATCATTGCTTCTTGATTGTGCGCATCGAACTTGTCTCGGTCTTTTCCCGCCATCGTGGGATGAGTTGTACCTAGAACAACTTGGTCTAGACGCCGATATTCAAAGATTGTGAGTATTTGTTTTTTCCACGTGTTGTAATTCTTGCTATTGAAGCACTGATTATGTTCCAACATAATGTTGATCAATGACGCCATCCCTCTTGCTTTTATATACACAAAAAATGATGTAAAACAAATTGGTGCACATATTTTTGAAAATAAAGCTGATTATTCTGATTAAAAAGCAGTAAAAAAAATTGGCACAAATTTTGAGTTATAGATCTTGAGGCGACAAAAAAACCAACCATGATTTTATTTTTAAAAAATCAGTCAAAAAACTTTGCATAGGGTGTTAGAAACCCTAGCAGAAAACACCTTGGTCATAGCTTAGACCCATGAGTCACATCACTAATTTGATACCCAAGATTAGAAAACCTAGGTCACAACAGGTTAACAAAGCACAAAACAGTAGTTGTGTCTTAGAATAGAAAACAGGTGCAACCAAAAACATGACACTTTCTGAATGAAAATTGGGTAGATTGACCTGTCAAGAGCAGACCCGTGCAACCCTCGTGCATGAAACACACCCAGTCGAGGAAATAAAAAAAACGTGATCGATCCGTTGTGAGGTGCAGAGTAGAAGAAACCATTGATCGCTAAGTAACTCCCATTGCGACCTTTCATGGACAGAAAGAAACCCTTCCGTCATGCAGAAAACTGAGAAATTTGTCATGAAAATTCACAATCAGATGCGCGAGATAAAAAAAAACTAGAAAATTGTGTCATGGAGAAAACACTGCGAAAAACCCTTCAAATCTCGTTGAAAAAACACAAGCTGGCGTGAACATCTGTAGAGAGCCCACGATTCGTTGTAGAAAGGAAAATGCACAAAAAACCCATGTGATCAGAACCATTGAAATCCGTGATTTCGAACCAGAAAACAGGCATGAAAAACTTTTGATAATTTTTCTATAAAAATCCCACGATTTTTTGTTCTAAAAAAAATTGAAAAACAACTTCTAAAAAAATATCAGAAAATCCTTTTAGGAAAAGCCACAAATTTTGGGTCTAAAAAGTTTGCCAAAAAATATAATTGATCTCTAATACCATGAAATGGTAATCACATGATTAAATTAATGAAGTTGGAAGAATACATATAGGCAATTACAGGACGATGTTTCTAAAAGAAACAATCATGAACAAACGACTAAAATAGAAACAAACTAAAACTAACCAAACATTACCTAATGCCCATTAATAGTATAATAATTACTTTAATAATATCATATACCATTTGATAGTATAGACGTTGGTGATTGATGTTTGATACTGTTGGACTAAGAAATTAGCAATCGATGTCATTTTTCTGAATTTATTTCTTGTCAATTTGATAGATTGCAATTGTTAAATATGATAACGTTGTGCCTTCCAATATAGGTGGACAAACCAATGAACATTAGGTGTGGAAATTGGGAAGTGGAGAATCTATCTGTACCACAACTACAATATGCAGCTACAGATGCTTATGCTTCTTGGTACCTTTATGAGGTAAGTGACTATTTGTTGTCTAATATAATTTGTTTATCTGCATTCATCTTCATCATTAGTTAAGAATACATCAACAGTTTTTGCTGTCTTTATGAGATATCACAAAAATAAATTGACTTGATGGTATGCCAAGACCTGAAATGTCCATATTGTATGTTATTTCTAAGATAAGTAGTAGCAATGAAAATCCCTAGTACCAAGAAGGCTACACCTGGGCTTTGGTTTGAACAGTTTTTAGTGAGATATCAGAAAAATAAATTGATTTCTTGGTATGGCAAAACCTGAAGTATCCATATTGTATGGTATTTTAAAGATAAGTAGCCTCATGGACGTTAAAAGATCGATCTATCTATCTATCTAATTAGGAGAACACTAATGCAAAGAAGACTACAATTGGGCTTTGGTTAGAACAGTTTTTGGTGTCTTTATGAGAAATCACAAAAATAAATTGATTTCTTGGTATGACAAAATTCTGAAACGTTCGTACTTTACAGCATTTCTAAGATTAGTAGTAATGAGAATCCCGGGTACCTTGCCGTGGGAAAACTAAGATGTGAGATGAATTGAATGAAAAAATGTTAAGATATATCAAAATGTTGATTGAACATAGATGACCAAAATTGCTGTTCTGATCGAATTGACAAGTCTATATGAATAGAAAGAAACAAGCTTTAGCATCGAAGGGCAAGAGAACAAAGGATCAAACTTGGAGTCTCCAACACCAAATTCTTTCATTCTACCACTCAAAACAAAAAGTACTAAAAAAAAATCCAAAGATTGCAAAATTCATCTTGGGATTATATCACCTTTCAAGCGGACATCTAGAAATATGCCACATAATCTGTCCATCAAAATCTTTTTGAGCCTCCTCATTCAGTTTACAAACACTTTTTCAGCACATCCTCAAACGAGTCTTAAAAACTGAAATGCAGATTTCATACAGCCTGTCACAAGGGAAGATTTGAAAAAACTGTTTTTTTTGGAAAAGTCCACAGAATTAGATGGTTTTACTGCTTTGTTTTACCAACAATCATAGAACATAACTAAGTGTGACTTATCCATTGTGGTAGAAGAATCAAGCAAAAATAAACTATTGTACAAACAAATTAATAGTACTATTCTAGTTGTTATCCCCAAGGCTGCTCAAATTCACAAGATCAAAATACATAGACCAAATTGCTTATGCGATATGTTTGACAAGATAGTATCTCTAGCAATTGCAGAACACTTCATAATTATAATCAAGCTAGTCTTTGAGGAGCAATGTTCATTTCTGCCAAGAAAGTAGATCATAGATATCATTATTGTTGCTCAAAAAACTCTATTGTCATGTCCCTTTTTCAGAATTAAAAGAATTAAATAGGACTCATAGGCTATTCTTTATTTCTCATAGGCTAAGGGATTAAATAAAGGAAATAATCTAATACTAATAGTTCAAGTTAGGCCTAGTCAATTCATTTCAAAAGGATAACTTAAATATTATTATTATATTAGTGGCCGTCTAAATGAGACTCTATATGTCCTATATAATATTTAATTAGAAAATAGTTCTTAAACTCTTCGAGGGAAAAGTAAATTCAAATTGGGGCTGTAAAATACAGCTATAAAAGAAAGTCATTTTCTCAAAGCATTGCATTTCTCTTCTGAGGATGAAAACAATTGGTGTGCCGAGATTAGGAAAACAAAAACTTTTTTGGTTTCCATCATTGGATTTGGGCTAAAACGTTTGCAGCGCTTCCAATTGTTGATCAGTCATTTAGAAGATTTGTTGGTGGAAAGTGATTTATTTACCCTTGCATCGTTGTTAACCTTATCAACTAATGCTACAATGCTGTTACACTACATTTGTGCTGATTATTGAGATTTATTACAAAACATTATCATAATGTAAAGAGTTACTTGTTTATGTTGAAAGGGAATTGTACGAAAGCCTGCTATTTGATACTTGGCATCATCACCAAGCTCAATTGAACTCTAGAGTTATGTTCTTTTAAATTGGTAAAACACTGTTGGGCTGATGTCATATGTCTAGATGCTTGGAATTGTGCTGGTAGAAAGATAAGATACCATTGAGAAATCTTTCTCAAATTTGGCAGCAAACCTGATCATTGGGATTTCTATAGAGGCTGCCACTTCTACCATTGCTGCCCTTTGACCTTCTTCTTGTCTAGACACTTTGACAGATAATGATTGAATTTATGACAAATGAAGCATATGATTTTAGTCAAGTCCTTCCTTGGCTGTGAGGATGAATCCTCATCTTTTCTTTTACCCCCACCAGGCCCATTTCCTTACTTTTCTTCATTTGTTCAAAGAGGGCTAAATTATTTTTACCACCCTTACCTATTTTTGAGTCCATTTGAGTTACCTCTTGGATAGAGTTATCCCATAGTCTTTAGAAGAAGAAAGATTCTCTTGGGCACAAAGGCTTCTGCTTCTACTATTGCTTCCCTTTGTCCTCCTTCTTGTCTAGACACTTCAATGCATAATGAACGGATTTATGACAAACGAAGCACATTATTTTACTCTAATTCTTTCTTGGCTGTGAGGATGAATCCTCATCTTTTCTTTCACCCTTACTGGACCATTTTCCTTTACTTTTCTTCGTTTTTCCAAAGAGGGCTAATTTATTGTCTTTCTAAAGAAGGAAGGTTCTCTTGGGCACAAATACCTTGTACAAATGCTTGCCATGAAGATGAAAAAGCATTCAACACTAAGTTCGCTAGCTATGTGTTTTCAACCTTCTTCCCAATTGCTGCAAGTTGGTCACAAAGTTGTGTAACCTTCATCAGGTAATTGGTAATTGAATTTGATTTAGTCATCTCTATGGATTTGACTTTGTTTCACAATATGATTTTCTTGTTTATATTCTCACTTTGGTAAAGATTGATCAGAGCATCAAAAGTCTCATTGGTTGTTTTCTTTTCAGAGAAATGAGGAATTAATTGATCCCTTACCCCATCCATGATAAAAAATCTTCTTGGTTGTTTTATGAGTTGCCAACTGCTGCGAATTTATGGGTGGTTGCACTTCATATTTTATGATATCCCAAAGATCATTCTCTTACAACAATAGTCACCCTGACTTTTCAAGGGAGGAAAGTTAATGCACCTTCCAATTTATCCTCAAATTTGAGGCAAGTTGTTGCCATTATTTTTTTTCTGTCATTAAACTCCAGATCTAGAAAATAAACTGCTCAAAAGATTTAAAATAAATAATTGTAAAATTTTCCCTAGCCATCGATTTGTGAACCCTAGCCAATTGGGTTTATGTGCCTTGAAAATGTGCTAAACCTTAGCTGTTGTGGACTGCAAAAAAAATAAAAATAATTGTTTTCCATCGCTAGTTTGAAATCCCTAGCTGTGAGCTGCAAAAAAATCTGTATTTTTGATTTGTTTTTTGGTGTGATTTTAGGAGAAAAAATTGTTTTTTTATAGATATACAACTGTTGCAATTTTTTTGGATAATTAGCTGTGATTTTTGATAAAAAATCTATTTGGTTTCTCACCTTCCATGGTATCAAGATTATCAAATAAATAATGGCGTGTGATTTACATCAAATCCCTAGTTGCAATCTTTCCTTGTAGATAACCCATGATTTTTTTTCTTAAAAAATGATGCGATTTCTAGCAGAAAAAAACAATGCGATTTTGCTCAAAAATATCATATGTTTTTCCTTAAAAAATTTGGCATCAGTCTGCAAATTCTTCTTGCTCCTTGCTCTGATACCATAAAATGTTTCAAACAAGGTAATTGAAGTCTTGTTGTTCTATAACTGAAAATTATATTTCAACACTGCATCAATTTCATAGCAGTTGAAATTTCAATTATGAAAGCGTAAAACAAATACGTAGATAATTACACCTTCAAACCAACTTTTCGTTCCTTTGGAAAACTTACAAAATCTCTACAAACTGTTCACCACAGCTGCATGATAATTTATCACTGTATATTCTTCTTCTATCTTCCACTTATCTTTATAATATTTAGCAAAAATCTAATTTTCAAAAAGCTCTTTGTTTCTTGTAAGAGATGGTTTCAAGATAAGTCTAAATCATTAATGTATATCTATACTGTATTAGACTTAATTAGCTCAATAAAAGACTTTCACTTTTTTCTCAAGTTGAAATGCAAAATAGAATAACTCAAATCACTTCCAACATGTTCACATTGAACTTGTGTGGAAGTTCCTATGTGGGCTAAAAATTCAACACGTACTAAATGTTAGAATGTTGAACCAAGGTCGATATAGGTGCCGATTTCTTTGGCATCACAACTGGGGTTAAGATAGGGAGATTGTGAGGGCACAGGTCAAGGACAATTGTTCCTTAAAGGATAGCTCATCTTGCTCATCTTGAGGTGATCATTGAAATCATAAATCGATGGTCTACTCACAGATAAGCTTCTTGGTGTGATAGAAGTTAGAGAGCATGTTTTGTCTAGAAAAACATTTGGTTGTATCATAAGGTTAGCCAACTTTCACCAATATTGTGCATGTGATAGATGCTTGGAGCTAACTACTATATCCTAGGGTTTTTTTGGCTTTTGCCAGTAGTAAGTGATGGGTACTGGTAGCTGCCCCAGACTAGGGTGGACCAACTTTTGTTAGTAGCATGCATATGATAGATGTAAGGATCTACTCACTCAATAGGTTTGGATAGCTATGGAATTATTATTTAATGGCCACATGCTGTGTGTTGCTACTCATGCTTTTTGTCGGTGGTCATGACAAGTAGTATGGGGTGCTTATCTTGTCATCATAGCTGGTTATGAAATAGGATAAGGATGAATCCATGTAGTATGGGATACATTAGTTTTCCTTTTTCTTGTTGTCATCTTATTATAAAGAACTTATGTATAAGTGAACCAAATAATGGGAAGATGCATGCAATAGGGTAGCATCCTCTTCATAATGCTAATTGGTCAGTCTGTGGTTTTGTGTTTAGACATTGTTTTAACATCTATTTGGGATGTATTTGTTATTATACTTTGGTACATGGGTTAATTTTGTAGGTATAAGCTCAATTAATGGTTGTGATTTAAAAGAGAGGCTGGAGATCTAATCCCATATGTGTGGATGAAGTCTTTCTATGTTTGTTGTGTGAACTACATAGCCTCTGATTCTTGGAAAGGGATACATAAGCAGGGCCATTTCAAATGATCCGTTTGGGAATAGGTCTGGGTCTGGGTTTTGTCATGATATGGAGAGGTTAATCTATTTAGTGCAAAAATGTGAGGTTGTGACATAGAGTTGCTCCCACTTCTTAATTGGAAAGAAGTTGCTTAGTCGATTAAGATGGTACTTGAGATGTAATGAAATTGGTTTAAAAACAAGTAAATTTAGTAGTAAACGACAGTGGTTATTATAGAGGTTTATATATAGATGCAGCGAACCTCGTCATTCCACAACCAAAATTGGTTCCAAAGTCTGTATCTAAAGGAGAAAAATGAGAAAATATGCAAGCCAACCCAGAACCAAAACATCTACCATGAAGGTTTCTCTGAATGGTGAGCACGAAGGACACCTAATTCTGCAGCAAATTCAAGGAAATCCTTAGCCTCAAGGATTGAATCTCACTGAGATTATGAAAGGCACTTTAGCTATCAATTCTAAGCATAGTTCCCCTTGTGTCCACACTCCCTTGAGCCCTCCCTTATCTGCACACATTGTAACAAGTGCTGATTTTGCTTAATTTTTCCCCCCCTCATCCCACCTTAACCAGGTTTGTAGTTAGCCGTGTGCAATAGAACATGCTAAAACAGCCCTACTTTAGCCTTTTTCATCGGCCCATGATCTCTTCCTCCAGTGCAACCTGAACATAATAAACTCCCATGGTGTTCCCAGGGCGTGGACGTTAGCCCAACAATTTCACCCCTAAGTGAAGCTCATCCATTCTACCTGAATTCTCTCCCCTTCTCTGCTCTTTTTTAAGCTCCATAAAAGAGCTGAAAGCAGTACATAAACTGCTGGAGGACATAGGATGAAGTCCTCTGTTGCGCCTTATGGCTTAAAACATTCCAAAAATATAGAAAAAAAGAATGACTGGATGGAAAAGTTAAGCGGTGTAGTGGAGCAGCATGAGAAATTTCTTGATACCATTAATGGGATAATATTTCTTGAATCTGCAAAGAGAAAAATTGCTACAATTGTCTGGAAACACTCCGATTTCACTCCTGCTGTAAAGTATGTGGCACTCAAGTGGAAAACTCAACAGATGCAAGTGTTATTTGGTTAAGGACAAAAGTCTTATGCAAACCTGATACCTCCACCTCTGCTGCATGAAACTCAACACACTGCAAGAGGGCAATCACCCTCACTCGTCCTGTTAGATCTTTTTCAAACTATGATCTTTGTGCACATATATACAATACAATATTACAAATGCTGGTTATTTTGTTTATCTATGCATGAAAAGAAAACTGCTGCCCACTAGTTTCTGTTTTTTGAGAAAACAGGAATGTTTTTCTTGCTTTTTGTTCTCTGTTGAAAAAGGCTCATTGAATGTATCTTACGAATTGAATTCTAGTATGAAATCTTGGTTTTGCCTTGGAAAAAATGGCGGCCATTTTGCAGTCACCTTGTATATATAAAATGCATTTTGCAAAATAAAAATAACAAGCTCTCGCTTCACAGTATATGTTATATCCCACGATAGGCAGATTATTAGTTTGTTTCTTGTCAGGCTTTCAATGGGTATCATTATTCTTATCATAAATCAACCCTTTATTGAATAATAGTGTTAGGAAGAGCCATTCAATTTTTTGTAGCTGTGTCAAAATGCATCCAACTTCTGAGGTGGAAAGATATAGATAGTGTATTTCTAGAACATTGAGGGTAGAATAATACTTAGACATATGTATACATTTACAAAGTTCAGGGTACACTTTATTCTATGATGGCTCTGCATGGGAACTCCAGTGTAACCAAAAAACCTATATGCTTACAGTACAAATGAAGACTATAACCAAACAATCTCAAAATGATTAACAAATATCAATGTTCATTACCGCAAAGACATTGGTAATTTGGGACTTCAATGAAGTTGTGTCCAATAAGACTTGAGAAAAAATCATAATTAGAACTACAAAGACTATCAACAGATAATTATTCATAGGAGAGAAATCTTAAAATTTATCAATGGACATTTTGTAGGTGTCAACCACTAGGGGATGATTTACAGGTATTCTATACTAGGAAATTTCCCAGGGAATAGCTTATAGGTGTCAGGCGACACGGGTCTGTATTTATGTGTCAACCAACCAATCTGTGATCAAGCATTATCATGGGATGAAATGCCACGCCTGTAAGAATGCAATCTTGAGGAGCAACAAAGCAATTGAAAGTACCCCAAAGGAGAGAAACCAAACAAGGAGTGAAGGGGATGGGACAGAACCATTAAATACTCAGCAGAATCAGAGAGCAAAATTAGCATGTATGAAATATATGCAAGTCAAGTCTATTGGATGGCAATTTGAAGAAATATTGAAACTTTCAACTTGAGATGTTGTTAATGACCATTATGGAATTGCTGTCAAACCTGCATGTCATCAGTATTAGGAACAAGAATGCACTTTCAAAATCTGATGTGTATGATAACAGAAATATGCTAATCATGTCTATTTCATGATATCATGTAGAAAAAACAACACTTTCAAATTAAGAAATTGTAAATAACCATTGCTCTACATTGCTGGAATCACAAGGTTGGTTATGCCTACCGTATGGAGTTATTGGACCATCAGAGTGAATAAAACATTAATCAAAGGTATGATTAACCTATTTCAGCTTGTTCATCGGTTATCAACTTATTCGTCATTGACAATGACGGGAACTAGCGTCCAAGTCATTCATTTCAGTAATGTTGGTCTCAACTAGATTGAAATTATTCAATTCATTATGGAGGATACAACTGCTTGTATGTTGAAATCTCAAGGTATTAAATAAGAAGTATAATTATGAAGAATCTTAATGTGGATATAGGCGATAACAAATAATTGAAATTTTAAATTTGCATTCAATATGTCATCCGTGAATGTTATTGTAAAATTATGGAGTTTTTTTGAATCAGAGCAAATGAATAATTGTAGACTACCACAAGGCAGGCGAGAAAATCGCCCATCTATAACTTGTAGTTGTGATTGATGTAAAAGAACTCTCTTCCCTAAATTGCATGGTTAAATTTTCTTGGAGTACGCGCTCACATCCACAAAATGAAAATGAAGTATACCTCAACCACAATAGCATCATCTTGCTTAAAATTTTCTTCAGAAGAAAATACATTAGCTTGCCTTTCCTTAATGCTTTCGAAAAACAAAAAGTATATCTTCATAGAAATTATATATTCATACCCCTGAACACTGCTTTTTCTTTTTCAATGGCTTGCTGTATGGGTGCTTCTTCCACTGCGCTTCTATTCCTCTTATGATACTTAATAAAACAGCTTTAGAGGCATCACCCGTTGTTGCACGCCGACAGCATGGCAGTTAAGTGTAGCACAGTTCCCTTGTTATTTGTTGGCGCTCATATGCACATATGCTGAAGTAGCCAGCATAACTAATTTTTGTAGGCATTTTCACAGCTGTTCTCATATGAGGAATCTTCTACATGCTTTTGTATGCTTGTGCATATGCTGAAGTAGCCAGCATGACTAATTTTTGTAGGCATTTTCACAGCTGTTCTCATATGAGGAATCTTCTACATGCTTGTGCTTGTGCTTGATTTGTGCACGATTCCAGTTGTGCTTTGTATGCTTTGACGTGCGCTTTGGATTACTAGTGGTTGCTATCTATTTTGTATCTCCTTGTGTGTATCCTCTTCTGTCTGAGTGTTTTTTCTATTTCCTACTAGTGTACTTAATCTCTACACGACCACAACCATGTCCTCTCATAAATGTAACGTTAATGGCATATCCCTATGTTCCTTTTTATTTATATTCCTTTTTATTTGTGTTTCTTCCAAATATGAGTGCATGTGTATTTTTAGTATCATTTTTATATTCCACTTATTATTGGTCACTCTGAATATTGACAGGTACTGAAATCTTTACCAGATGTCATAATGGCGAATTCCAAGGAAGAAGAAAATCATTAGAGTTGTAAGCATGGCACGTTGAGCTATATCAATTTTTAACGCTCCTTGTATTCAATGACATTTAAATGGGGAGGCGCGGATGTTTTTGTAGAGTGTATTTCCTTATTTACTCTCAATATCATATTCTTCTCGGGGATTTTTTTCATGCCTCTTGAAAATTGGGGTCGACTTCAGGAATTGTTTTCCACCAACCTTGCTGTCGAGATACTCTTTATGTCAGTCCTTGCTCTTTTAATATTTAAGAAAAGTTTCAATGCTAGTACACATGCGCATCTCTATCATTGAAGTTTTAATTTCAATAATTCTCTTTGGGGCAACATTGTCGCTTTTCTGAGAAATAATAAAATGAAGTCGGATCTGCAAAGGTATACTGGTGTAGTCGCTTTGAATTCAAGGAACAAGAAGATATATTGCTATTAGAGCTCGGGACTTGTGGTCTATATTTTTTTGGCAAGGAGGCTAAGTTAAACTATGGGTCTCTTTGCAAAGAGACCGTAATTGCTTTTTCTTATATGTAATACAATTATGTGGCGAGGTCCGCTCTTTCCTACCGGCGTCCGCATTGAGCGGAGATTGTAATATTTTCTATCAATAAAATACGGCTAAAGCCTTTTTATCGAAAAAAAAAATAAAAAAATAATGTGACGAGGTGTTTTTGGTTTAGGCATCGGTGGAGGATTCCCTCTTTCTTCATGTACAGAGGAACTAGATAATGGTGTGTCTTGTGTGTTGGACTATCTTTCAAAGAAGGAAGAGAGGCCTTAATGTGGGAATGGGATTGAAGGAAGAGAGGTCTTAATCTGATTTGGAATCCCATTTCCAGATTAAAGGGGTGCAGATTGCAAGGAAAGGGTCATGTATAGTGTAAGTTAGTTATTATCCAAATGCAGCTTGTAAAATGGCTTGGTAACCATTGGCTTTTCTTTGGTATTTCTGTTGTTTAGTTCATGGTCAGCTGCTATTCTGCCAACACTGTTGTAAATGGGTTTTAGGATCCTGTTAAAACCTATACCCTTATTAAAAGCTATGTAATAATAATAGGGAATCATGCTTTTGTTGAATGGTGCCGATATAGACTTTGTTTATTTAAATCATATGCTACCAACCCTCATATTATTTTTGACATGCTTTGATTATCAACCTATTGATTTATTGTTCTGTTTGTAAAGATAATTTCAGTTTTCCTATGAAATTTGAACGATCATATTATTGTATTGGTATGTATCACTGTAAACCTTGATGAATGTAATAAAACTAATTAGTTCGATTATCTTGATGAATGTAATTGAACTAATTAGTTCGATTATAATGTTAAATATATATATATATATATATATATATATTTTTTTTTTTTATTAAATTGTTATTGTAAAATGTACACGAAATGTTTACATCTCTATAGTTTGTATGGAGTGAAAAATAAATTTAGATGCCTTTTCCAATGTTGTATTGATGCCATGGGATTTCATTTGTAACACTCCTATAAATCTAAGGTGAACATGACCCGTCTTTGTTTATGAGAATTATATGGTGTTCATATGCATTTATAAAGTTTTATTAATGATATGATCAATATGATGAATAATGTGCTTCCATTAAAAAATGCAAGATATTAAGATCTTGATAAACATATATTTGAGTTGATTTAATCTTGTATATTAAACCCCATTGGATCCTCCTTGAAGAACTTGAGTATGGGATTGAATCCTTGAAGCACTATCAAGCAAATTTTGAATGCGATTGAATTGTTGAAGCATTATCTAGTGATTCTCGATTTTAAAAGATACTATCCCTTATCCGACATAATATAACCGTGAAGACAAGGCAATATATACATAAAACTAACACGTTGCTTTTAATTGATAAAGAAATAATCTGTAATTCTTTTCCTTGAGTTTCCATAGAGAGTTTACTCTTGTCCAAATTTGATTTGCTCTTTTTTGTTTTGTATTTTTACAGTTAAGAGATAAATTATGATCACATTTACCTCTAAAATTTACATTGATGCAATTGAATATTCACAAAATTCTCAAGCCTTTAAAAGCAATGCAAATTTAATAATGATGGCAAATGTAATTTTAAAATAGGTATGCACATTGTATAAGGAGGATTCTTTTGCAAATCTTATATAAGTTATTTAATGTTTATGATTTAGCCCATTTCAAAGTCATTGAATCCACATTTAATTATGTCTTTTAAGAATTTTGAGTATTATATATTTTTCTTTTAAACTATGTGGTGGGAAAAAGTTTGGGATTAATGAAAATAATGATAAAATGCAATGGAATGAACAATAAAACATTAAAACATTATTAGACCATTATACCTTTGTAATCTTCTCCTTCTCCTTCGGATTGAGCCTTTGATGAAGTCAAAGATGCACCCCTTTCTTGGCTTGATTGGGTTGACTCTCTTGTTTGATGTGGACGACTCTCCAAAATTGTGCACAAGATATTGGATGATGAGATGGAATGGATGAGAAATTGGCTAAGTGATAGGTGAATGAAAATTTGGCTAGAGTTTGGATACTTGTATAGTTTTCTAGGCTCAAATTGATAGCATAAACTTAGATAACTTGGAGATGTCAAATGAAAGAGTGGAGCCTCCAATTTATAGGAGAAGGGAGGAAATGAAGGGCTAGGATTGATCCAAGATGGAGGGTCAAGATTGCATGTGAGCCCACACACGACCCAAGAGGAGATGACAAGACAAGTGTGGAGTCCAAGAGATACGCCTTAACGACATTTCTTGTTTCCACACTCCTCAAGGTTCATTGGGAAGGCTTCCCAATGCACTTAGGGAAGAGAAAATGAATAAAATATTCCTTGAGTGATGAGAAGAAAAAATAAAAAATTCCTTAAAAGAATGCTCATAGGGATTGGAGGAATAGAGGGGAACATTTAAGGAAGGTGGGTGAGTGAGGAGATAAGGAGTTGACTTTGTGGCTAATCACGAGGATTAGCCACTAGCAACTCATTAGGAGAGAGATTAGAAGAATGATTAGGTGGGATTAGGACAAATGAGATTTGTAGGAGGATTTGACTAGGAGAGAGAAGGAGTGAAGGGAATTAAAAATTAGAAGAATAATGATAAGTGAGATTAGGGGTGCTTCTAGAAGAATTCATTAGGTTAATGATGGATTAGGAAAAGGTGATTTGTAGGAATCATTTGGATCAATTAATTAATATCGATTAATTAATTAAAGAGGGGGATTTGTAGAGAATTAATTTTAGGGATTTTTAGGAGAATAAAGGTAGATTGATTTTTTAAATAAATCAATCACTAGACTATAGTGACAATATTAATTATATTTAATTAATATTGAGAAAGAATGGGGATTGACATTATTTATTTATTAATCATGCAGAGGAGATTAAATAAATAAATTAAAATAATTAATTTAAGTGTCTACACTATGAATGTGATTAGAAGAGATCTCTATTTTAATGTGACAATGTCTAAATTCGCTAATAAAAGTGTCCACATTATTAAAAAAAAATATTGACCCATTAATTGTTTATTATTTTAACATTATTATAATGGTGAATAAATGAAATTATTGTTTGATACAATAAATAATCATTTTATTAGTTTCATTAATAGATGATCTCTTAAATGAAGTGAACCTTTCACGTTGTGTAACCAAAATTCTTATATATAGTATTGGATGATTTCTTGACCAATGGTATTGAGAAAGACTTATGATTGGATAGGAAAAATGCGTTACCTTGTGCTTTGAGAATCTTAACCAATTAAATATTCCAAAAAAGATATATGCAGGAACAAACACTTTATATTTATTATACAAGTAAAATGACTTATCAAGTGAAAATATTTTAAGGATTAATGATTAGAGTTTCTTTTGAAGGGCAATTGCATAATGCAACTATATTCCCTTGAAATCTTACATCTATAAATTCGAATGTGTGTGGAAGAACAAACAACCTATATTAATTATGCAGGTGAAAGGATTGAACAAACAAATGATTAGAGGTTCTTTTGAAGAATAATCATTTTATACAACCATATTGTATAGTACTCTTATAATTTACATATTCTATAAGATTATCGGTATATCTTTTGTATGTTTCTACGCAAATTTTAATTCTATTCAAAATTCAATATAACATGACTAGAGGTAGAAGAGCAAATTTGTAAGATATACTCAATAAACAATAAACACAACGATATAGAGGAAAGCATTAACTTTTTTAAGTACTCTCATGATACAATTTATTACTTATTTATTTTTACTCTTAATAAATAGTTGTGTTCTTGGATGTTAAAGAAAGGAAGTCATTATTCTTTGAATGATCCAACAAATATTGCAGATTCATTCATTCATGAAAGATGATCATGTTGGATTTTTTCCATTTATGGTCAAGTCAATGCACAAATAATAATGAAGAGCAATGTATTATTTAAGTGGTGAGTTTTGTTGCTTTCTTTTGGACATAATGCCAACATTGATCTAACCCTTCATTGGTTGTTAGCAAAAGGACTCCAAAAATTGTACTTTTAGTGGCTTTAACTATATGATCATCACTTGAATCTCAACATGAATTTCATAGGGCCTATTTCCAAACTACTATGATGCTTATATAAAAGTAGAATATTTAATATTATTAGTTATTAATGCATAGTTTACATTTGTTATAAGGACTTGTCTTCATCTCATCATACTTTATGCAAAGTCCCCATTTTGAGTATAATTGATTTGTGAGCATTTAGCTCAGTTTTTGAGATTTTTCATGAGCTTCTTGGTGAGTTGGGGAGAAATACAAACTTCAATGGCTTCTAATGTTTCAGTGCAACAATATATTTACTGTCTTCTAGATACAATTACCTGGAACGAGTACTTGATATAAGTTTTAGGTTTTTTTTTTAGTCCTATCTTGCAAGCTTGGAGGAAACTATCGAGTATATGAATCTCGTCTTTCATGTTGGATCCTATGGAGACATTGCAAGGAAAAATATGGACCCTGTTTTTCTACATGATCAATTGTCATAGTTTCACATTGGCTTGGAGACCCTTGAGTAGGATTTGGAGGAGCCATCTTTGTCTTTATATTAATTTCTACATATACTTCCACAAGGTCATGGTATTTCATCTTCAGTAGTGTGGCTTGGAACACTTGACTTGATTGTGGTAGATTTCATTATCAACATAGAGAAACTTGAGTATAATTCAAAGACATTTCACGTCTTGATCTTTCTTCCCCCATATTCCCATGAAAAATGGGAAGACATCCTAACAAATTCTGGCTTGGTTTCTTCCTAAGGAGAGGAATGTTTTTTGATGAGATTGGGTCATCTTCATGATTTGTTTTCAAGCATATACTATCATTATAAGAGACTCTACTTTGAAGTTGCATTGTATCTATTCTTCCATCTCTTTGGGGAAATTTTTTCCTCACATGGGTTTTTATTCTTCCTATACTTCTAGAGGGTGTTTTCTATTTTCTCTTTTTTGGAGAGGAGTTTTGTCCCATTGGGTTTTCTTCTTTCTCTGATGAGTTCTTTTTGTTCTAGTAAAAAAATCCACTTATCCTTCTTGGCCTAATGCTCCTTTCATTCTCAAAATTTGTGGAAGTATTGAATTTAGCTACTCTTTTTGTTTGAGAGTTCCTCACATGTTAATGTAATTGATGCATTGACCAATATTCTTTGATTCAGTAGAGATTAGCTTCACCACTAGTGCATCAATTTTTGGTTGGTAATTGGAAAGAGGAAGGCTTACTAATTGATTAGTGAGAGTCTAATGCTATGTGTTCTATGTATATTAGTTCATCCTAGTGGACTCTTGCTACTCTCATAAGGACATGGACAAAAGGTAACTATCTTTTATTTTTCTCCATTTGTTCCTCCTTATTCTTACTATGTGTTTTTCCACTCCATTTTGAGGACGAGGTGAAATGTTTGACTTCCGATCTTGCAAACCACGTTGACCCATCAAGAAATCATTGTTAATAATTTTTATTGTCATCTTCTTTCTTCATGTTCATAGTCATTGCTATGTACGACCAAGGGATGTTGACATGCATAACTATATATGCTATCATATATGATAGAAAAAAACATAATGCTAATTTCAAAATGTATAAATCCCTTTATTTTTTATTGCCATGATTTTCTTCACCTCCCTTCTATAACAACTTCTCATTTTCTCATCCCTATTCTTTGGGTGCAAGTCTCTCTCTTCACCCTTGAGGGGAATCCTCTTCCTCTCCCTTCCTTGATTCTTCGTCTCTATTGTATTCTCTTTTTTGCATAATCATGTAATGAAACTAGGAAAGTAAACTAATTATGACTTTTCCCATCCAAGCATATGTCTTCCCTCTTCCTCCTTGCCTCACTTTCTCCCACCACCTTCTCAAAAACAATTCTTGCTCTTATCAATGTAATCATTGAATAAACTTCTCCTTCTCACAACACTTCCTCTCATCAAAATCTTATCTTCATCTTATCAACATAATAATTTATTATAGATCTCTTTCCCCTTGCCATCTCACTAAAATTTTGTATTCTTTCTATTGGCATAATTTTTATCACACTTCGCTTGCCCCTTCAATTTTTCCTTCATTGGCATCAACTTATATTCTCTTATATAACTAAGAACAATGAATTTAATTACTTATGCCTCACAAGATATATTGTTTAGTATATATTATATAATGCACACATTATCACCTACCTCCCTTTTGGGTTCTCCTTTATACTTCATTATTTGCTAATGTTTCTTCTCTCTCTAATTCACCACAACACCTCCTTATTCTCATTCCATCTCTTTCTCTCACCTCTTTTCATTTGCATGCACCCACACTTGTTGATTTTCCTTTCAAATAAGCATTCCTACATATATTAAGCACTAATGCAACTAGAGAAGTCATTTTCCATTTTTTTACATTATAGTCTTCTACTTTTTGTTGGACATTTCCTTTCTATAGGTCTTTAGTGCAAATTTTAGTTCTTTCCTTTTACACACCCATTCTCCATTTTCCACTTAGATTTAGCCCCTAAGCCTCATCTTTTTTATTTTTTTCTTAACTCAATCTTTTTTAGAATGATTTGGTGACAAAGCAAGCCTAAATAATTGATTTTCTTTATGATTCCTGGAAACAAAATATGCCAACACAAGTAATTAATTATTTTGGATTCCTAGCAACCAAGTATGCTAGTCCAATAACCAATCATCTCTCTTTTAGTTGTGTTCTCTCTTGGACAAACTTATCTAATCTCTATGTGGATCGCCCTTATCCTCATCTATGTAGATCTTCCTTTTTATGTTTATACTTTCCATTTTCTAGCATTTTATACTACACACCATTGGATTATGACTATGATGTGTAGACACTCATCTTGTACAATGCATTTTTTATTAATATGTTTTTTTTGCAAATTTAAATCATCCAACCAACAAAGATATAATGTATTTTTATATACCCAAAAAATTTACAAGTAAAATTTAGCATAGCTTCTACACATAATGACATGTGCTCGATAAACTACATGCAAAATATAATGAAAAAAAAATTATACCCTACAATATCCATATTATGAGTTGCTCTTACTTTAGTATCCATTGTCATAGGATGTATTAGATCACATTTAGCCAATTGCATTAGCCTCACACCCAATAAAAAATGTTAAATTGTGTTAAATTTATGAATCTATCAAATATTGAGCTCTCATTTTTTATTCCACTTTTTATTCTTTCTATCATCATTGTAAAAGATCTTAACCCTAAGACTTTGAACTAAATATGTTGATGTCACTGTAACTACACTGGTGTCACTACAATCATGCTGACATCCCCATGATCATATTGATGTCCTTAGATAAGACAAAAAAAAGGAACACAAAATTTATCATGACACCATATTCTAATGAACCTTGAACTATTCATTAAACATGATTTTTTTAAAAAAAAAATGGTGATCGCTTTTGACTAGAGCTTTGAACCAATAGGGCCAGAATGGGGGAACCCATCCTCGAGTACATCATCTCACATGATGAGATATTAACACCTCTATTTTTCTCCTTCTTCCATGCTTTTTTTCCTCCTTATCACTTCGTTCACACCTGATCAAAGTACTTTTTTTTCTCCTTATCACTTCGTTCACACCTTATCTATCTGATCAACACCTTTGTGGCATCGTTGACTATGATTTGGACCGCCATCGTTGCATGACCCGAACATACCAACAAAATGTGTCCTATGATAGAATTTTGTCCAACCATGTCAACCCACCTCCATCTTTTTCTAAGAATGTCCGACTGGACCTGCAAGGATTCGAACCAAGAACATCACATCAACATGCTTTTGTAACTTACCATTGCACTACAAGGTCAACCCCTATTCATTAAACTTGATTTAATATCATTTCGCTATAATTTATTGATGGTCTTTTTATTGCAAACAAAATTTCTCTAATTATCTTCTTCCATGTCAAATGCTTCTACCATTTATTATTTTAAGATTAAATTGAGTTCTCTAAATGAATGTCAAAGTTCCAAGTTTTTTTCAATAATTAATTTCTCTTTAATTTTTTATATACTATATTTTCAAGAATAGTTGCTAGACTCATTCATCCTATTCTCTTCTCTAATAGTTCTCTCATACTTCTATTCACAACATTCTTGACTCTTCATTCTTCAAAAATATCATTATCATGGAGATTTAATCTCTTATTTGCTATTTTTTCCACTATTGAAGGTAGCAAGCATTCTTTTATATATGCAAGAAATCTTCTCTTTTAAAATAATTCATTTGAAAGTTTTCCTCGATAAATCTATTTCTTAATTTTCTTTTAAATTTTTATTCATAACCTAACAATTATACAAATTTACTATTAAAATAAGTTATTTAGAGATAATTTATTTCTTTAGATTCATCATTAATTCCCCTCACATAAAAGCTCTTTCTTCTCTTTCTTTGTTAGAAATGAGTGGAGTTCACACTCCTCTCTCGGGATCCTCCAGTTGCTTTCTCTCTTTTCTCCATCCCTTAGGATTTCCATCCTCATCAATCAAATTTGACTTAGCAAAGATTTTCATTATAGAGAATTCTCTTAAAAGAAAATGTCAAATAATTCTTTTTCCATCCCCTTCAATCAAAATTGACTTAGCAAAGATTTTCATTATAGAGAATTCTCTTAAAAGAAAATGTCAAATAATTCTGTTTTAGTCCTCCCTTGATTTAGGTATCTTTCATTTTCCTTTTATTTATAATATTAAACTTACATAAAATATTGTTTATATTTTATATTAAATTTGGTTTATCCACATCTCATGATTGTCTACGCATTTAACATAATCACACATATATTATTTAGACTAAATATAATCAATTTCTAAGTGTGAGTGCGCTCTATGTTATTGACTATTGTTGAATTGAAAGGTTAAATAAAAAATTAACAACCTTGGCAAGCTCCTTGTATAGTCTTGATAATTTTTTGAACTCTCAAGATTTATACTTCAACACAAATCTATTGTTTGGAACCCAAGTATATCATTACCCATATTTTATTTCATTTATATTTAATTTTATTCATTCTTATTTTGTTTACCTTTTTTTCTATATTTTTTAATAAGTTATTTGTACTAAGTTTTTTTTTTACATTTTTTTTTTCTATGTGCAAGACAAATACGCAATTGTGTTGACATTCCAATGGATGTGCTAGCATCTTACAACAATATTTAACCTCTATTCCTCTTAATGGAATACCAAACCCATTCTACAAGTTCTTTTTTAGACCTTCTATCATAATCAACTTATCCAACCACTTCTACGCTTATTTGATTTCTTTGAATTTTTTATCAATTGAATATTTAGATCAAAGAGATAAGAGTGGAATATTAAGATTTACCTTAATAAAGTGACTTTAGTCACTAGTTTATTTTGTTATTTATTAATTACCTATAGGTTGGTTGTTCAATATGTTATGATAGAGAGGATTTATAAAATCTATATTGTAATACATTGAAAATCAACTCTCAATATATTATTATTATCATTTTAGTTTAATATTGTGCAAATGTTTGTTATTTTCTTTTTCTGGTAGAATATGAGAGTATTAGGGAGGAGGTTCTAAAGGAATCCAAAATGATTAATGTGGCTAATGATTGGTAAAGTTTGTTAGTGTTCAACACTATGCCAATGTTCTAATTACTACAACAAAGACTTACATTCCTTTTGAGAGAATGAGTCTCTTTTGAATATTTTCTCCAAGGTTTAAATTAATATGGGATAGGTTGCAAGGAAATTGGCATCTAACATTAAAAAAAACTAATAGTGAACAAATATTCAACAAGGAAAAGCCACATTTTTTATTGGATTTTTTTTGCAAGAATCATCTATTGAGAAGCAACATAGTGTTGAATAAAAATGCTTGTTACTAAAACTTCATACACAGGGTGAGTTTGAGGTCAAAATGGTTATGGTAATCCAAGTAGAGAGTACACAATTGAGAAGATAATGAAAGCCAATTTCCACAACCAAAACAAAAGCAAACTAATTGTGCCTTCAAAAGCAACAAGAACTCCAGGAACTAAAACAAAACAACTAATTGAATGCAGAACATGAGCACACACATAGTTGGAGACAATCAATAATTTAGGAAAATCAATTTGAACATTATCTTACTTCTACATTACAAAGTGAGATGGTTATAAAACACTGATTCTTGAAAGAGTCAAAGATTGCTTTCAATTGTCTTTGTCCATGGGCTTTATGAATCGTTCTGCCTTGACACTAATCCCGATTCCTCGTTGTTTTGATGCCTCTGCAATCTTTGTCCCCACTCAATCCCAATTAAGGAGAACTTCGCGAAAAGAAGAAAAAATCATATCTGTTTGTCAAAATAAACATGCAACCCCAAGCTGACTCTTTTTCTTGAGCATGACCCCTGCCTCTTGGTTGCCCCTGCCTCTTTTGGACCCTCCCAATCTTCCTCTTCCTCTTCCTCTTCCCCTTCCTCTTCCAGAAGCAGCCTGAGCTTCACGTTCTGGCTTTGGCTTAAGAATACCATTGAGCCTGGTGAAGTCTAAGAACTCATCCTCTCTATCTGCATTCTCTAGCTCATCACCCAATTTAGTCTCCATTCAAAGAACCTGACCGCCATTGCAACAAAAGCCCTATGACGCCTTAATGTAAGACCTTTGAGGTCAAGGAGAAATGGGTAGTAGTTAATGGTTTCTCCTGGAATGGAGAAAATAATCAAGTCTCTCGAGCAGGGCATTCCGATGCCAATGATGACACCATTTAGGACTGTATCCAAGCCCTCCAACACATCCTACTCGAATAGCTGGGAAGTCAAAGCCAACAACTGCTCTTTTGGGACTTGGTTGTCAAGGAGGGATGCCGCGAACCTTGAAGAAATATGGGAGTTGTCCCGCGGATACTCGTTCTTGCTCAAGTGTCCACTGCCAAGAATTACCTTAACCACAAGAATTACCGACGGCTTCGTGATCCGGAGGAGTCTCTTGAGTCTCAAATCAGAAATTTCTTTGAAAGAGACTTGACGACCCAAGAAAGAAAGAGATATGGGCATGCCCACCTTGAAGCAAGAGATTGGTTCTGGATAGGCTCTCACTATGAAGCCGAAGGGAGCTTCTTCTATTTTGAGCTTGAAAATCAGAAAGAAGAAAAACTCTCTCTGCAGTTGAAAGAAGACAAGGAGGCAAAGGAAATATGATTATCAGATGGAATGACAGAAAAGAGACTCGACTATGCCATTGATAACTGCCCAACATTCTTGCGTTTGCCAATAGTCATAAATGCTAAGAGCCTCGAGAGGTTAAGTGCGGAAGGAAAGGTGGCGAGAAAATATTTTTTCAACATATGGAAATTAAATGCATGGTCCTTGGGGAAATACCAACAAGACAACTCGACCCACCACGTACTGATGGCAGCGCTCTATTTCCTTTCGAAAGGAATTGTAAGATTATGATGTCATCATCTCTTCTTTCAAAGATATGCCAATTTTTAGATAATTAATGATGTCAGGAAAATGATCTCCAACATCTAAAGATTGTATGCTAGGTCTACAAAGGCTCTTTCATATTCTGGCAGAAATAGTGGGCAGGAAAGCCAAAACTAGACAAAGTTAGCCGAATGCATCCAACTCTGCAAATCCATCACAGACTGCTAAAATATTTGCTAAGAACGATGACTAGGCAAGAAAAAAGAACCATAGTTTCCAACTCGTCAAAGCCATGACTAGACAGAGTTACCTGAGTACATCCAACTCGACAGTGTTGGCATTTTGATGATGTTTTGATTGTCATTGATGGACTATACATTCAATAATACACAACACCAATTGGAACAATACTACAAGCGGTATGAAGACCCCAAGCAATACAAGGATCCCAAGCGGTTCGAGGAGCTCAAGCGGTACAAAGGAACCAAGCGATACTTAACTTTTTATCGGAACACTACGATCTACCAGTCTTCATTTTTGACAACCGGTAATCGGTATATTGTATTAACTGGTATTACTCTGTGATGAGTTACCAACCGGTATTACTGTAATGTATGATGAGCTATCATCCACCGATACTTTGACGATGATTTTGTGCCGTGTTACCAAATGTGTCTAGATGCACTGAACCTAGGAACTTGTAGTCTAATCCTATTGGACCGACATGAAATCGGTTTCCTTTATAAGGACATTATGTCTAGGGTTTGCATGTGAGATGTGTGATGTGTGAGACATAGAAGAGAAAAGGTTATGTGCGATCATTGAAGAGAAGATTAGGCCTATGTGAAGAGATAAAGTGTGGAGATATTGAAGACTGAAGTAATGCTGAGATGCATTAACAATGAGTTATCAAGGATCTAACCAAGCATACTGTGCTAGTATCTAGATCATTCACTTGTTGATTACTAATATCTTTGACAAGTCTGAAACCCTTAACCGGGTAGGCTCAGCAAAGCCTTTGTAAATCCTCTAACAAGGTGGTTCACAACTATGGATCTGAAATCCTTTAACAAGGTAGTCTTTAACAAGACTTATCTCCTAACAGAGATCTAGATTCCTAACAAGATCTGTTCTAGTGAAGAACATTGTATGACCTTAACCGGTCTGGTTACTATTCTGCAGATAGTTACTTGTGAGTTTCCGCTCATCGTGATTTTTCCCATTTGGGTTTTCACGTCAAATATCTTGTGTTATGGTGATTGTGCTCTTGTGGGTGAATGCTTTGTTTGGTATTTGGTTTGCATTTATCTTAACCGATTTACTAGTGAATCTGTTGCACCGGTTATCTGCTAAACTATTTAAAAGTTTGTTTACAGTATTTTTTGGTATACTAATTCACCCCCCCGCTTAGTATTCATCAATTTGTATAGGAGCCAACCTTTCTATAAGTCTAACCACTTGGAAGGAGATATGGGGGAATACAGTGTGAGGGAACTTACTTATCGTCTCACTCAGACTGAGAGAGCCTATGATGAACTCAAAGTCAAGTATAAAGCCTCTTTGGCCAAAAGAAGAGAGCATGCTGAGAAACTGATGGAACTTACTGAAAATAGCTCTTTTGATGAAGCATACATGGATGCCCTAGTTGAAGAAGTTGAAAAACTGAATGAATCTAAAGCCAATCTGAGAAAGGAGTTGGAAGGACTGACTATCATAATGTGTCAAGAGCTTGAGAACAGAAGGAAAGCTGAAGATTTGGTAAAACACAAAGATCATGAGATCTCCAAGCTAAAGCAAGAAATCAGTACCCTTACCGCTCATCTCCAGGAGAGTAAAGTGGAAAAAGAAGAAATGCAAGGTGAACTAAACATGGCTATTTCTGAGAATGCAACCTTGATGGAATCTAATGCTGCTATTTCCAAGGAACTTACTGAGTCAAAGGAGATACTTGCCAAATTCAATCAGAGTACTGCTAAGCTAGAGAAAAAGCTAGAATTGGCAAAGCCAGTAAAGAATACCACTGGACTTGGTTTCTCTAGATATGAGGAAGGTGAGACCTCTGGAACAAAAGCTGAAGCATCAAAGAAGCAACCGACATCCAAGGATAAAGGTAAGCAAAAATTTAAACCTGTTTTCTTTAATTATCTCAAATGACATACTGCCAATGTGTGTAGAAGCAAGGCCTACAACAATTTTCCTTATTTTCAAAACAATATGCCTAGATCCAATAGATTCAATGGAAATTGTTATGCATGCAACAAGTTTGGGCATAGAGCATTTGAATGCAGGTCGGTTTTGCACAACACTGGGAGATATCCTCCAAGGACTCAAGGAGTTATTCCGGAACTTCCTGTGAACCAGAATCCCAACCGGTACAATACCTATGACCATCGGTCAGGTGGCTATCGAGCGACAACTAGTTGGAAAGCAACCTGTTTGATCTGTCGTAGTAGCGGTCACACTGCTGTAACATGCAGAAGGAAGAATGGAAGTATGAATAACGGACCATGGAGAACACCTGGAATGGTATGCTATCATTGCAACAAACTGGGACACACTGCCAGAGCTTGCAGACTGATAAAGAACCTATTGGGTGATATATCGATCATTCCAGAAGGGAAGATTGATCTTGAAACCGTTCAAACGGAAATGAATAAAACTTGGAAAAAGAAATCAGAAGAAGAGTCACATAATGAACCTGTTTTTGCACCTAGTGTGGAAGTCTTTGAACCAGCAAACTGAGCTTTTGAAAAGCTTAGGAGGAACATATCGGTGAAATATTTCGAACCCCGAGTTTATATCGGTAAAGACCTTAACCGGTATATGTTACCTGTCAGTTGACAGAAGACTTCAAGCGGTAAAAGGCAAAATTAGGGTTTGAACCCTAGCGGTGATGCATTTATTATGGTTGGTGAGAGTTGTTTAAAAGGGATTTTCGTCATTATTTTCACTTATCTATTTACGAAAGAAGAATTTTCAAGAGCAGAGCAACTAGAGCGATTTGTCTAGCAGTTGACAAAATCTTGTGCGAAATCTTGCAACCATCTTCAAGCAATCAGTGAAGAATTCTAAGCGGTGAACTTGGAACTGAAGTGGTGTCTTGTGCGCGACATTGGAAAATCTAAATTCCAGTTTGTGAAGGTATTTTCCAAAATTCTTACTTATCATTTGATCATGGCTTCTACATCGCACTCTAGTTCTAGTGCATCTGTAGATTCAGCCGAATTTCTTCAAAAGAAAATGAAATACAATGCCCTATCTCAAATATCCACTAGAGTTATTGTTGAGGGAGATATTTCAGGGTATATAGACTGTAAATTGGAAGACCTAGGATCCCTAGTGATTCATTCCCAGCTAAGTCTGTTTTGTGGGGATGACAAGAAGATCAAACCTAAGTATAGTGTCCTTGAGAAGATGAAACTGCACAATGCAATATATTTTCTGGAAGAGTTCACAGAAGAACATATTCGCATCATCCGTAGCAGAGTGCATGGTGACAAGATGTATCTCGAGCGGACCCATGACATTACGCCGGAAGCAATTTATGCCATCATCGGTTTCTGCAATATTGGAGAGGTACCAGCTCTACGGAAGGTCACCAAAACTGAAATGACAAAGGTCACCGGTTCTGTGAGTGACCAACGGGCGATGACTGTCAACACCATCTTTGATGATCTGGTAAAATATGCTTGCATGGTGATTGGTTACCAGATGTTTTATGCCAGCAAAATGAATTCTGTCCCTGCTGTTGCAACGAATGCTCCTTACATGATGATCAAGAAAGACACTACATTTGACCTATGTACCTATCTACAGAAGCAATTGCTGTTGAATCTGAAGTCCATCAAATAGGACAATTCTCTAAGGTTCAGGTTTGGCCAACTTCTCGTCAATTTATTCTTCTACTTTCAAGGTTATTTCCCTGGAGTAGGTGATGTGCAATGGTCTGCTGACCTACCAGTTTCTAGACAAATTAAGGAAAGTCTACAAGCAGTAGGAGCTGGATATCATGAGGTTCTGAACAAGTATTTTGATGAATTAAAGCGGAAGATGAGCCAGAGAATGAGGATATCTGATGATATTATGAAGAAGTATGAAGATGACATCTGCTTCACAATAAGGATAGATGACTGCATAATGGAAGCGGTGGAACCGAGAAAGGAATTAGTTGGCCCTATGGGGTATGAAGTGATGAATGACATGTTGATCAGGTATGCCTCTACCCTACTTGCCTCACCATTGGATGCAAAGAAAAAGAGAACCGATACCTACGTGGAAAGGGTCACATCGATTGAAGAACCAAAATAGAAAAAGGGCAAAGCAGTGCCATCGGTATCTGCACCGGTTACCTCTGCCAATCTGAAAGTGACCAAGCAGTCACCAGCTAAGAAGAAACCTACGATTATTCCAGCAAAGGTATTCGAGAGGAAGCGGAAATCCAAGAATCACTCACTTGAGTTAGAGGACATTGAATCGGAGATTCAAACAAAGAAAACAAGGCAATCAAGCAAGAAGGCGAAGTCTACCGGTAATGTACCTGCAACTTCCGCACCGGTAAATATATACATCTCCTCATATAAACCAATGACACATTGTCAAAGGACAATAAAGAATATTAGGAGAAAAGTGCTTGGTGATTTAAAAGAACATTTTGATGATTTTAATGATAATGAGAAAGATGAGGTAGAATAGGAAGTCATTAATACTTATGCATTAATGATCGGTCGCCATCTGAGATTAAATCGGTTACACCAGATTCTTTGTATAATTCTTTAGATAATAAATGGCGCATTGCCATTGAAAGAGAACAGGAGATCAGGGAGAAAATTTTTGCACAATACTTTCCTGATGCTTCAAATTCTGAATTATTTGAAATAATGGATAAGAACAAAGGCATCTTCTTCATGAGAAGGAGAAAACTCAGGCTACTAGAAGGTAAATCTTCTGAAGTGGAAAAGGATACTCACATACATGTGAAAGCTGCTGTCAAAATACATCAAGTATCTGAAGCCGCTAGGAAGGCTAATCAAGAACCTGACCTATCCTCAGGACAACTAGATGAGGTATTTGACAGTCAAGGAGAAAGAGTGACAGAACAAATTGACACTATTGATGTTGATGCATTAGATATTGAGGATGTCACTCCTGACAAAGAACAAGTTGAGAAAGAGAAATAGGACAAAGAGAAAGCGGAGAAAGAGCAAGAGGAAAAAGCAAGGCAAGAAGAAATCAAGAGGAAAGAGTCTAATTACCAGTCTAATTACCGATACCAACCTCCCCAGTACCGATTCCTCTCTATCCAAGCTCAAACTCCTTTGTACCGTAGTGGAGGACCAGATACAATGCTTGGAAGATGTTGCTGAAGCGACTGCAAAGAAGAACCATGAAAAGGAACTCAATAATGCCTTAGTCAAGCAAATGAATGAACCATAGACACAACTACTGAAACATCTGAATGATATCAGTGTTGCTATGGGTGAAGGTAAATTACTGTTAAGTAAAATCTGCCAACCCCAATCTATTTTGTTACGATGTGCTTAAACAGAAAGCTCAACTCCAATTGGAGTTACAGACATATATTAGCAATTTCAAGATGCCCTATGATTCATTCACTACCTATGAACAAAATGTTCATCATTATCAACATTAGACTGCCAAGATGGACTTAGAGATCAGGAACCAGACTCAAGATTTGCAAGATCTTCAATTGCTCCTATTGCCAAGACTGCAGATTCTTCAGAAATGTTTTCTCAACCTAGAAGCTATCATGGTAACTGAAAGTGAGGTTGCTACCTCCTTACTTGAGTCATGGACATTGGCCATGAAAATTTTTGTGCAGGACTTTAAATCTGTTTTTGAGAAATTTCATTCCTTATTGTCATGAACATCTACTCTATTTTATTATATATGAAAAAGGGGTTACGTTGCATTACTTTGTCATTGTTGGCAAAGGGGGAGTAGTGTACATTAAAATTTTGGTGAATGTTACCATTTCATGTACTTTCATGTTACCACTTTGGGGAGTAGTGTACATTGTAATTTTTGCAAAAGGGATAGTGTATATGCTTAGGGCAGTAATTTTGATTATGGCAATTTTGTTGTAAAAACACTTAGATGTCAAATTTTTCCTAAGTGTTGCCATATGCCAAAGGGGGAGATTGTTGGCATTTTGATGATGTTTTGATTGTCATTGATGGACACACACTTTCTTGATGTATGAGTTATGCTCAACCGGTAATCGTTCCAATCGGTATTGTGTATTATTGAATGTATAGTCTTTAGACTATCGGTGTTTTGCAGAAAATGGTTTACCGGTCACAGATTGTATGAAGACTGTAAGCAGTATGAAGACCCAAAGCGGTGTGAGGATCCCAAGCGGTTCGAGGAGCTCAAGCGGTACGAAGGAACCAAGCGGTAGTTAACTTTTGATCGGAACACTACGATCTACCAGTCTTCATTTTTGACAATGGGTAATCGGTATATTGTATTAACTGGTATTACTCTGTGATGAGTTACCAACCGATATTACTATAATGTGTGATGAGTTATCATCCACCGACACTTTGGCGGTGATTTTGTGTCGTGTTACCAAATGTGTCTAGGTGCACTGAACCTAGGAACTTGTAGTCTAATCCTATTGGACCGACATGAAATCAGTTTCCTTTATAAGAACATCATGTCTAGGGTTTGCATGTTAGATGTGTGATGTGCGAGACATAGAAGAGAAAAGGTTATGTGCGATCATTGAAGAGAAGATTAGGCCTATGTGAAGAGATAGAGTGTGGAGATATTGAAGACTGAAGTAATGCTGAGATGCATTAACAATGAGCTGTCAAGGATCTAACCAAACATACTATGCTAGTATCTAGATCATTCACTTGTTGATTACTAATATCTTTGACAAGTCTGAAACCCTTAACCGGGTAGGCTTAGCAAAGCCTTTGTAAATCCTCTAACAAGGTGGTTCACAACTGTGGATTTGAAATCCTTTAATAAGGTAGTCTTTAACAAGACTTATCTCCTAACAGAGATCTAGATTCCTAACAGGATCTGTTCTGGTGAAGAACGTTGTATGACCTTAACCGGTCTGACCTTAACCGGTCTGGTTACTATTCTGCAGATAGTTACTTGTGAGTTTTCGCTCACTGTGGTTTTTCCCATTTGGGTTTTCACATCAAATATCTTGTGTTATGGTGATTGTGCTCTTGTGGGTGAATGCTTTGTTTGGTATTTGGTTTGCATTTATCTTAACCAGTTTATTAGTGAATCTATTGCACTGGTTATCTGCTAAAATGTTTAAAAGTTTGTTTACAATATTTTTTGGTATACTAATTCACCCCCCCCTCTTAGTATTCATCAGACAGCTCCAACACGGACTGCAAAAAACATTGCTAAGGACGATGACTAAGCAGGTAAAAGGACCATAGTTTCCAAGTCATCAATACTAGCATGGTTCTTACTTACCGTGGGAAAAGAAAGAAGACTTAATTAAAAAAAGAAGAAGCCGTTAGATGTCTTAACATGTATCTAATTTTCAAAGTCAAACCAAAGAGGGAGCCAAGCCTTGGGCGAGTAAGATAGAGTCAAGCATTTTCGATTACTGCAGCAAGTTATTAGAGAAGTCATCTTCCCACCAACTTAACTTAGACCTGTTAGCTGCAATCTTGGAAAGAGTATCCACATCCATGTTTGCCTCTCTATAGATATGCTTGCAGGAGTAGTTGTCAAACTCAGATAATGACACTAAAATTTTATCCAATATTTGTGCTTGCAACCTCCAACTAGGAGAAGATGAGGATTTGATTGTATTGATAGCAATTGTTGAATCCCCTTCTATTGCTAGATTCTTGATACCTCTTTTGGAACACTTTGTTAATCCCAAAAAAAGGACCTTGAATTCTACAATGTTGTTTGTATCCCGGGAGATAGGCATTTCCATCCTACATATAAATGTTCCTTTGTGATTTCTTACCACAAAACCAATCCCAGAAGCACCTGGATTACCTTTTGACACTCAATCAAAGTTCAATTTTAGCCACCCAATATGAGTCAGAGACCAAGCTGCTTTTCTTCTTTTGTTGGACTTTGTCCCAAGGGAGGGGGAATTTTAATACCATTCCAATTCAACGTCATTATACCATCCCATGCCATGAATGCTTTACTGGAGCTTGGGGTGAGAACTAGCCTATTGTTTATCACTTCTATAACTGCAACTCCCAAAGAAGATAAAACCGATTCAAGATTTCTTGTTTTGCCTTCGAAAAGTCTCCTATTACGTTCCTTCCAAATCTCCCAAACAAGATAGGAGGGCGTTATTTCCCAAGGGGACTCAAGATGCCATCTTTTGGTCTAATTGGCCATCTTTGAAAAAGCAATACTATGTCATTTGGGAGTGTTGTTATCCATCCAAGTTTGGAGCATAACCATCTCCAACATTTTGCTGAAAATTGACAATTTAGAAGCAGATGGTCTATAGTTTCCTCTTGCGCTTTGCAAAGGATGCATATGGATGGGCCCTCAAATCCCATTTTTCTGAATCTCTCCACTATGAGAATTTTCTTCTTAGTTGCCAACCAAGCAAAGATGCCTACCTTCGAGATAATTTTACTATTCCAAAAAAGCTTTTGGGGGATTCCTATGTCCTTTGAAACCCCTTGATTTGCAAGAAAATTGTATACTTCCTTGACACTATATTGGCTAATTTGGATGGGGTCCAAATTAAGGCATTTGCCCCTTCTCTAAAAACTAAATGGCTTTCCTTAATTGTCTCAAAAAGTTGGTTTAACTCAGTGGAGGGAAGCAGAATGCCTTCCAATTTCTTCCAATTCCAGCCAAGGAAGGAGGAGTCCTTTGAGAAGACAACATAATCCCTGATATAAATCCCCCAATGATGTCTAAGCCATTGCCTAGTTGTTGGAATAGAAATAAGACTATCAATGCTCGTAAACCCGCCCCATGAATCTTCCCAAAAGAGACATGATGAGCCATCACAATCATCCCATGAAACAAAGTCAGTTATAAGATTCCTGCATTTTAGAATAAAGTTCCAAATTCAGGGTCCTTTAGGATGGTTAGATGCCCATAGGATGTTGATGAATTCCCCTTCTACTACATATTTCAAATGCATCATTCTAACCCATCTTGCTTTGGGGTCCACAAGTAGTTTCCAGACTAATTTAGCTCCTAGTGGCTTATTCTAAATTTGAAGATTACAAACACCCAATCCACTTGAGGCTTTAGGTTTGCAATTTTTTTCCCAAGCTATTAGGGCAATTCTATGCTTTTCCTCTGTATTCTGCTGGAAGTATTTTCTCATTTTTTGGATAATAAAGGAGTTCATTCCTGCAAAGAGAGCTAAAAAGGACATAATATAGATAGGGATAGCTGAGATAATTGCTTGAAGCATTATCAATCTTCCCACCCAAGAAATCCACTCCCCCTTCCATGAATTGATCCTTTGGTCCAATTTTATCTTCAAAAGATTCTACAAGTACAAATTCCTCAATCCCCTATCTATGGGGATTCCCAAGTAAGTGCAGGGTAGGGAACCCTTTTTACAATTAAAGATACTTAGAATTCTATTCTCCATTGGCTGTGAAGTGGATTTTTTTTTTGATTTATCCCTATTAATCACCTCGCTTGAGGCCTTACCATATGAGTCCAGAAGCTCTTGAAAATGGGAAGCTTCTAGGGGATTTGCAAATCCAAGCAGAAGATTATCATCCGCAAACTGCTAATGTGTGGCAATGAAATCAATAGTAATCTTGATACCTTCCAATTCCTTAGAGGAGTGCTTAGATTTTATAGCTCTATCCAAAGCTTATGCCATTATAATAAATAAAAATGGGGAAATTGGATCACCTTGATGAATGCCTTTGGAAGAGGAAAAGAAGCCCTTTGGTTTACCATTAAGCAAAATAGAAAATCTCGACATAGAAATGCATTCAAAGACCCAACTAATCCACTGTTTACTGAAACCAAAGGTCTGCATTATTTTGCATAAAAAGTGCCAGTCCACATTGTCATATGCTTTAGAAATGTCTAATTTCACTATCATGCCTAGCCTTTTTGTGTTTTGAAGGGCGTGGATTGCTTCCTGAGCCACAATAACCCCATCTAGGATCGAACCCCCTGGGACAAAACCAGTTTCCTCTTATGAAATGATGCTATCCATTAGAGGTTTTAGCCTATTCGTCTTTGCCTTGGAAATGATTTTGTAGATAGTGTTTGTAGAGAGAAATTGGTCTAAAATCCTCCAAGTGAATCAATTTATCCTTTTTGGGAATAAGGGATATGAAAGTGTTATTTATTTCTCTTAGAAGGTTTCCTGATCTTTTGGCATTGTTTAGAGCCTCTACTAGATCATTCCCAAGAATCTCCCAATATCCCATTCCACACATCAATCAATGTTATGCCCTTCATTTATGATCTACCATCTCTCCCCTTTCATTTTCTGGTTTGTCTGACCTCCAATTCTTCCAACCCAATTTGTCTCCCACCGAAATCTTGCGCTCCACTGATCCCTCTTTCTTCCTTTCCATATCCATTACCTTCAATGCCCATAGCTAAGAAAATTGAATGCAACAACTTAGCCAAGCCAATAATGGAACAAAAATTACAAAATTGAAGCTAGCAAATGAGTAAACAAAAAACGATCAGATGCTCCTTCGTCAATCTCTCTTGGAGACAAAAGAAATCATGTGCTCCTGTGCATGAAGTATTCAAGGAAATGACATTATCTTTCTATCAAGAGGTTCTATCTCATTGACCCCTTGAATATGTACAATTGATTGCCATCTTGCAACACAAAATCAAACCATGATCCTTTATCTCTACTAATAAAATTGCTACGAGTGTCATATGGAGCTTTGAAATCTAGATCCTCCACATATAATTCCTGCAAAATATCAACCCCAACACTATTAGCTTGAATCTCCTTAAATAAAAAGCTACTTTGACACAATGTATCATCAATTGCACTTGCTCGCGCACTCAAATAATACATCAAGCTATCCATTCTTGCAATAGGAAAACAATATCTAATAGAAATTTGAGGAATGTCTCTAGAATATCTACACATTCTCAATTGTTCATAAGCACAAGGGCTAAGATACTCCCTTATCAATTCTCTCCCAAGCAATTCTTCAACCTTTAATGTTTGAATCTCAACTTCTCTATCTATTGCAATTGCTTCGATTGCTACAATCTCATTCTTCGCTCTTTCATTTTCAGTCACTACTTCACTTATCTCCTTATCCTCATTCTTTTCTATATGCCTTCCATGAGATATGTCCCTGCTGCAAATTCCTTATCTTTGACTTCTTGTCCAATTTCTGCAGTCCAATCCCTGGAATCACAACATGATTAGGAAGATATTTCATTTCCAAAGAATCCATTCCACTTGCATTCATTTCCAATTTCACATGAAGATTTTTGATCTCCACTTTTTCACAATACTCATCCCAAGATGGGATTATCACAAGCCATTTGCATGACTCGTCTTATCGTTCCTTTTAAATTCATCTTTCTCATAATCACACACAATCTTTGGTGCCTCCTTCTTCACCCTTTGTAGTTATAGTCTCCTCTCACTTGCAACAAATTCTTCTAGGGCTCAATTCCTTTGTAGTTACAACCTCCTCTTTACAACAAACTCCTTCTAGGGTATACTTGAGACACTTCCAATATTCTCTGCTCCCTAGATCTTGTAGCTTTGATAACAAATAATTAGAGAGAATTTCCACAAACAAAACAAAAGCAAACTCACTCTACCTTCAAAGGCAATTGAAACTTCAAGAACTAAAACAAAGCAACAAATTGAGCGCGGAACATGAGCACACACAGTTGGAGACAATCAATAATTTAGGAAAACTAATCTAAACATTATCTTACTTCTACATTAATGGTTATAAAACACTCATAACAATCTTATTCCATCATTGCAGGCCAAAAAGCCACACATTCCCAACATAACCAAGTTTGTTCAAGTTGATTCTTCAAAGAGTTGAAGATTGCTTTTTGTCGTCTCCATCCACGAGCTTTTTGAATCGTTCTTCCCCATCTCTAATCCTTTCCCCTTTCCATTTTGATGCCTCTGCAATACTTGTCTCCACTCGATCCCAATTCTCTTTGTGTGAACCGATGATAAAATAATTCCTCAGAAATTTGTTTTGTCTTTGTCTTGTGAGACCTCTCCCTTCCAAACAATGTCCTTCTCTATTTTTGAATCTTATTCCACACAACAATTAATGTTATGCCCTTTGTTTTTGATTTGGCGTCTCTCCTCTTTCTTTTCCTGGCCTGTCTGACCTCCAATTCTTCGAAATCGACCTGTCTCCCACCGATCTCCTGAGCTCCACCGATCCCTCTGTCATCCCTCCTGATCTGTTACCTTCAATGTCCATAACTAACAAAACTGAATGTGACAACTTAGTCAAGCCCAAAATGGGACAAAGATTACAAAATTGAAACTGGAAAATGAGAGAACCAAAAATGCTCCAATGCTCCTGCATCAGAAGCTCATAGTGTGAGAAATACCTAGTTATATATTCATTTGGAGTTTTTCAAATCATAGAGGTTGTTTGTTTTTGGTTGGTTGTATGGAGGAATTGAACCAATGCCAATAAGGGTGCAAGAAGCTAGGTTTTGAACAACATGCTAATATTTCCCATTTTTAGATTTTTCTGATAAGTAAAAGTATTTGAAGATAAATTATTTTTTGTGAATAGATTTATTAGTTCATGTTATATTATTTGTTGAGATAAAATTTTGTACATATAAAAAGGTTGTCCAAAATATTTGAAAAGTATATAATTTGAATTTTTTTAATTTAAGTACTCGAGTTTTTTTGTTTTGCCTATTTGAGAGGGTGTGTAGCGTGGTTGGAGATAAGGGTTAGTTTTACAAAGAGCAGAAATAGATCATCAAATGATAATTTTTGCAAGAAAATGGAGACATGAAATCATAAGCAAAATAAAACAACACAAAGTATTTAATGTGGTTCGACAATCTTTGCCTACGTCCACCGAAAACGGAATAAATCTTTGTATTAACTACAACACTACACATTTTGCATTACAAACAGTCCAATATTTAATGGACTCTGCAACCGTTGTATCACCAAAATTTGTTTTTGTGTTGGAATTGATTTTGTTTGAATTGGAATTTTTACGAGATTTTGTTTACGAAAATTTGTTGGAACTGGCTTTATTGGAATTTTGTTTGCTAATTTTAGAAAAGAGATAATAACGAGACTTCACATCCCAACAATCTCCCACTTGAAGTCCAAACAATACAGTGAACAATCATGCTTCAAGAAATCTCCTTCTTTCCAAGACCTATTCTCATAGGCTTACCAATCCAAGAGAAGCTCTACAGAACTCCAACTTCTCTTTTGAAACCACCATTATAAATGCATCTGCAGGATTCAAATTTGTATGTATCTTTTCCAATTTGAGCTTACCCTCTTCAAGAACACTTCGAATATAGTGATATCGAAGCTCTATGTGCTTTGTTCGTGAATGGAATGCTGCATTTTTGGCCAAGTGAATTGCACTTTTACTATCACTATACAATACAAATTCCTTTTGTTTGTTACCCAATTCATATTGTAATCTTTGCAACCACAACATCTCCTTTGCCCCTTCTGTCATTGCAACATACTTTGCTTCAGTAGTTGATAGAGCCACTACGTTTTGCAACCTGGAAATCCAGCTAACTGCTGCTCTTGCCAATGTGAACACATACCCTGTTGTAGATCATCTTCGATCTAAATCTCCAACCATATCCGAATCAACATATCCATACAATTCTGCATCTTTACCTCAAAACCTCAAAACATGGTTTGATGTGCCTTTAAGATATCTCAAGATCCATTTCACTGCTTGCCAATTAATTTTTCTTGGATAAATCATGTATCTACTGACCACTCCCACTGCTTGGGCAATATCTGGTCTTGTACTGACCATAACATACATTAAACTCCCAACTACAAATGAATATGACACTGTTGCCATGCACTCTTTTTCTTCAAGTGTCTTGGGTCACACCTCAGAAGATAATTTGAAATGCTCGGCTAGAGGTGTGTATAATTCCTTGGCATCCTTCATGTTAAACCTTTCTAGTACTTTTTCAATGTATTTCTCTTGTGACAACATAAGTTCCTTTTTCTTCCCGTCTCTGATAATTTTCATTCCAAGGACTTTCTTTGCAACACCCAAATCGTTCATTGAAATTTTCTTAGATAACTATTGTTTCAACCTATTAACAACAACCATGCTAGATCCTGCAACTAGTATATCATCAACATACAATAACAATAATACAAATTCTTCATTATCAAAACACCTTGTATAAACACAATGGTCAGATTTACATCTAGAAAAGTTCTGTTCAGACATGAAAGAATCAAATTTCCGATACCATTATCAAGGAGCTTGTTTTAATCCATATAAACTGTGATTTAGTTTGGAAACTAGTGCTTCTTTACCTTTTTCTTCAAAACATTCTGGTTGCTTCATGTACAACTCTTCTTCCAAGTCACCATGAAGAAAGGTTGTCTTAACATCAAGCTGTTCCAGCTCTAGATCATGAACAACTACCAACCCCAACACTAATCTAATAGAGGTCATTTTCACAACTTGTGAAAATATCTTTGTAAAATCAATACCCTTTTGTTGAGCATATCCCTTGACCACCAATCTAGCTTTAAATATTTACTTTCCATCTGGTTCTTCCTTCAACCTATACACCCACTTATTTTATAATGCTTTTTGATTGGGTGGAAGGGTTACTAGATCCCAAGTGTGATTTCCCTTAAGAGATTCCATCTCATCTCTCATGGCTTCTATCCATTTATTGTTATCTTTATCTACACATGATTCTTTAAACATAGTGGGTTCAGATTCATCAGAAAGCAATAAATACCGAATAAAATCTTTATACTTGGTTGAAGGCCTACATTCTCTAGTGGACCTCCTAATTGGAGAAATCAACTCTTGTGCATTACTAGCTGGAGGAACATGTTCTTCATCATTTTGGAAATCTTGTAGCTGATCATGTGTTTGAATTTGCACTGGTGTTTGTGGCTGGTTTATAATCACCTTTTGTTTAAACATATCACTACCATTCATGATATCTTCTAATGGAATATACTCCTTAAGTGATGCGCCTTGTTCTTGTGAACCTGGCATTACATTTTCATTAAATATCACATCTCTACTTCGTGTGACACACTTAGTGAATGGATCCCACAACTTGTAACCATATGTTTCTTCTTCATATCCAATGAAGATACATCTTTTAGATTTCATGTCAAGCTTAATTCCTTTTTCTTTTGGAATATGAACAAAAGCTTCACATCCAAACACATGCAAATGTTCATAGGAAATTTTCTTACTTAACCATTTTTCTTCTAGAATTCCAAATTCAAGTCGAGTGGATGGTGCTCTATTAATTAGGTACACTAATGTATTTACTGCTTCTGCCCAATTTTCTTTTCCCAGTCTTGTATTTGAGAGCATGCTCCGTGCTCGTTCCATAATGGTTCTATTTAACCTTTATGAAACATCATTCGCTTGTGGTGTAAGAGGAACAATCTTGATTCTCTAAATATCATTCTCTGCACAATACTGATCAAATTCTTTCGAACAATACTCACTTCTATTGTCAGTTTTAAAACTTTTAATCTTATAACCAGTTTGGTTTTCAACAAGTGCTTTGAAGGTTTTAAATATACCAAAAAATTCAGACTTATTTTTCATTATATAAACCCAAACCTTCCTAGTACAATCATCCAAAAAAGCAACAAAATAAATGGATCCTCCAATAGATGCTACCTCTGTAGGACCAAAGACATCCGAATGCACTAGCTCCAATGGACGTGTATTCATTTTGTGTCCCTTTTTAGAGAATCTTGTCCTCTTCTACTTGCCATAGATGCAATGTTCACATAACTCCATATCCACTTCTTTCAAACCTGGATGATTCTTCAAAACCTCAAGTCCCTTCTGGCTCATGTGTCCAAGCCTTTTATGCCAAAGCTCTGTTGCACTATCTACTACTGCCACTATAGCTCCCACTTCATTATGATCCTCTACTACATATAATGTACCAGATTTGCTTCCTCTTGCTATGACCAATGCTCCTTTTGTTACCTTCCAAGCTCCTGTTCCAAATGTAACATTATATCCAAGAGCATCTAATCGCCCAGCTGAAATCAGGTTTCTTCTAAGTTGAGGAACATGTCTCACATCTTTCAACAACCAACTGTTACCGTTCTTCATCTTCAATAGAACACCTCCTTTTCCATTGATACAACAAGGTTCATCATCACCGAGATAAACCTTACCAACATTACCAACTTGGTAATTTCTAAAACAATCTCTTGAAGACGTTGCATGAAATGATGCTCCTGAGTCAAGTATCCAAACATATGCAACAACATCACTTGAAGATAAAATAAGAGCATCAACATCTTCTTCATAAGTTGTATTTACCTAATTATCTTTAGATTGATTTTCAACCTTCTTCTTGTTTTGGAAGGTCCAACAATTTTTCTTCATGTGGCCCTCCTTACCACAATGCCAATAGACGCCTTTTCTACTTTTGGATTGGGATCTCTTAGTAGACTTTTTTCTTTTTTTCTTTTGGTTATCCTCGCCTCGTTGTTGTGTTCTCCCTCTACTGTCAGCTACTAAAGCAATGCCTGAATAATTACTTTGATTTTTTCTTCTCATATCTTTGTTGGCATTCTACACTCTTATGAGAATAGTTGATGTTGTCATTGATGGCAACCAATTGGCAACCCACCGGCAATAGGTTTCTACATGCACCGACATCACAAACTTCATACACCGGCATCGACAGGCGCTTACACCGACATTCAGATTACATCGGCAACAAAGCATACCAACACTCCAGCTGACATGGGATAAAGTTTTGTTTACATGAATTATTTTGTAAATGTAATTATCTTTTGTAAGCTGACTATATGTATGAGATCTTATAGATCATTTTGTAAGGAATGAGAGAAGTATAGAGATGTATGGTAGAAGATAGTTGTTTAGTAGCAACAAAGGTTTTTGGTTATGGTATCTATCTGAGCTTAAACCGATACTGAACCTGACATTAGAGATGTTGTTTTAAGCAATACATTGTAGTGGATTTAATAATCCATTTTGTAGGCTGTTGGCCTCCTTGCATTTGCAAGGAAAATAATTATTAAGTTTAAATAGTCCAACCACTGGTTAGACGAGTTACTAACATCCATAACAACTCCTTCCTAGCTATTAGGCAATGAACATAATAATAAGATAGCCTTTATCTCATCCTCTACTGTAATGTTTACTAAGACAACTGACTAACCAAAGTATTAAATTCGACAACTGACTAACCAAAGTATTAAATTCATTTAGGTGATTTGTGACAGAACCGCCTTCTTGCATTTTTAAATTACACAATTTCTTCATTAACAATACCTTGTTTGATGCATAAGGTCTCTCATACAGTTCTGATAGACGATCCCAAAGTCCTTTTGCTATTGTTTGTGTTGATACATTGAACAAAACATTACTGGATAGTGAAAGAATGATTGTAGCCACAACCTTCTGATCCAGTATCCCAATCTTCATCCGTTATGTTGTTTGGTGTTTTAGCTTTTCCTTCCAATGTGATCGAAAGGTCCTTCTGAATGAGGAGAGCTTTGAGTTGCAATTTCCACATTCCGAAATTTTGACCTAAGAATTTTTCAATTCTCCCTTTGTCCGTCTCTTCCATTTTTGTGCTAATTTCCTTACTCGGATGTCAATAAACAGACCAGACTTAAAAAATACAATATTTACAATCAAACACTTAAAATTTTATTTCAGATTCTTTCCTTGGCAGCAATTTCTTAATTTTTTTTTTACTATGGCAACATCTTTTTTGAAAACTAAAAGATAGAAATTAACAACATGAACATCACCGGTTTCTTTCTTTGCACAACAAACCCCCATCCAATCAACAATTCAACAACTTTCAAATTTCTGCTACTTTTTCAAGCCTTTCTTGAACTTCTTCCAACGAACAACTTATGGTGCCTGTAGAAATCTCCCTCTGCTGTTAACCTGGCTCTGATACCAGTTGTTATAATATTGCAGCTTTCGCAGAGTTTTTCAGATTAATAACAAAACAGATCTAATCAATGCAAAGAAACTGAATAGAGAGAGAAAACGAGAAATTTACGTGGTTCGGCAATATGCCTATGTCCACAGGAAAGCAGGAGAAAGCTTGTTTATTTCCTGCAACTTCAGCAATCTGATTTCTAGAGACAAAAACGATAGACTTCTACTAATTCTTCCAACCTGCTGATTTTTTTGTCTGGCTCTGATACCAGTTGTTAGTTTTATTGAGAGCAAAAACAGATCATTAAATGATACTTTTTGGAAGAAAATATAGACGTATGAAATCATAAGCAAAATAAAACAACACAGTATTTAATGTGGTTCGGCAATCTTTGCCTACATCCACCGAAAATAGAGGAAATCTTTTTATTAACCACAACACTACACATTTTGCATTACAAACAGTCCAATATATAATGGACTCTGCAACCGGTGTATCACCAGAATTTGGTTTTGCGTTGGAACTGAATTTGGTTTGCATTGGAATTTTTACGGGAATTTGTTGGATTTGGCTTTACCAGAATTTTGTTTGCTAATTTTAGAAAAGAGAATAACGGGACTTCACATCCCAACAATAAGGAAAGTTAGTTTATTTTTGTAATTAGAGTTATAAGGAAGTGTTAGCCAATATTTTTTATCGTGTGAATGTATTTTTTTGTTGAGTCAGACATCATGAATTTTTTTAATCATGTTATCTTATGTTTGGACTTTCAAAATCATGTTTGCTACACCCGACCAGACAACCAAAGAATCACATGAGACATCAAATGGATAATGTGTAATATAGTCATTATAAAAGTTGGAGACTTTTTCATCATCTGAGTTAGCTTTTCATTTAGAAATAGTATTTTGTATGAGAAGTATATGTTGGTTTATCTGTTCTTTTTTGATGTTGATAGAATTGAAGTATGTATATATATTGTGAAGTTTGCATATATATTGTGAGGTAGGAATCTAGTGAACTCAATAGAAATCGTTGTTCAAATAGTTTACGAGTTGTCGATTTGGGGAATTACACCCTTCTAAGAGTCATGAGAGAACTTGATAGGGCAATGAGTTGTTGTCCAATAATTCGAGGGATCTATGATTTGAGAGTTCAAATAGGTGATAATATGAGAACTTGAGAATTGAACTTGGGAGCTACAGCTTTCCGAGCATTACTTGGTAGCTAGATGAAATTACATCTACTTCAAGATTTGTTTTTTCAAAGAAAAAACTTCTAAAAAATATGTATTTGTTTGTTTCAACCAAAATGTTTTTGTTGTGTGGAATGTAAACCTTAAGGAGGGGTGTTGGACTATTTAAGTTTACATTAATAAGGTTGCCATAACTTGTTTATTTTCGTTATTTAATATTTAGTTACATATCCTCTGTTAATTGTTCAAGAAATTATAATGAAACTCTTTATAAAAATAATAGTAATATAATAAATTGAAAATCAACTCAGAATACGATTATTATCATTCTTTGTTTAATAGTATTCAAATGTAGATGCTATTTTGTTTTTTCAATTACGCTTTCATATATTTTGACAGCATTATTACAATATGCCTATGATATGGCTTGGCTACTCCTAAAACCTATTTCTAGCTGCTTGCGTCCTCGATATACAATGATTTTCTTAATTCTTCTAGTTTCATAAATGTTTTTTCAAGATGTGTAATGTATATGTTATTGAATGTATTTAGCAGATTTACTGGTTCATTAGGAGGCCTAGCACATTAACTTGGCCTGAAGACAACCTTGCTTGAGTACTAGTTCATAAATTTGGAAAATGCTAAATAATATAATGGCAAATTACAATTCAAGCACGCCAATGCTCCTCTCATATTCTCTACATCCCAAAGAGAAAAACAGTTCCAGCAACATTTGGTAGGAACTATGCTGCAATGCAACCTTGTTATAATATGCCTATGTTCCAGCTTGACTAATCCTTAAACATATTTCAAGCTGCTTGTGATTTTCTTAATTCTTGTAACTTTGGAAATGATTTCTTAATTCTTCCAACTTCATAAATGTTTTTTTAACATCTGTAATGTATCGAATGTATTTAACAAATTTATTGGTCCATTAGGAGGCCTAGCACATTCACTTGGCCTGAAGACAGCCCTGCTTGAGTACTACTTCATGAACCTGGAGAAATAAGTGAAACAATCTTTGACATGTTCTCTTCCTCCGCAGTTGTTAATTGATATGTAGATCATCTTAAGATAAGAATCGGTCCATCAAGTAAATTTCATTCACGAGACTGTTTGAAAGGTACAATAGACAATATGCATACAAAAATCAGCAGCAATATCCATTGTTGAGAACTTTGCTCCACATTAATAAATCCTCCTATCTAAAATTAATTGTATCATTAGGGAATATGATATCAGGGTTTCTAATGTGAGAACCCAAAGTAGCAATTTCATTTCCTTGCTTCCCACTGCTATGAAAACGAGTGGAAATACTCCATAGAGTCTCCCTGGGTTTGACATCTACTTTTGATGCTGCTGACATTTGTTTTAGCAAAGGATGCTTTTGACTCTTGCCCATCCCATTTGCAATCAGCCAACGAGAACCCGATTGTTTCTGTTTTGGATTGCTCCAGCCATTTGTCCTGGTATTTTCCTGCAACTTAAGACCTGCAACATGAACATTTGTGACTTTAAAATGAGATTCTTCTTTCCTCTCTTTAGTTTCTCCATAGACTTCACAATTCCATTTGTCTACTACTCTTCCTGTTGTGGGGCTTGGAGGTAGCTCAACACGCTCTGCTTTTACTAAAGCCATCATTGGAGCTCCAACTGGTTCATAGTTCCTAAGAGGATCGTGCAATTGGATTCTCAGAGCTATTGTTAAGGTCTTTCCTATAGTACTCCATCTTTCCAGGGCATGTTTCTGCCTTTCCAATTCACTTTTATTGCATTTGGGATGCCTTCTGCCAGTTAACTCCAAGTTTACATCACAGTGATCGGGAAGAGACTTGGGCGATCTCTCACTCACCTCTTTGTCAGCCATTGCTGCATCTAATTTCATGCACTCATCTAAGGTTATAGCCATTGCCATTAAGCCTTCACCATTATAGTCATAATCTTTGACACCTGATAATCCCAAGCCTGTAGTACCCTCCAACCCAAGCCTGCCACTTTCTTCGGTTCTCTTTGGTACAGAAGGAGTTCTTTCTGATGGCCATAATGCATTCAGATTGGAAGGTGCATCTTGATCTGCCATTTCTGACTGTATTTTGAGTCCCTCAACAGCTAGAGGTTCTATCTTTTCCATGGCTGAAGGAACTAATTCCTCAAGGAAAACAAGTTCATTGTAAATATCCCTAATGGCAGACATCTTGAGCTCCGGAATATTCCCAGTGGCAGAGAGCTCGAGTTCTTGAGTATCCCTTTTGGCAGATAGAGTCCCAAATTGTACCTGGTTCATTCCTTGTGAAATAGACATCCCTCTATCAAAAGAGAGTACATGAAGTCTATGATCTGATTCATTGTTTAGCTCTGGATCTGTGAACTCCCTGCAAATCCAAATGATAAACATAAGTAACAGGCAATATAAAAAATTGTTTTCCACCCAAAAATGTAGAAAACAGTATAGCAGGAGTTTCACCTTGTTTTGGATTTCTTAAGGCTAGGACCTGAATCTAATGCTAATTGCTGAATATTTTTTCCTGTGATATCTTCCAGAGGCATCATTTCCTTAGCTTGTGCAGTAAGGATTTCAGCTCCAAGAGAAGCCAACCTGGACAGAATATCAATGACACTTGACCCTGTTTCTGCAGACACTACAAGAGGCCTCGATACCTGCATGAGCAGGCTTTCTTTGTATTTACTCACAGGACTCATTGAACCAAGAAAACCTCCATCCCGCATTTTAACAACTGAACCAACTCCTTCTGCAAGAGCAGGTCTCTCAACATGCTCCTGGGGAGGAAAATTGACAGGACTGCCAAATCCACCTTGAGTGTTTACAGGAGAGTTCAGAAAATCTTTTTCATCCATACCCCACTTTTCCAACAGTGCATCTGCCTCTGCTTTCTCTAGCATGGTGGCTCGCAATTTGCTGGACAAAGTCTGCTTTGCTTTTTGAAATTCCGATTCTGCAGCCCGCACTATTGAATCCAGACATAATTCCTCATCGGAGTCCCAACTGCCTTTAGAAGTTTGTTCTGAATGTAAGACGGTTGGAATGCATAATTCAGGTCCAAGATTGGCTCCTTCCAACATACATTCTCTCTCAAACTGCTTAAGAAGGCATGCTCTGGGAGAGTCCGGATCACTTTCAGAGCTTAAATGAGAGGAATTATAATTTTGATCCAGCATGTTAAGGAAGTGACCATCAGCCGGTTTTTTGTCATCACATGTACAAGCCTTGCTTATGTCACTTTGTTTATCTTGTTGATGCTGAACAGACAGTAGACATACTTCAGCTTCAGCATTCTCTTCCAACCAGGAATTTGGAGTATTCAACTGCTGAGCCTGTTGGGCATTCGTGTGATTTTCAATCATTTCCTCTTCTCTAGTTCTCAAACTACGCTCTAAAAGCTCTTTATCTGGTTCCAGTAATTGCGAGACATTCCCAATTCCCATCTCCACCCCCTTCTCAATAACTGTGTATTCATTATCATCCTCTAGACGAACTTTATCATCCTGGCAAGCATTTTGACTAGAACTGCCATTAGATTCATTTATATTAATGAGTGGACTAGAAAAATTGATCTCTAATTCAAGGGCAAACAACTCCGCTAAACTGCAACTTCTTTTCACATCTTTTGAATGTTGAAGACAGCGGTGTTTTTCAGTAGAGACCTCATTCATGATAGAAGCTTGACTATTTAGGTTCAAATGATCTATGTCATCAAGATTGGTTTCATGCCCAGAGATGGAAGGACTAGAATTAGAATAGATTTCTGAATTTCCAGGATGAGAATTTGAAAATCTGCGTAAAGATTGAAATCTTACTCGGTCAGACATATCTGCATGTTTAGTGCCCCTATCTTGCATTTGCTGAAGTTCATTCTTTGGGATTTTGCATGAAAAAGTTACAGATAAAGTTCCTTCTTGAGCCATACCTGCAAGCTTGAAACTCATAGTAGAGCAATTGGCCTTTGTATACCCTCTACCATCGCTTAAATGCTTTGGAAGCAATATGCTGAGATCAATCCGATGTTCACCAAAATCTATCCCTTTGGCATCCACAGCACTAACAAAAAGTGTGAAAACCTTTGATTTATAATTCATGCCTTGACCTGGCATCCTGCTTCCATAGATGGTGCAAATCTGATGAAGTGTCTCTTCAAATTCAGCAGTGCCTTCACAAACACGAGCAGGCATCGTCTGTTCTTCTCCATATTTTCGTCTCCAATGGACAGAAATCAGCAAGCCATTCATGCTTTGTGGAAGCCCCTCAACACGATGGACATGCAAGGTGAAGATACATCTGAATTGCTGCTTGCGAGTATGTGCAAGAGCTCGCAAAGGTTTCCAATTCCATAAGCGTTTCTTCCTCTTAAGGGGAGCCTCAATTTGCCTGCTAAAATTCAAATTGTCCTCCATCCATTTGGGGAAATTATCATTGTCAGAACATTTCCTATGTTCCATACAACTACTAGATTGCTGCAGCTGGGAAGCACCATGTAAATTTAATGCTCTAGGATTGGGTTTCAGATCAAAATCAAATGTCTTACCCGCATGTTGAAATCCTTCCCATGATAGTCTTGGCGGATTGTCACAAATTTCATCTTGTTCAAAGGTGCTGCGGACCACCGATGATGTAGAATGGCGAAAATCAATCTTGGAGGCTGGAAATTGGGAAGAAGTGTCGTTGAGAGTAACATTTCTACAAGGCAATTTGCTTATCCAGACTCTATTTGAATGCAGACAACCCTTCGAAGCTGTTTTCTTCATTCTCTCATCTTTCATTGACATATGCTGAAATTTTGTGTCACCCATTTCCAAATGAATTCTTTGAATAAGCCAGAGGATTTGCCATGCATAACGTACTGCTAGAATATAATAATAATCTAGCAATTCTAAGCACCTGTGATCTGCAGATTACCCTATTCTAGCTAATTTGCACAGATGTATAGATTTAGAGATGAGAGAGAGGATCTTAAATTGCTTGAATAGAAATCCTGTTTAAAGAACTCCCACATTTTGATTCCTATCCTCACCAAAAGCATCAAGGTGGAAGTTAAAGAGGTAAATTGTCACCATCCCCTGTTTCCAGTTCACCATATTTTACGACACCTTATATGAATTCATAAATCTCTAGTTTCTGTCTCTGAAAATTTCTGTTTTGTTCATGAATTCAAAGTATGTGAACTCAGAAGTTCCACAAACATTATAGTGAATTCTGTACTTCTCACAATGATCGGTTTACTACACACCGTATTGTCAACTCCAAAATGAATTTTTCCCATTTCCTCAATAATTTCTGGCTTTCTTCCTTAAAGAAAATTCAACCTGGTCCATATCATGAGAAAAACAACCATGGAAATTCCTGCATCGCATTCCGAAACAACAACCAATTGGAGATCACATAGGCATCTCTAGACCTGCACTGCACATTAGTTCTCCTGCAAACTCTGCCATTTATGTGGATTTCATTCGGAATTCGTTCAACATCTTTGTACTTTTGAAAATTGCGAATTTCATTATGGCCACTGCAAATTCGCAAGATGTCAGAATCCCAGAGAAGGTATAAACGGTAAAGGCAATTTTTTTTTTCCATACACTGCAAAAAGGCCTCAAAATCTTACGACCTTCCTAAGCATTGAAATTTCTCTCCAAAATTATTCAGAAAACAAAAAAATATTACTAACAGATGCAAATCTTACCCATGAAATTTTGCTCAACATTTCTCAATGCCCATGTAAATTTGAAGCCATTTTCTCCTAAATTTGAAAACCTCTGCAAAAAAATTTCAAATAAAAAATTCTTAACCTGCCTTTTTTCGCCATTTTTCAAAACCATACGCCATAAAATCACAAAACAAAAAGTCTTACAAAAGCTTCGAAATATAAAAGACAAACTTCGATTGCAGCTTTCCAAAACTGTTGATTTAGTTTGAAGCGGTTTCCTTTTTAACTTTTTAAATACTTAAACAAAATCTAAAATTTTGAAGCCATTCTCATCTACACTTTAAAAATCTCTGCAATATTTTGAAAATAAAATAAAAAAATTTCTATTCTGCCGTAAAAATATTCTTCAATCTGAAGCAACCATTATAAAATCGCAAAACAAAAAACCAGGTAATTTAACTAAATCTTAAACATTCCAACTAAAATTTTACCTTTGTAAAAAAAGATTCCTATTTGAAGCCATGTTCCTGTTGAAAAAATAAATTTTATAATGCTTCAAGAAATCTAAAATAACCTGTGCATTATTTTCTTTTTCTATAACTGTCTAAATCACTTTTAAAAACTATTCTCCAATTTGAAACAGTCACCATGAAATCACGAAGCCAAAAACTTGAAATACTAAATACAATTTTACTTACAGTTTTTCAGCAAATTTGTAACAACTTTTTTAAACGTTAATATCTCCAACTTACTGTTCACCAATATTCAATGCAAAAATCTATTTTCACTGCAGAGCTTAAATTTTTCATTAATGATGCGAATTTGAAAACTCTTTATTCAATTTTGTCGGAGTGGTTTTCGGATCGGAATAGCGAAATTGGGGTGGAGAAAAAATTTAAACCATGAAAGATTTCACATAATTTAAAAAAAAAGAAATCTGAAGGATTCAGTGATACATGTTGAACTAAATGATAATGCAAGGTTGAAGCATTGTAATGGTTTCCCAAAGTCGATCAAAGTTAATTTATGAAGAATACAGACGAGCATAAATTAACATATATTTCTTAAAGGTTTAAACTAGAAACTCAGTATGGTATGCAGGCCTAAATTTGATGGCGGTATGGGTGTATTTAGATTTAAAAAAAAATATTATTAAGATGTTAAAAAGTCTGTCATGGCAAAGGACAGACTTATAATTTATTTTTGTGAATAGTATTTATATATTATCATTTATAAAATAGTGTTAACATATTAAAAAATGGATGGACGAAGTTACTTCTAAATTTTATACAGAGTCAGGTTCGAAACAAAACACAAAATACGATTACAAAGAGTTGTTAATTGATGATCAAGAGGAGGAGGAGGAGGTGGATCCTTACCATCCAATTTGTCCCATGCATTGGCAAGGTCCAAAGTGTCCATGGGAGTGCCACATCCATTATTTTGATCTGTACCACACAAAGAACTTGTTAGAATCTAGCTAGCCAATAGTGCCACCAAGAAAAGGTGGTGAAGGAGTTGAACAACAACTAGGAGGTCATAACCATCCTTGCTCAATTGGACCCCTTCTCACATGAGGTAGAGATCCCTAAGAATGAACATGTTATAACAAGTTGATTGATTGCACCATTGATGATGCCCACAAGGTAGAGAAGTGGGGTTAGAGGGACCTTGGCAATAACACATGGGGCATTACCCTAGTGATCTAGCAACACTTGGAGATGAACAACTTCAAGTGCAACTTTGTTCTAGCTTGCACTTGTATCTACATAAGCACATTAGAACAAATCATGACTATATAATAAAGAAAGAAATTATGATCAACAAAAAATCCATAGAAAATAGCAAAATTATAACCTTCCAAATGCTAAAAAGAATTTTTATCTTGAAAGTATGTTAAATCTAAGTGTATCTAAAAGGAGTTCTAAGTCAATCCCTTAATAAGACCTTATGCCAAAAAAAGAGGCTTTGACCTAAATGGTTTAAAAAACATGAATCTAGGTCTAAGCAACTTGAGCTTTGGGACAAAACTAGAAAAGATGCTTGAGAGGTTCTCAATGCCCACAAAAGAGCAGTAGGGATTAGGAATCCCTAAATAAATTAACTTGAAACCAACATGAAGACCTTGTAAAAGAATAGACTAGGCAAGAGCAAGCTTGAGCTTAATAATGGTTGTCCAAATGGTGTAAAATCTTTGTTGCAAAATAAAAATTAGAGATTGTAGAAGCCATCTCTAGTTTAAAATCGACACCATTGAAATATGAGGTAACAACCAAGAGTAGCCTTTTCAAGGCTTGTAATTTTGGAGGCGCAACATATCTAAGTACCTTTTCCAATCTTTTTACCAAGGCTTACAAGATTTGACACCAATTTGTGTATCATGTCTATAGGAATAAAACTAATACCAATTTTTAAAAGTTCCACCAAAAAATTGTCAATAAGATTGAGATAATATATTAGGTTCATATGTAATTTTATTTATATTAATGCGTGTCTTATTAGTTTAAAAGCACCTTCGAATAGATGGTAGTCACAAAAAAGATTGCTTAACAAGTAGGGTCAACCATCGGACTTAGGTCTTGATGGTATGGGTATGTGCTATTACCTAGCATGTGGATGGTAAAGATTTTGAACTCAATTGGTCATCCTATCTCAGGTTGTATATGTTGGATATATTCATATTTATTTTTAAGGTTATGATTCTTTTGTCTTTTAAAAATATATTAGTATTTATTTTTTGTTATTATTTTTTTATCTTTAAAACACCTTAAATTTATTTCATTGGGTGCTTACTATATTTTATGTTGGTTTAGAGTCTATTTAACTCATTATTAGCAATCTTTTCCTATGTTAGTTTAAGGTTTACAATTAAGGGTTCACTTTGGTCCTTATGAGTAATGCAATACATAATTCTTTAAAAATATAAACATTATAGTGGAAAATCAAGATTCACTACTTAGTTCCACCTTAGATGTCACTTAGGAGATTTGAATTTGAATTTGAATTTGAATGCCATATGAATATAATGATTTAACCACTTTATCTTGCAATATCCACACAATGATTGCTAGGAAATATTTTTATTTTTAACAAATTCACAAAAAAATACTAAGTAAATTGGCCAAACATCTTTCATTCAAGATTTTGAAGTGCCAACTTCAGAGCTTTTCTAACTATAGTTGTGATAATGACTCTATTCTACTACACATATACTTCCACTTGAATGTGGTAAACATCCAATGGAAAGGTCATCCTTAGATGTAGACCTAAACCTCAAGGGTTTATTCCTAATGTTCTTGCCTATGTATCCATTTTGGTGAATCAGAGGCTCCATAGTCCATACATTAATAATATAGAAATTGCATCCTCAAATTCAGGATGAGATCTTTGACTTCATTTTTAAATTACAACTATTTATTGAGCTTATGCTTTGAATTTAATCCCATTATAAAAGAATGATATAAGCAACTTTCAAATCCAGTGGTGGTTTCATGCCAACATTACTATATGAATGCACACTAGACCACATAAGGATCATTTTATTTTAACATCACATGTTGTCATAGTGATTTGTTCAAATATACATCATTTATACACACGACTAAGTCCTACTTGTTGAAGCACACAATTATACTAAGGGGAGGGGGGGAGGGTGAAGCACTATACTAAGTTCTTTAATTTTTCAAACTTAATGCTATAAGCATAACAATTGTACAATATCATTCACATAAGATGCAAAAATTATGCAACACAAGAAGAACACAAGATTTATCCGTGGAAACCCTTATGAGATAAAACCACAACAAAATATTTGCTTATATAAACTTGTCTTACACACTTTGTAGGCACCAACCCACATGAGACCCCAATCCCCTTAATTTGTTGGCACCAACCTACTAGAGGCACCAATCCCCACAACTAAGCACCAAGTTAGCAAGAGACACCATTCCCTCCTTTAGGAAGCATTGACGTCTACATTCTTCAATGGATGATACCATCTTCACCAAACCTAAAAGCAGATATAATTTCCTTTGTTACTTAATGAACGAGTTTGGCTGATAGGACTAGGAAGATTTTCAATCTTGAACATCCTTATATCAAATGTATTAGAGGATTATAATTAATTATTGATTGTTTGAATATTAAGGATTAAGGAATGCCAAAATGCACGAGTTTAAGTCCTATACTCATATTTAATTGTTGATAATGTTAAAATAAAAATTATTTTTATTTAGGATGAGCTGCCCAATAAATTCATAAAATGATTAAAACTTCAACATTAAAGTCAAAGCCACTAAAGAATTTTATTTATTTATTAGTAGCATCCAATTCACATGGCTTATATCTATAACATAAATAAATTTTATCATTTTACTATTAAGTATGCTAGCATAGAAGGAAGAGATGGGTTTGTCAAAAGAAATGCATAAAAACACTATTGAAAAGGAAAGGGTATCCATCTACTCCCATGAATCTAGAAAATGTAGGCATTTGACTTTCTCAACGCCATGGGAAAGGTATCCATCTACTACCGTGAATCTAAAAAAGGATAGGCATTTCACTTGCCCAACACTATGGAAAAGATAAGAAGGCCACACTCGAAGGTAGGTGAGAATATATATGGAAGGAGGCAAGGCTTTGTAGGACAAAAATGGGAATCTAGAAAGGATATGCTGGATAGACCATTGACTTGCCTAACACCATGGAAAGGATAAGAAGGCCACACTGGAAGGTAGGTGAGAGTATATATGGAAGGAGGCAAGGGTTTGTAGGACAAAATGGATAGGGAAACTCTACTAATAATTTTTTTTTTTAATCTCACCTTCATTTAAATAATTTCTCAAAAAAGTGTTTAAGAAATTTTATAAAGTTAAAATCTTTGATTATAGGTCTTTGAAAATATTAAATCATATTCATAAAACATAAATGAGTGAAAGAGGAATTTTTAAGTGCCAAAAAAGGCATTGTAGAATGAAGGAAAGGTTCCATGACACATTACATGAAGAAGGAAATATTTTAAGGGCTTTTAAAGTCATCTCCATGTTCCGAGGTGTCTCCAAAATGAAGCTCTATATGGCTGCATTCTATGCTTACTAGGTATTCCTTGTCTTATGAAAGCTAAGATAGAGGAAATTTATATGCGGTCCATAAGCCTGTAGGGATATTATTAGCTATTGAAGTTGAAAAAGGTCTTAGAAGTCTCATACCACCTTCAAATCCTTGAACATTTTGTTGAAAACATACTTGCAAAGAACATTTGAGAGTTTATTGAACTATTTAAGAATTGATATGTGTTGCTTTTGGATTCAATTGTGTAATTGTTTTTTTCATCAATGTTTTTACACAATTGAATCTAGAAACAACACATATTAGTCTCATAGATTATGAAAATCTATTAACATTAATTTATTCAAAAATTGATTAGTAAAAAGATCTATATTATCTTAAGAAAGTTTGAATAACATTAAGATTTCTATTTATCTTGATAAAAATCTATTTCGTCATGAGAAATCTCTTGAGAATCTTAAATATTTCCACAAAATGGATAGAAGTGTTGGATGCCATAGGTATAGGTTTGTCCAAACGAGACCATCTTGTATGAAAAGCTAATGGCAATGGACAATGCCAAGAGACCTATTTACTCGATGTAACATGAAGCTACAAACCTCTTAAAGTCATGAAGATTAGGAAAATGCTTGGAGCAATATCCTTTGGTTTGGTGTACTATAAAGTTTGTAAAGGGTGTGCTTTCATTCTTGAAACCTTTAACTTGGGGCAGTCATTGGAGATGACAAGACACGGAAGCAAGCAACATTGCAAGCTCTCTATGATTTGATAAAATCACAAGATGTACAGAGCATGACATAAAAGATTGAATAGGATCATGTTCAAATATGTTGAACTTTGTGTTGACATAAGGTTTGTAAGGCTTATAAAAAATGGTCTTATTCAGTATTTCATCGTTGTCTGTTTCAATAACAGTATGACAGTCAAGCAGTGGATTTCCTTTAAACAAAGATATAGAGTTTCTAAAAAATGATTGAATTTGTCTTGGTGGGTGTAAGAAGTACTCAAACTCCTTTTGGGGCTTATAAGCCCTGAGGTTTAGTTTATCATATTGAAAGCATTGAGCGAGGAATGTAAAGATTCATGTCTGAATACTGTTAACAACTGTTAGTATCAAGTGATAAAGCATACACAACAGGTTAAAGACAAACAATCATTTTTAATAAGTGGGTAGTGTACAGACCATTCATAAGGACAGCTTTTTAGTGTGGAATGAATGAGTTTTAATGATCTTCATAAGACCATCAGTCTATGGGATCAAGTCCATTCTTGCTAACAACTTTCAAATACATTTCATTGTCGACTCTTCTATTGTTGGATTCTAGTAATGAGTTTTTCATAAGCGATTTTTTAGGTGGTCCCAATCAAGATATCCCAATACCAAGAAAAGAGAAGTATCACATTCATTGTTAAACTTGGTTAAGAGTGTGATGTTTTCTTAAAAATACCAACCACCTGTGAATGACCCCACATGCCAGTAGGTGAAAGTATGATAGAGGTTTTAAAATCTAAGGGACAATATTCTAAGTAACACAGTCATCATAGTGAGATCAAGTAAGATGACGACGAGTAGCATAATAAGGTTATCAAAACCATCATGAAACCCTGTCAAAAGTGTGAGCTGAAATTCCTTCAAGATGTCAAGACCCTATACAAGATAAGGAATATGAAGATAAATGACTAAGTATAAAGGATGACACTGTCCAAGAAATGGAAAGATCTACCAAGTCCTAAGAGCTTGGCATGAACGATTATAATGATCAGCATGACCAAATTTAAAGGATAGTAAATGAGAGGACAGTCCATAGGAAAGACATATAATACATACACCGACTGTGATAAGAAACTAGCACATCTGTAGCTAATTATGTCAAGTCATAGAGCTATCAGGGCAGTTCAAAATGCCAAGACATAAGACATAATACATACACCTACCATGATAAGAAACTAACACACCTGTAGCTAATTATGTCAAGTCATAGAGCTATCAGGGCAGTTCAAAATACCAAGACATAAGACATAATACATACACCTACCGTGATAAGAAACTAAAACACCTGTAGCTAATTACGTCAAGTCATAGAGCTATCAGGGTAGTTCAAAATGCCAAGATCCTAAGAGCTTATTCATCATCTTGAAGAGACAGTGTACCTATGTATGAAATGGTATTTATTGTTGTTAGAGGGCAATAGTTTACAATTGATACTGAGAAGCTTATCTATGACAATTTTGTCAATCATGTGGAGATGACAATAACAAGGCATAGTTTGGCATCCTATAGGGAGTAGTTCATACTTCGAAGCAATGACCAACTTTGTCAATGACAGTGATGTTCACTGTTGAAGAGTGACGGTATGACAGTATTTTGTGATGGTAGTCATCTATATGCGAGAGGAGGACATGACAGTTATGAATGGATGGTAGTCACTACAATAATCTGAGGTTGATGAGTAAGGACTTAATAAAACATTTCATGTAACACTCAGAAGAAACTATATCTCAAAAGGGAAGAAAATTCTAGACTCCAAAGTGAATCATAGTGTTTTTTCAAGGAGCCATGTTCACAAAAGGTGGTTAAATGAACAATTTTTTCATGACAGTATCAAAAGAGCAGTCTATAGTGATGGTCTACAGTATCATGCAAGGGTTAGTCTACATCGAAGAGGAATACAAATCATAGGTGACTAACAATGAAGGATAGCAGGAGGTTTCAAAGAGAATAAAAGACACTAAATGATAGTAAAATACTATGGCATAGGGTGGATCTTGTATGGCAGTTGAAGAGTGGAGGTATTGAATGATAATCTGTAGATCTGTAACATCAAAAGGACAGTCATTAAATGGATAAATTAAGAGAATAACGATCATAGACAGCTATAAGTTGAAAATGTTTCAACTTATGCCTGATAATATGTGTGATGACATGAAGATGGTGACATAATAAGCTATCAACCTATGAGTGATAATAAATAGTTCATGGAAGCAACTATCCAGTGGCTTAAAATGTACCAATGCATAAATTATGATGTATGAAAATAACTTATACATTGATACATCCTAAGAGCTGCATAACCATTTTCATAGTTCACTTTAATTTGAAAGATTTAAAAAAAATTTAAGCATTCAGTAGCCTTATCATACACCCTCGAGGAGTCCTATTTCTTTCCAAACTCATAAAAAACATGCCCTATTATCATGCAAGTGGTAATTGAGGATAATAAAGGCTACTTTGGGCAGTTGAAATAATACTACAGGCAGTTTCCAACACCTTACAGGCATCTAGGAGAGTGGAGGTTGGTGATTGGAGCTTTTCTTGGAGCATGCAAATGAGTCAGAGTTGAAAAGGTCAAAGGTTTCCTTCCCTCAACGCCTTGCTAGAGCTTTCAAAGGAGTCTAAGTAGGAGTTGGTTTCCTAAGCGGCTAAGGACGTTGGTCAAATAGTTAAGGCAAGAATCTTCATTCATTGCACATAATTCCTATACTCTATATTCTCTCCTCTTGCTAGATGTGCAAAGGGGATGCCTAGTAAAATCAAGAAAAAGATGTATCTAAATTAGAACTGCAGATGTAACACATGATCATTAATTACTAAGTACTTTGAACTTAGTTTTCCTAAGAAAAAATATTGTAACAGACTTGTACAATAAGAGTCATTTTTGCCTACTCAAAGCTTTGTAATGTGCATAGCATGGAATGTTTCACTTTATATTATGATAAAATATTTATTCTTGATTTATTATCTCATTTTTTGTCTTTATATGATAGTACATTTATTTGTAGGTCATAGTTAGTGTTTAATTTTAATTGTAATAAAAATATTTATTTTCATTTACTATCTCATTTTTATCTTTACATAATAGGACATTTATTTGTAGGTCATAGTTCATGTTTTTCTTAAAGTTCCATGTTAATTGCTATTCCTTCTAAATATTATCATAAATTCAAGACCTTTCTATGAAACACTTTTGCAAAATATGTCAAAAACCTAAATTGTGCATAGTCTCTTAACTTTTTTAATCACATTGTGTATACTAAAGAAAATTCAACTCAACTTTTTCTTTTGGTGCATCACCTCTAGGTTCATTTTTAGGGTTGATTTTATCCCCTTTTTCTTACAATATTAGTCAAATAGGTTAGTTTTAGGTGCTATACTAGGGGAATCAATCCTCTCTAGAGATTCATTCCAACTTTTAGGTCACCCACAACCTTGGAGTATTCCCACAACCTAGGAGTATTCCCATTGTGTTAGTTGGAAGGAGAATCACCTCACCAATCCTCTAAAGGATGTATTCTAATAACTACATCTCATCTTTTAGGGAACCATGTTTATTTGTGTTAAACCTCATGTAAGGGAACGATTGCCAACATATTTTATCCTCTCCTTATTTACCATATATTTATCATATTTCAAGGAGTGGCATTAAATTCATGTATAAAACTTTTCTTGGGATGCCAAGAATGTTCTCAAAAAACTTCTCTTCCAAATGCTTTTCCTAGTATTCTTTTTTCCTCAAGAGTTGTCATAGTTTGTGTATAAGTTAGGGTAGTTGATATAGATAATGGTCTATAAATAATAGTTTATTCAACAAATTTCTTTTTTATGTATCATAAAAGACACATAATAATCTTATGTTATTCTATGCCTCACACTTGCCTATATATAAACTAGTTTTTCAATGTAGTCTCAAACTATTAATCATATTGTATATTTGTATCTTTTGATATAATAGCATTATTCTCTTGTTTTGAGTCTCTCTTGTGCTTTCGTCAATTGAAACTCCTTGGCTTTGGGTGGCTATCTCTATGTCCAAATCTTGCATAGTATTAAAGCATTTTATACCAACTCTTATACATTCTAGGAACATATGCATGATTAATTTTTTTTTTGTTTTCAATCACTTGTACATGGTTTTCTATGGATTGACTTAGGAGAACCTTTCCCCTTATGATGTATTGAAAAACCTACCTAGATATTTATAAATACTACTAGAAATCAATTATTACAAAGAACAAAAAAAGTTTAAAAAATGAATCCAATGAAGTAAATAAGATGATCTTATAGATTTTATAGTAAAAGTTCATGGTGCAAGAGAGATATGTGAGTTTAGACTATTCTTGAATTGTTAGACTTTCTCTTGCATAAAGTCAACTAAATTTCCTAATTTCAAGGAGGATACCAATTTATGGCACTGTCTACCCAGTCCCTATAATGCACGACATGTCGTTATATGTATGTTTAACATGTTTTGACAATTATATGTATGTTTAACATGTTTTAACATTTTTTGCATGTGTATGTTTAACATGTTTTGCATGTATAGGACTGCATGTCGTGCATCGTAGGGGCTGGGTAGACGATGCCCCAATTTATCATCATTCATTCTAGATCCTAAAGTGTGCAGATTTCTATACTATTCTAAATTGAATATATCCTTTAGTTAATGAGCTAAATGCCTTATTTATCATATGTATATTTCCTAATTAACTTATTAAGTTTTCAAGTATTTAATCCAAGCTCATAATTATTTAGTCTAAGTTGATTGGTACTAAATTGTAAGCATTTCATTTTATTAACTTAAGTAAGCTTAGGGAAAGTTTATTCTTTTAAAATTTTGTTTGCTCAAGCATTTACATATTAGAAGTTACATTAATTTAGTAATAAGTTTACAACACTTTTACATTTTTAAATTTATACATTGAATGATGAAATGCATATTTAGGAATATGATACTTAAAATATTATTAAATATATATGGCCAAGCTTTATTAGAAGCCAAGCATAAATATTTTATCAATATTGTTTCCGAATTTGACTCCAAAAATCTTAATTGATCACTTTGAAAGACTAACTCCTTTAACTTCAATAGTGGTAATTGAATGAATGTTAGAAAGACACTGGCACTCTCATTCATGGTTTCAAAGTTGTTATATGGTACCATACTAAAAGAGAAGGACATGACATGGCTGATTTCTTAGCTAAATCAATATCTAACTCGAATCACATCAAGGTTGAAACTGGAGATAATTAGGACTAAAATTGTGTAGGACTTGAGAAAAGACTTTGGTGTTCTTGTGAATGTTTATTACAAGGATTCCCCTGACTATTGACTTTTTTTGTTGTGGTACTCTTTGTTTCCTTATGATTAACAATGTTACTTTTGTTCAATTTAAGTGATTTTTTTAATTGATTTTGATTTTCTAATATAAAATAAAATTTACCTATTTATCCATACTCAATTTTTTTTTCAAGAAAACAAAGATTTGAGAAATTACTATTTTTCTATTAATTATGTCTACGAGTATAGCTTTTAAAATTCACCCACCATAAATCTTTAAAGATATACTTTATAATCTACTTTTATTTTCATTATTTTTTCTTTTTATTGAAAGAAAAACACATACTGATAAATTTTAATTATTTTGGCAGTGCATGTGATAACAGAAGGGACTCTAAACATTCAAGAAGGAAACCCAAAATTTTACTTAAGTTAAGTTATACCCTTTTCTTACATCATTTTTAAAGTCTTTATTTGTAAAGCATCTAAATCTGTCATTAAAGATTCAAGAAATATATGATTTCGTATATAATAATTTTTTAGAGTAATTTTTATAATCAAATTGATGTGTTGGGTTTCTCTATAAAATGCATTGTCAGAAAATAAATTTATTGTTATTATTTTGATAATAGATCAGATGTTAAGAAATACTATATAATTATATTCAATTTCTTTTTAAAATACTTTAACCAACTATGAAAATATAAGACCTTCTATTAACTATTATTAAGATAAATTTAAAAAATAACAAAACAATATTTCATCTTTATAAAAATTTAAGTCACATTAAAAAATATTTATTTCAATGCTCAACATATTTCATAAACCTATTATAGATACAAATTTAAAACATATCTTCATTACCTCACATAATTAGAATTAACAAAAAATAATTAAAAAATACTTACCTTATTTCTAAGGTTTGCTCTAGTTTGAAACCACTTTCTTTCATGACAAAACCTTCATATATGTAAAGGGAATTGAAATCCAATTTATTTATCTGACATACATTTCCAAAGTTAGTAATATTATAGTAATAAGTCTTCTAACAAATATGAACAAACCAAAAGAGGACAAGATTTCGTAGAATAATGAAAAGAAGGGCAGGAAAATCTCTAGAGAAATTAAAGGTAATGTTAGAATCTATGACTATGCTATTTGTAAAGCTAGGGAATTAATAAATTAAGGGCATAACTAAATTTAATGGGGTCTAGGTGCATACTCACTTCAAAAAGGAACCCTTGCCCATCATTAGATCATAAGAAAATTTATATTGTGTAGAAGTTTTAGTTGCTTATAAATTTGATTTGTGTTCCTTTATGTGTGAAGAGTGATTATCAATAATAGTATTTTATCATTTGATTTATAGATTATAGAAAGTATTGTAAAGTAAAAATTATATATTTATATTAGATGAGAGTATTTTAAATATAGTAATCAGTTTATAAGTGATATATTCATGTATAAATTTGACTTGGGATGTTAATATAGTTTAATTTCATCATCATTCATTTTCAAGAGTGGTCTCAATCTTTAGATTTCCTATTCATTACCTAGTTCAAATACATGAATATGAACTTGACCTGAGTCATTTCTACGATGACATATTTAGTCTACTAGCTATTATAAATCAACCTAGCACACATTTGTGCTGATCTATATGTTATGGTGTATCTAAAAACTTTAAAAAAAAAAAAAAATCATCTAGAAATTTTAGAATGTGATGAGAACATTTAAGTCAAAGAGTTTAAAAGAGAATGTGTTCTACATTGTTTCCTTGTGACATTATTTTTGACTCTATAGCACACTTATTTTTTGTCTTCAATCTTTCACTCAAAGCCATAAATTTAGTTCACTAGGGGTATGACTAACAAAACACGATCCTTGTGAATATGTAAATTCCCCAAAGGTGTTTCTAAACATCACTAGTCCCTTGTTAAATTCAAACATTAGAAGATCTAGGCAAGTAGATTTTTGTTAGTCAATTTCTACCATTGTAGTCTTGTTATATTTCAAATTTGTACATTAGGTTTGGCTTTTCACTCATGCAGGTGAACTAGAACAAAATATAATTAATTGATATATTTTGAGATACCCATTTGAACATGCCTCATAGATGTGTAACATACTTTGTCATCAAATCGAAAACAGTGAGGTGTGTGGTGCATCTCATGACACACTTTATGTTCATGTTGTTGGCATGTTTTTATTTAGCCTACCAATGAATATTTTGAACATGTAGTAAATTTTGTGCCTTATTGACTTCTCATTCCTATTAATGTAACTTTGATGTGGGTAGTGTGTTGTAGGATATGTCTAGAATTGACTATGCCCCATATAATTGTATTAGAAAGAAAAGAAAAAATATATCTCCAATTAGGAAGGATAAACATGTATAGTTGTTTGTTTTGAGGTTGACCTCCTTATGAATTGAGATGGAGGTTCTACCAATTCTAAACTCTTTATGATATTCTCCTCTTTAGGTCCTTCACAATATTCTTGTTCAACTTTCTTGATCTTGGGTGGTAGTGGTGCAGGAGCACCTAGTATCTAGTCATCATGTTAATTAGATGTTTGAGTCTTAGGAGTTAGGGGTCAGGTTAGTCTGGTTCAATAAGGTCTATGGAGACCATTTGTAATGTCATTTCATTTTTTCAAGTCTATATGTCAGAGTTGGAGTCATATTTTGCAAGTCTGTAAACATTTATCAATGTTGTCATTAGGATAAGTTATATTGATAAAGTGTCATTGTTGTAAAAAAAATACCAATGTTGTCACTGGGATAGTTATTCCGATGAGGTGTCATTTCTATAAAAGAAGTGTCAAGTTTGTCATCGAGATAGTTATCTCGATAAAAGAGTCATCAGGATAGTTTCTTCTATCGGGACTGGCAAATATGGTTTAGCCGACTGTGAAAGTTTATCTTGATAGTTGCCCAATTGCCTCATTCGATATATCTATGCCGACATGGTGGCCATTAGGGTAAGGTTACCATATCGGAGTTGCACAAAAAGGTTATTTCGCCGATAGTAGCCATTTTGATGGGTGAATAAAGGCTTAAGTTGGGGATTGCTATCTCGACATCGGTGTCTGGTAGGGTCTTATTAGTTTCAGATTGTTATCCCGATGTATGTGTTCAAATTTAATTATTCAAATGTGAAGTTGAATAGTCATGCAATCCAACAGTCATGGCGGGAAAACGCAAATTTGGTATAAATTGTATAGCGGTATTGGAAAACCGATTCTAAAGTGTGCAATATGTAAACTTGAATTTGAATATGATTCTGTAACATAGTTTGAAAGTTTTTTAATCACAGTTGGCATTGTATTGGAAGTTCATTTCATTTTCTTGTAATTAATCGATTTCCTGTACTTACATGTCATTGTATGAATTCAAATTGGTTGGTTAGTTATATGTATGATTAAGCACCGAATTACCTTCCCATTGCTGGTGATCTGAGTTTCGAATTCGTTGTTAAGAAGAAGCTTAGTTGTTTGCACACAAGGACCTGGTTAGTAGAGTAACTAGGGTTTTAACCACGTTTTGACAATTCTCCCTCTCTGTATTGCATCAAAGTGGTATCAAAGCTTAGGTTTTGATTGGGAGTTTTGTGTGTGTATAGTCTGAGCAGAAAAAAATATTGCATAGAACGAGAAGGGCAAGATGCCTCCCAAGGCAAGTGCAGTCCTCACAAAAGAGGTGAGGTCAGTCAAGGAGGGCCAAGGTGCTATGTTGGTCAGGATAGCAGCACTAGAAGCAGCTTTGAGGAGAACTGGGGTTGCTGATGTGGATAGTGACTTGGAGGAAGAAGAAGTAGGTGAGCAGGGGAATGAAGCTCCCCAAAATGTACCCCAAGAAGAACAGTTGGGGCCGGGAGAAAAAAAGTTCCTAGCGGTGCTCAAGGTTATCAAAGGAGACCATTCTGACATGAAATTGGATTTGCTAATGTATGGTGGCAAGATGGATAATGAGGAGGTACTGGATTGGATAGATGCCCTTGACAACTATTTTGACTTCAAGGAGGTCCCGGAGGACCAAAAGGTGAAGCTGACCAAGACTAAGTTGAAGCGGTCACCACTAACTTGGTGGAATTACACTCAGTCAGAGAGATTGAGAAGAGGGAAGCCCAAGATTAACAATTAGGATAGGATGGTAGCAAAGGTGAAGGCCCAATTTCTACTAGGTGACTATGAGGTTCAAATCTTTAGGAGATTGCAAAACCTAAAGAAAAAAGAAATGGATGTGATGACATACACAGAGGAGTTTCATAAATTGAGCTCGAGGGCAGGGCACCATGAAGATGAAGTGGAGAAAATAGCAAGGTATATAAATGGGTTAAGGCATATCATACAAGATGAATTGAGTCTAACTACCCCTAGGAGTGTAGAAGATTATTTTTCAGTTAGCCACAAGAGCAGAAGAGAAGGTTAAAAGGAGGCAAGAGCAATAGGCCAGAGGTAGAGGAAAGAACAATAGAGGAAGAGGAAACTTTGGAGGTAGAACACAATTCCAAAAGCATCAAGGAGATACTAGTGGACAACGAGAACAAACCAATGAGCAAAGAGGTGGATTCAGGGGTAGGAGATGTAACACAAGAGGCAGATTTGAAAACCAAGGAAGAGGGCCAAATACATTCTCAGGGAAGTGTTTTCAATGTGGACAAATTGGTCACCTTGCTTGGAGATGCCTGGACAAACCAAGTACAAGCTCATATGGAGGAGAAAGGGGGACACAAGTTGTTCATGAGGAAGAGACAAAGAGTGTGAAATCACCATCATTGCTTGCAGAACCTGGGGTAGGGGAAATGTTACTGATGAGGAGGACATTGATCAAGGTTCCAACCATCAAGGAACCACCAGAAATAAAATCTTTGTTTAGAACCACATGTATGACACAAGCTAAGGTATGTAAAGTGGTAATTGATTCCGGTTCCATTGATAACTTAGTTGCAGTAGAGATGGTAGAAAAGTTAAAACTAAAGAGGATCCCTCACCCGACACCATATAAGGTGTCTTGGCTAAATAAGGGTCAGCAAGTACTTGTCAATGAACAGTCTTGGGTAGAGTTTAGAATTGGTCTGTATGAGGATAAAATTTTGTGTGATATCATTCCTATGGATGTGTGCCACATCCTACTTGGCAAGCCTTGATAGTATGATAGGGAAGCCCAACATGATGGAAAGAAGAATGTCTTTATCATCGAGAAGGGGGGAATGTCTTATACCCTTTCCCCACTAAAGGAAGATGAGAGTGTAGTCCATGAAGGACCTAGTGTAATGGTGGTGAAGGAAAAGGAGTTCATGAAGAGCCTGGGAGAAGAGAAGTGTGGATACGCCATTGTGGGGAAACCAATATTTGAAGCAACAAATAATGACAACAAGGAAGTCCCTAAAGAGGTGCAAAACCTACTTGATAAGTATGAAGGTATAGTAGTGAAGGAATTACGTAATTCCTTGCCTCCCATCCGTGATGTGAGTCATCATATTTACCTAATCCTTGGTGCAATTCTTCCCAAAAAGGTGGCATGCAAAATGACACTTCAAGAAAATGAGGAGATCAAGAAGCAGGTCCAAGAATTGCTTGATAAGGGCTTGGTGAGAAAGAGTTTGAACCCATGTGTTGTGCCAATTGTTTTGACACCCAAAAAAGATGGAGATTGGAGGATTTGTACAGATTCAAGGGCTATCAACAAGATAACAATTAGATATAGATTTCCCATTCCTTGGATGGAAGATCTTATGGACAGTCTGGTCGGAGCAAGGTACTTTACTAAAATTGATTTAAAAAGTGGCTATCACCAAATAAGGATCAGAGAGGAGGATGAGTGGAAGACGACTTTCAAGACTAATGAAGGTCTGTATGAATGGCTTGTCATGCCTTTTGGGCTATCTAATGCCCCGAGTATATTCATGAGACTCATGAATGAGGTCCTAAGAGACTTCATAAATAAGTTTGTGGTAGTATACTTGGATGACATTTTGGTATTCAACAAGACAAAGGAGGACCATTTGGAACACTTAGATAAGGTGTTAAGAAGGTTGGATGAAGAAAAATTGATGATCAATCTCAAGAAGTGTAAATGGATGAAAGAAGAGATGGTATATTTGGGGTTTGTGATTTGACAAGGAACTTTGAAGATGGATCCGCAAAAAGTAGAGGCCATACTCAATTGGCCAACACCTAAATCAATTGGGGAAGTCAAAAGTTTCCATGGTTTAGCAAGATTCTATCGTAAGTTCATCAAGAATTTCATTCATATTGTGGCATCCATGATAGACACCATCAAAGGAGAGAAGAGGAGTAGATTCCAATGGACTAAGGAGGCTGATTAGAGTTTTGAGTACCTCAAGACAAGGGCAAAACATCATCCTATCCTTACCTTACTAGATTTTAATAAGGATTCATAATAGAGTGTGATGCTAGTGGCTATTCCACAGGGGCAGTGTTGAGTCAAGAGGGGAAGCCAATAAATTTCTTTAGTGAGAAATTGAATGAAGCCAAAAAGAAGTATCTGTCCTATGATTTGGAGTTGTATGCCATGGTGCAAGCACTAAAAAAATGGAGACACTACCTATTGCCCAAGGAGTTTGTGGTATACATAGATAACCATGCTTTGAGTTTCCTAAACAGTCAAGAGAAGTTGAGTCATTGACACATGAAGTGGGTAGAGCAATTGCAGTCCTATACTTTTACCATAAAGCACAAAAAAGGGCAGGATAACAAGGTAGCTGATGTTTTAAGCAGGAGGATAATGATGATACAAGAGGTGCAGTTTCAAAGTGTAAGAATTGATTCCTTAAGAGGTATGTATCAAAATGATGTAGACTTTCATGAAGTGTTTTCTGTTTGTGAGAAGTCACAGGGTTCTTTTCATAGTGAGTATGCAAAATATGTGGTACAAGGTTGTCTTTTGTTTAAGGGAGCTCAGTTATGTGTCCCAAAGTGTTCTATGAGAGAAAATTTGATCAAAGAGAAGCATAGTGGCAGTCTTGGAGGACATTTTGGATGCGATAAGACATTGGATCAGGTTACAAGATTTTACTACTGGCCTAAGATGCACCTAGATGTGAAGAAGTTTGTGGAAGGTTATGGTATATGTTAGAGAGAAAAGGGGTCAAGTTCTAATACAAGGTTGTATCAAACTCTTCCCATACCCAATAGACCATGGGAATCCATCAGTATGGATTTTGTTTTGGGTTTACCAAGGACCACAAGGGGATATGACAATGTGTATGTAGTTGTGGACAGGTTCAGCAAGATGACTCACTTCATTGCGTGCAAAACAACCAATGATGCCTCCCACATCGCAAACTTATCTTTAAGGAGATTGTAAGGATCCATGGATTGCCATTATCGATTGTGTCTAACAAAGATTCAAAGTTTATTGGACATTTTTGGAGAACATTATGGAGAAAACTAGGAACAAATCTTACTTTTAGTTCTGCCTATCATCCTTAGACAAATGAGCAGACTATGGTTGTCAACAGGTCATTAGGAAACCTGCTGAGATGTTTGACTAAGGAACACAATCAGTCATGGGATCTAATCCTATTGTAGGCAGGGTATGCATACAATGATTCAATCAACCGAAGCATAGGGAAGATTCCATTTGAATTTGTCTATGGAGTGCATGCCAAAGGTATCTATGAGTTGAGGGATTTGAGTGGAATGGATAGGAGGAGTGCCCAAGGTGAAGAATTTGTAGTAGCCATGCATGACATCCACAAAAAGGTCAAGGAGACACTTGAGAAGAATGTGGACAAGTATAAGAAGAAGACAAACTTGAAGAAGAGAGATGTACCATTCAAGGTGGGTGATCTAGTATTGGAACATTTGAGGAAGGAGAGATTACCAAAGGGAAAGTATACAAAGTTGATGATGAAGAAGATAGGGCCATGTAAAGTGGTTCACAAGTATGACAATAATGCTTATGAGATTGAACTCCCATCGGGGGTTGCTATCTCACATATATTCATTGTATCAGATTTGTATCCCTATAAGGAATTTGATTTTGCAGGTTAAGGAGAAGGAGATGAAGATGCTGATATGGAATGGGTCAAGGACCTTCTACATTCTTAGCCTATGAAACTTGAAGCCATTTTGGACTCAAGAGAAGTGAAGAGGACAAGGAGGAAAATTTATAAGGAGCACCTGGTCAAGTGGCTAGGACTACCTAATGAAGATTCCACTTCGATTTTAGAGGAGGATATAGCACAACATGGGGTCTCAGATGCAAATCTCATTTCATTAGTGGTGCAGGAGCACCTAGTGAAGCTCATGGAGCACTTCATCAAATTTTTGTTTGAAATGGCCTATGTTGGTCTCAATTGAATAATGGACTTTTTTTATGTCCAAAGGGTGTGTTTAGTGTGTTTAAGTGTCCTTTGTGTCTTAGTTTTGTTGTTTGTTGAGTTTTTGGTCTATTTTTGACCTTTTATGCTTTGTAAGCCTAGAATGGGCAAAATGTGGGAAAATGGTCAAAATGCCTTATAAAGCCTTGTTAGGAATTGAAATATGTTTTTGTGGTTATAGTAAACCATTTCACTTAGTGGAGTTAAGTCTATTTGGCTCACATGTCAAAAATGCTCATTGTACTAAAAATTGTCAAAGTTGTCAAGCAACATTTTGACAATTTTTGGAAAACTTGTAAAAATAAGGCAAAAGGTGGTTATTGGTCCATATCTTGGCATGATTTGGGTGGTGAGTGTCTATTTAAAGCTTAAAACAACTTTGTATTAGGTTGGCATTCGAAAACAAGAAGAATTCAATAAAAAAACTAAGAATTTTGTCACTTTTCTTGCATTTTTGCTCCATATGCTATAGTAGTTTGTACTTCCTAAGCATTTGGCTATAATGTTTTCATTTGGGCAGTTGTGCCATGTTGTGCTAAATATTTCTCACCTGGGTTTGTGTGCTGGTGTGAAGTTTTAACATTGCATCAAAATTATTTTGTTTTAGCCCTGTTCTCGGTTGAGTAAGGGTTTGGCTTCAACAATGGAAGCAACTTGATTTTCTTTGGCTCTTTCTCCATGGCCTCTGAGAGTCAAGTTTTTGTATATAGCCTTCTTGTATATAAATTTTTTTTTTTGATGGAAATGACAAAGAAAATGGTTTTTGCTGCTTACTAGGCGAGCTCCTATAGCCCAGCTAGTGAATTTTCTTGGTGTAAAACAAAGCTTCTTTGCAAACCCCCACCAAGTGGACCTCATTTTTGGTTTCCTAAGGTGGAATGAAGTTTGGATAGAGATTTTAGACCAGATGGGAGGATGTTTCAATGAATAGTTTGATGGAAATGCATTTTGAGTAGCCAAAGTGTTGAATACAATGGTTTTTGAGCACTTTTCCTCTTGAAACTTGGTTGCACATCAAGTGTTTGTCTTTATGCTTGAAGGGCAGGAAGTTGGAAGGATTCATAATGATGGTACAAACCTTCTCAAAAGATTGTGTGGTCTGAAGAAGATTTTGGAATGGTGATAAGGTGTTTGAAGACTCACAACCCTTGAAAACCCTTGTTTTTAGGCACATTTATAGGACATAAATTGTACAGTATTGTTAGACCTCCTCATAGAACAAAATTGAAATATCTCCATAAAGGGCATCTAGATATGCAAGGGTTTCATGAAGTGCTTTGTCAATTTGTGGAGTTATAAGCGTTTTAGTAGTTTTGGAGGGCTAATTGGGGCTCTTTCCTTGTAGCCCTGTTTTGAGCTTTTCTTCAAATCGGGTAAGAAGACAATTGAATAGATCACGAAACCAAGTTTAAATAAGCCTAATAGGATGTTATAAAATTACCTAGACCTCATGCAACTCTTGGTGAGTGATTTTGGTGTTTGGAGTTAGGAAGCAAAGTTGCACTTTTGTGAGTCTTGAGAGCAAGTATGAATGAAAATAAGAACTAACATGGTAGGAAGATCTCAGGGTTGGTATGAAGCATAGAGAAGAAAAAACAAAAAAAAATAGTACCTAAACAAGTGTCAAAACCTTCAACAATCACCTTTGAGGGAACTTGCAAGCCAAATTGATTACAAACACACAATTTGAGCCAATTTTTGAGTTTCACCCTATCAATCAGGAGCATGAAATATTTCCTCTTTGGGTGTATGGTGTAGGAGAACCTAGTATCTAGTCATCATGTTAATTAGATGTTTGAGTCTTAGGAGTTAGGGTTCATGTTAGTCTGGTTCAATAAGGTCTATGGAGACCATTTGTAATGTCGTTTCATGTTTTTCAGGTTTGTATGTCAAAGTTGGAGTCATATTTTGCAAGTCTATAGAAATTTGTCAATGTTGTCATCGGGATAAGTTATACCGATAAAGTTTCATTGTTGTAAAAAAACTGTCAATATTGTCATCGGGATAGTTATTCCGATGAGGTGTCGTTGTTGAAAAAAAAGTGTCAAGTTTTTCATCGGGATAGTTATCCCGACAAAAGAGTCATCGGGATAGTTCCTTCTATCAGGATGAGCAAATATGGTTTAGCCGACTGTGGAAGGTTATCTCGATAGTTGTCCAATTACCTTATTCAGTATAGCTATGCCAACATGGGTGTCATCGGGGTAAGCTTACCTTATTGGAGTTGCACAAAAAGGTTATTTTGCCAATAGTAGCTATTCTGATGGGTGAATAAAGGCTTCAGTTTGGGATTTCTATCCCGACATCAGTGTCTGGTAGGTTCTTATCAGTTTGGGATTGTTAACCTGATGTATGTGTTCAAATTTGATTTTTCAAATGTGGAAGTCGAATAGTCATGCAGTCCAACGGTCATGATGGTAAAACACAATTTTGGTATAAATTGTATAGCATTGGAAAACCGATTCTGAAGTGTGGAATATGAAAATTTAAATTTGACTCTGATTATGTAACATAGTTTGAAAGTTTTGAAATCACTGGCATCGTATTGGAAGTTAATTTCATTTTCCTGTAATTAATCTGTTTCT